>NC_058378.1:0-310000 GCF_018350175.1 Felis catus | reverse complement strand
TAAGGCTTTCAAGATAAAGTCATTCTGGATTCAGAGACAGCCCTAAGTCCAGTGACTATGTCCTTGTAGAGGAGAAGACACAGAAATAAAGAAGGAAGACAGCCATACAAAGGTGGGGGCAGGAAACTGGATGTCCACAAAGCAAGGCTTGCAAGCCTTGTTGGCCTTGGTTGGGAGGACAAGTTTGGAGGGAGCACAGCTCTGCCAACAGCTTGGTTTCAGGCCTCCAGCTTCAGAGCCAATGAAAGAATAAATTTGTGCTGTTTTAAGCCACCAAGCCGGTGACAATTTGTCACAGGAGCCTAGGAAACTAATAGAGTATGCTTATTTTGTTTTCTGTTTAGTAGAGAAGAAAACTTCAACAATATGGTTTTATTCCCCTGTTTTTGTTCCTATTTATTTCTACCGACTAAAAAACAAACAAACAAACAAACAAGGATAAACAAGGCCACACTTTTGTTCTTTTTTGAAGCTGTTCTCTCATGCTGCTGGTATCTTCATTGATGCATTGAATGAAAGCTAACAAATGGTTACATTTTGTATACGAATTGTGATTTTAACATTTTAATAATTAAAATGACAAAGGATGTATTGGTGATAATCGAGGATGGTGCTGGAGATGGTGAGGACAGAGACGAGGAGGAAGAAGATTCAAGTGAGAACTGTTTTCTCACCGCACCAAGGCTTCACTGGGGACTTCACTAGGCCAGGCGAGTGAGAGAGCTCCTCACATGTCCAAGGTGGTGCGCACAGCAGAGACTGAGCCACGCACTGACCTGGAGGGATTATGTCTCTGATTCTAGGAAAGAGTAACTTAAGTGCCCACCAGCAGTTTTTGAAGGTGCCCTGTCTCAAAGAGGCTACTCCCCACAATGCTCAAGCTACATGCCAACTGATGCTCGTTTTTGGATCTGGAACAACCCAAAGGGATTTCAGGGAAGTCCAACCTGATTCTCTTGCAGCTTTTGTGTGGGATAATTCAATGAAGATAGTTTCACTTGCACAGATGCTATCTTATGTAAATACTGGTAATCGTAGGTACAAGTTGTATTATAGGTTAAGCCAACTTTTTTTACATCTCTCTGAGAACATAGAATTTTGAAAACCATAATTTCATCATCCTCATCAATGACAAAATTATTTGATTCTCAAATTATAGTAAAGAATAAATTTGCCCCTGTGGAAGAAAAGTTCTTTTAATTTCGTGAGAAGCTGCATATTTCTTTTTCTCCTAAGAGGAAACAAAAACAAATGAATAGATATACAGAAAAATAATAAACCTATTACTTTATTCTGTGTTCTTTTGGCTTCCAAAACTACACTTGCTGGGTCCTGATTGGTTTGGAAAGAGGAAAAGTAGCAGGATAATAACCCTGGAGGGAGAGGATTGTGTCCTTATGGCACAAATCTGTCACTCTCACTGCTGGTGAGTGGTGAGTATCCTATTCCAGTCCACTGTCCAGTGGTTTCCTTAACCCTCCTGAAAGCAATCTATGCTGATTACCTAAGAAATGGGGATGTCCATCTTCCTCTGTTTCATTTATAAAATAAATGGATGGTTTTCAGTTGCTGATCACCCTGTGAAAAGCATTTTGTCCATTTCACAGCAATTAAGAGTGGTAATTGTTCAAGGCCATTTTTCCCCTTTTCATTTCCCACCAAGAGAGTTTTGGTCCACTGGGTCTCTGAGGCTCAGAGCAGAGAAGGCTGCATTCCAGAGAAACACTCTATTTTGACTGCAATTTTCTCACTTATGCTCCCCTCGCTGCAGGTAAATCACCCATCAGATCAATAGCTCCAAATGACAGTCTCTACAGAAATCCTCCTTGGAGATGCGAGGTTGGGTGTCAGCAGCAGGCACAGGAGGTGAGGCACTTAACTGAGCATCAGACACTGAAAATGAGGCCTTGGTTCTGTTTTCTGCTCTGACCCAGCTGTGGTAGGAACTCAGATAGGACATTTACCCTTCCGGCATCTGTGTAATTTCATCTGACTATTTCAACATTTCTTCAACTCATGTCTTGGGAGAGAAGACTCAAGTCTTGCGAGAAACACATACATATTTAAATTTAATAATCTGAATGAAGTTTGAAATTTTATAGAAGATCCAAAAGATGGAATATCATGTAGCCATTAAAAATAACATTTAGGGATGCCTGGGCGATCCAGATGGTTAAGTATCTGACTTTGGCTCAGGTTATGATCTCAGTTTGTGAGTTCGAGCTCTGTGACAGGCTTTGTGCTGACAAGCCAGAGCCTGGAGCCTGCGTCAGATTCTGTGTCTCCCTCTCTCTCAAAAATAAATAAACATTAAAAATTTAAAAATGTATAACATTTATGAGCCTGGGTGGCTCAGTTGGCAGAGCGTCCAACTATTGATTTCAGCTCAGGTCATGATCCCATGGTCATGGGATTGAGCTCCAGGTTGGCTTCTTCACTGAGCATAGAGCCTGCTTAAGGTTTTCTCTCTGCCTCTCCCCTCCCACCTTGCATGCACTCCCAATCTCTGTATAAATAAATAAATAAATAAATAAATAAACAAACAAACAAACAAACAAACATTTATGAAGGATTCTTACTGAAAGAGAAATGCCCACAACTTAACATTAAGTGAAAAACTGTGGGAGGAGCCAAGATGGCAGAACAGCATGGAAGTTTTTTGTGTGCCTCGCATCCATGAAATACAGCCAGACCAACATTAAACCATCTTACACACCTAGAAAACTGATTGGAGGATTAACACAACATCTGCACAACCTGAACCACAGAATTCAGCAGGTACGCAATGCGGAGACGTGAACTTGGGAAGAGAGAAGCCAGTGGCAGGCAGGGAGCCACTTTTGTAGGCGAAGAGAGGACAGAGACTGGGTGGGGGGCAGAATATGGGAAAAGCACCCCTCCCCAAAAGCAGCTGGAGAGAAAGTGAAAATTAGAAACAGCCGTAGGGACTAAACTAAAAAGGGAGAAAGGAGAAAGGAGAGGGTTTAAAATCCATTATGACTGTAAACAAGGGGGACGCAAAGGCTGCAACTCCGCAGCTCCCTACCTGGCGGTGCTCTGGTGAGAAGGGCGAATCCCCAGGAGCAGGGTGGGGTCCGGGAGGTTCTCGGGCCACACGGGGAAAAGCGGTTCCACTGCTGGAAGGACATTTGCTGGAGACGGTTGAAGCCCTCTGGTCCCGGCAGACCCCAGAAAACGGCCTCATTCGCTGGGGCTGGAACAAGCACCATCGTTAAGGGTGAAGCCTGGTGCCAGATGCGTGTTGTGAGTTTCCATCATCCCTGACACACTGCTACTACCCTGTTTCGCGAACTTTTTCTGGGGCGGGCTGGCACCCGGCCGCAGTCTCGGGCACTGGCAGCAGCAGGGTCCTGCAATAGTTCCTGGGTGCGGCCAACACTCGGCCATTGCTCATTCAGCCATTGCTGGGTGAGACCCTCCCGCAGAGGGGCAGAACCGGTCAAAGTCCCGGTCCTTCAGAAGTAAGGGCCTGGGGAAAACAGCCGAGTCTGAGACAGAACTCAGGAGAGAGGTACTGCCTGGGGCCTGGTCACGGATTGAAAAAGCGGGGTGTGGCGGAGAGCTGAAGACAGAGGATGCTGCGGATTACTGATCCAGGAGAACAGACCGGGTAGCTGAGTGACACCATTTTCACTGTTATCGCGCATGCGCATATGCACCTATGAGCGCCACAATCCACCTTGGTTGACTAGCAGCGCCATCTAGTGGAGAACGGAGCTGTTACACTGAGCCCCGCCCAACTGGGCAAACCTGGCTCTTTAAGAACACAAGTCTCACCGCCTACTTCGTTTATGGAATATAAAGCCCTACATAGTCTGACTTCTAGGGGAAAACGAGGTAATTTCAGTCCTATTTCAATCTGTTAGCTTGTCTGTTTATTCAGTTTTCTTTTTTTTTTGTCTCCTTTGTACTACTTTTCATTTCCTTGAATACAGAAAGAGAAAAAATTCGTTTTTATTTTCTATTTTTATTAAAAATATTTTTCTTTAATTTTTATTATATTTTTTACTTTTATGTAAATTTTTTCAGATTCTTTTTATTACATCATTTTATTTTAGTGTACTTCAGTGTATTCACCTTTTCAAATTTTCAAACGATTTCCTTTTTCTTTCTTTTTCTTTTTTCTCTTTTTCATTTCTTTTCTTTTTGTTGAATGCAGAAAGATAAAAACCTTATTTCTACTTTCAATTTCTATTAAAATATTTTTCTTTAATTTTTTTCAACTATATTCTTTACTTTTGTGTAAACTTTTTCAAATTATCTTTTAATCCCATCATCTCATTTTAGTCTACTTCAGTGTATTCATTTTTTTTCAAACTCTCAAATGATTTCCTTCCCTTCCCCCTTTTTTTCCCTCTAATCTGTCAAACCACTTTCAACACCCAAACCAAAACACACCTAGGATCTAGAATCATTTATTAGATTGTGTGTGTGTGTGTGTGTGTGTGTGTGTCTGTGTGTGTTTAATTTTTTTAATTTTAATATTTTTTAATTTTTTTTTAATTTTAATTTTTCTACCTCATTAATTCCTTTTCTCCCTTCAAAAAAAAAAAAAAAAGAAGAAGGAATTCACCCCAAAGGAAAGAGCATGAAGAAATGACAGCCAGGTAGTTAACCAACACACATACAAGCAAGATATCTGAACCAGAATTTAAAATCAAGATAATAAGAGTACTGGCTGGAGTTGATAATAGATTAGAATCCCTTTCTTTTTTTTTTTTTTTCAACGTTTATTTATTTTTGGGACAGAGAGAGACAGAGCATGAATGGGCGAGGGGCAGAGAGAGAGGGAGACACAGAATCGGAAACAGGCTCCAGGCTCTGAGTGGTCAGCCCAGAGCCCGACGCAGGGCTTGAACTCACGGACCGCGAGATCGTGACCCGGCCGAGGTCGGACGCTCAACCGACTACGCCACCCAGGCGCCCCTAGAATCCCTTTCTACAGAGATAAAAGAAGTAAAAAATAGTCATAATGAAATTTAAAATGCTACAACTGAGCTGCAATCATGGATGGATGCAGTGGCGGCAAGGATGGATGAGGCAGAACAGAAAATCAGCGATATAGAGGACAAACTTATAGAGAATAATGAAACAGAAAAAAAAGAGGGAGATTAAGGTGAAAGAGCATGATTTAAGAATTAGAGAAATCAGTGACTCATTAAAAAAGGAAAAACATCAGAATCATAGGGGTCCCAAAAGAGGAAGAGAGAGAAATAGGGTAGAAGGGTAATGTGAGCAAATCATAGCAGAAAACTTTCCTAACCTGGGGAAAGACACAGACATCAAAACACAGGAAGCACAGAGGAACCCATTAGATTCAACAAAAACTGACCATCAATAAGGCATATCATAGTCAAATTCACAAAATACTCAGTCAAAGAGAGAATCATGAAAGCAGCAAGGGAAAAAAAAGTCCCTAACCTACAAGGAAAGACAGATCAGGTTTGCAGCAGACCTATCCCAGAAACTTGGCAGGCCAGAAAGGAGTGGCAGGATATATTCAATGTGCTGAATCAACAAAACATGCAGCCAAGAATTCTTTATCCAGAAAGGCTGTCATTCAAAGTAGAAGGAGAGATAAAAAGTTTCCCAGACAAACAAAAATTAAAGGAGTTTGTGACCACTAAACCAACCCTACAAAAAATTTTAAGGGGGACTCTCTGATGGGAGAAAATATGAATATCTATACATATAGATATAGATATAGAAATAAATAAATAAATATGAAAAGCAACAAAGATTAGAAAGTACCAGAGAACACCACCAAAAACTCCAAGTCTCCAAGCAACATAATGGCAATAAATTCATATCTTTCAGTACTCACTCTAAACATCAATGGACTCAATGCTCCAATCAAAAGACATAGGGTAACAGAATGAATAAGAAAACAAGATCCATCTATATGCTGTTTACAAGAGATCCACTTTAGACCTAAAGACACCTTCAGATTGAAAATAAGGGGATAGAGAACCATCTATCATGCTAATGGTCAACAAAAGAAAACCGGAGTAGTCATACTTATATCAGACAATCTAGACGTTAAAATAAAGACCGTATCAAGAGATGCAAAAGGACATTATATCATAATCAAAGGGACTATCCACCAATAAGACCTAACAATTGTAAACATTTATGCGCCAAATGTGATAGCACCCAAATATATAAATCAATTACACAAACATAAAGAAACTCATCAATAATAATACCATAACAGTAGGACACTTCAACACCCCACTCAGAGCAATGGACAGATCATCTAAGTAGAAAATCAACAAGGAAACAATGGCTTTGAATGACACACTGGACCAGATGGACTTAACAGATATATTCACAACGTTTCATCCTAAAGCAGCAGAATACACATTCTTCTCCAGTGATCATGGAATGTACTCCAGAATAGACCATATACTGGGACACAAATCAGCCCTAAGTAAGTACAAAAAGATCGAGATCATACACAGCATATTTTCAGACCACAATACTATGAAACCCAAAATAAACCACAAGAAAAAATTTGAAAATGTAACAAATACTTGGAGACTGAAGAACATCCTACTAAAGAATGAATGGACTAACCAAGTAGTTAAAGAGGAAATTAAAAAGTATATGGAAGTCAATGAAAATGATAACACCACAACCCAAAACCTCTGGGACAGCAGCAAAGGCAGTCATAAGAGGAAATTATATAGCAATCCCGGCCTTCCTAAAGAAGGAAGAAAGATCTCAGATACACAACCTAACCTTACGCATTAAGGAGCTGGAAAAAGAACAGCAAATAAAACCCCAAGGCAGCAGATGATAGGAAATAATCAAGATTAGAGCAGAAATTAATGCTGTCAAAACCAAACCAAACCAAACCAAACAAAACAAAACAAAAACAAAACAAAAACCAGTAGAACAGATCAAGGACACCAAAAGCTGGTTCTTGGAAAGAATAAACAAAATTGATAAACCACTAGCCAGATGGATCAAAAAGAAAAAGGAAAGGACCCAAATAAATAAAATCAAGAATGAAAGAGGAGAGATCACAACCAACACAACAGAAATAAAAACAATAATAAGAGATATTATGAGCAATTATATGCCAATAAAATGGGTAACCTGGAAGAAATGGACAAATTCCTAGAAACATTTACACTACCAAAACTGAAACAGGAAGAAATAGAAAATTTGAACAGACCCATAACCAGTAAAGAAATCAAATTAGTAATCTAAAATCTCCCAAAAAACAAGAGTCCAGGCCCAGATGGCTTTCCAGGGGAATTCTACCAAACATTTAAGGAAGAGTTAACACCTATTCTTGAAGTTGTTCCAAAAAATAGAAACGGAAGGGAAACTTCCAAACTTTTTCCATGAAGCCAGCATTACCTTGATTCCAAAACCAGAGACCCCACTAAAGAGGAGAACTATAGACCAATTTCCCTGATGAAAATGGATGTAAAAATCCTCAAACCATATTAGCCAACTGGATCCAACAATACATTAAAAAAATTAACTATGACCAAGTGGGAATTATACCTGGGATGCAGGTCTGGTTCAATATCCGCAAAACAATTAACGTGATTCATCACATCAATAGAAGAAAGGACAAGAACCATATGATCGTCTCAATAGATGCAGAGAAAGCATTTGACAAAATACATTGTTTCTTGATAAAAACCCTCAAGAACGTAGGCAAGGAAGAAGCATACCTCGAGATCATAAAAGCCATATATGAACGACCCAATGCTAATATCATCCCCAATGAGGAAAAATGGAGAGTTTTCCCCCTAAGGTCAGAACAAGACAGGGATGTACACTCTCACCACTGTTATTCAACATAGTATTAGAAGTCTTAGCCTCAGCCATCAGATAACACAAAGAAATAAAAGGCATCCAAATCGACCAGGAGGATGTCAAACTTTCACTCTTTGCAGATGACATGATGCTCTAGATGGAAAACCCAAAAGATTACACCAAAAAACTGCCTGAACTGACTCATGAATTCAGCAAAGTGACAGGATATAAAATCAATGTACACAAATCAGTTGCAGTCCTATATACCAACAATGAAGCAACAGAAAGAGAAATCAAGGAATCAATCCCATTTACAATTGCACCAAAACCCATAAAATACCTAGGAATAAATCTAACCAAAGAGGTGAAAAATCTATACACTGAAAACTATAGAAAGCTTATGAAAGAAATTGAAGAAAACACCAAAAAATGGAAAAAGAATCCATGATCCTGGATAGGAAGAACAAATATTGTTAAAATGTTGATACTACCCAAAGCAATCTACATATTCAATGCAATCCCTATCAAAGTTACACCAGCATTCTTCACTGAGCTAGAACAAATAATCCTAAAATTTGTATGGAACCAGAAAAGACCCTGAATAGCCAAAGCGATCTTGAAAAAGAAAACCAAAGCAGGAGGCATCACAATCCCAGACTTCAAGCTATACTACAAAGCTGTCATCATTAAGACAGTATGGTACTGGCACAAGAACAGACACTCAGATCAATGGAACAGAATAGAGAACCCAGAAATGGACCCACAAAGTATGGCCAATTAATCTTTGATAAAGGAGGAAAGACTATCCAATGGAATAAAGACAGTCTCTTCAGCAAGTAGTGCTGGGAAAACTGGACAGCGACATGCAGAAGAATGAACCTGGACCACTTTCTTACACCATACACAAAAAATAAACTCAAAATGGATGAAAGACCTAAATCTAAAACAGGAAGCCATCAAAATCTTTGAGGAGAAAGCAGGAAAAAACCTCTTTGATCTTGGCCACTTCAACTTCTTGCTCAACACATCTCCAGAGGCAAGGGAAACAAAAGCAAAAATGAACTACTGGGGCCTCATCAAAATAAAAAGCTTCTGCACAGAGAAGGAAACAATCAGCAAAACTAAAAGGCAACCGACAGAATGGGGGAAGATATTTTCAGATAACATATCAGATAAAGGGTTGGTATCCAAAATCTTCAAAGAACTTACCAAACTCAACACCCAACAAACAAATAATCCAGTGAAGAAACAGGAAGACATGAGCAAACACTTCTCTAAGGAAGACATCCAGATGGCCAACAGACACGTGAAAAAATGCTCAACATCACTCATCATCAGGGAAATACAAATCAAAACCACAATGAGATACCACCTCACACCTGTCGGAATGGCTAACATTAACAACTCAGGCAACAACAGATGTTGGCGAGGATGCGGAGAAAGAGGATCTCTTTTGCATTGTTGGTGGGAATGCAAGCTGGTACGGCCACTCTGGAAAACTGTATGGAGGTTCCTCAAAAAACTAAAAATAGAACTACCTACAACCCAGCAATTGCACTACTAGGCATTTATCCATGGGATACAGGTGCACTTTTTCGAAGGGAAATACACACCCCATGTTTATAGCAGCACTATCAACAATAGCCAAAGTATGGAAAGAGTCCAAATGTCCATCGATGGATGAATGGATAAAGGAAATGTAGTATATTTATACAATGGAGTATTACTCAGCAATCAAAAAGAATGAAATCTTGCCATTTACAACTACGTGGATGGAACTGGAGGGTATTATGCTGAGTGAAATTTGTCAGTCAGAGAAAGACAACAATCATATGACTTCACTCCTATGAGGACTTTAAGAGACAAAACAGATGAACATAAGGGAAGGGAAACAAAAATAAAATAAAAACAGGGAGGGGGACAAAACAGAAGAGACTCATAAATATGGGAAACAAACTGAGGGTTACTGGAGGGGTTGTGGGAGGTGGGGTGGATTGAATGGGTAAGGGGCACTAAGGAATCTACTCCTGAAATCATTGTTGCACTACATGCTAATTAATTTTGATGTAAATTTTAAAAAATAAAAAATAAAACAAGTTAAAAAAAACTGTGGGCCAGAACTCATTTTACATTATGTCAATATATGATGAGAAGGAAATGCATCAAAGTATTAATATGTGGTTGCATCTGATCATTTTTTTCCTTTACACTTTTCTGAATTTCCCACAAAGAAAAAGGACTATTATGATTAGCCAAATAGCTATGGAAATACACTGTTTATATGCATAGAAAACAGTCGTAGCAGAAGTATCTTAAGAGCTATTTCTCTCTCATCAATCTCTAAATCCCCCCCTACCTCATTGTCTTATCTCAGTACCCAAACCTGCAGGTTCAAGCTACGTTCCTTAAAGAAATAATTTTCTTGAATGTTACCACAAGGAAAACCTGAAATTGGTCACTTACAGAAGTTCTAAAAGAGAGGATGCTCAAAGATGCTCTCTATGCTCAAAAAAAACAAAAGAAAGATTTCGATCACCATGATGCATACCTGACAAGTTATTATATCTTCTGACGGACTTACAGATTGCTTTGGGCTTGCTCCACATCCAGCCCCAATGACTTAAGATCCTCTTTCAAAAGGTGTTTTTTTTTCTCTCAATAATTCCATCCTTTGAAAGGTTCATTCATGGTGATAAACCTACTACCTCTCAGTAATTCTCTCCTGCTTTTCTTCCTAGGCCATTTTCAAGTGGATATTTGTTGATAAATGAAATATTGTACATCTAATTAGTATCCAAACAACATCCACTGGCAATGTCTTAAAGTGTAATCCATCAATCTTTCTCTAGATATATGGCTTTGAAGACAAGGGTTACAATTCTTAGGTAAACTTTCCATATCAATTTTAGTTGGCACATAACAAAATTCAATAGATTCTTTTACTGTGAGCTTTCTGAAGACTATCATTACTATTAATATACTAATGAGAATTGCTAACATGGAGAATGAACATTGTACTCAGTGTTTATTTCCCCAAAATATTTAACCACAGAAATTGTTTTTCTTCTCTTGAGTTTCTAAAGTTCTGGTGGGAACAGTTTTGGAAGTCCTACTCTAAAGGGTGGATTTGATTTGTGAGGTTTGACAGATGAAGCATGAATGAACCACTCCATGACACATAATTAAACTTGTGGTACAGATTCAGAATGAATTAGACAGCCTGGCTGACAGCATTCTGTTGAGTGGTCAGGAGTGGGTAGTGAAATGAGAGGCAACAAACCAAGGTGAAGGGGAGGCCTCTGCCTCTCCCATGTTTTATGTCTTCACCAGAGCTATTGTAATGGGGGAACTCATGAGCCTGACCTTTACTGGAAGGACCCTAGAGCCCCATCTTACATGAGCTTCTTACAGTCCCAGCCTCCTCCTCCTCTATCTGAAAGGATCATGGCAAAAATGCTCTCAACTGAGAATTACTGGCCACTTAAGAGACTCTCAGACTCAAGTATTTCTGTTAGCAGAATGGTTGGGCTGGGCGAGGGAACTCATGTTCACCTAAGAGCAGTACAGTTGTTCAGTTCCCTCTGACGGCCGCCATGTGAAAATGGGGGTCCAGGATTGCCAGGCAGTTTGGATTTTTCAAAAGAAACTGAAAATATAGATTTGTAATAGCTTTACTGAATGTACAGTTGACCCTTGAACATGGGTTTGAACTTCACGGGTCCACTTATACATGGATTGTTTTTGATAAATGCAGCACAGTACTGTAAATGTATTTCTCTTCATTATGATTTTCTTAAAAGCATTTTCTTTTCTCTAACTTACTTTATTTTTAGAAGACACTATATAATACATAACACATACAAAATATGTGTTAACCAGCTGTTTATATTATCAGTAAGGCTTCCAGTCAACATTGAGCTCCTAATAGTTAAGTTCTTGGTGAGGCACCTGGGTGGCTCAGTTGTTTAAGTGTCTGCTCTTGATTATGGTTCAGGTGATGATCTCACAGTTCATAAGTCTGAGCCCTATGGTGGGTTCTGTGCTGACAGTGTGGAGCCTGCTTGGGATTCTCTCTCCCTCTCTCTCTTCCCCTTTCCCACTCATGCTCTCTCTCTCAAAATAAGTAAATAATCACATCACCACAATCTAACTTTACTGAAATTTTTCAATTTTAAAATATATGAGAAATTAAGTACAAGCCAAAAAAATACATCTGTTCTCCATGGTCAGCCTGTGGGCTACTAATTGATGGCATAAATAAAAAGGAAACAAATCACCATATAACTCTGGATTTTTTCTGAAATTATAACCAGGTGCTAAGTTGAGACACAGAAATAAAGTGTTGAGTAACAGTCTATTGGAAACTTATTTATTATGTAATTTGGGACACTTTCATACACATTAAACACAAGGGAATACTCGGGCTTTATGGGTTACCTGCGAGGAATTTTAAAGTGCTAAAATACAACGACAACAAAAAAACATATTTGGGGGATGGGAACCACGTTTGATTCATCTAGGCATGGCCAGTGCTTAGCATGCATCTGGCCCAGAGAAGGCACTTGTCAGAGAGTAGTATAACTCTACTCAGGAATTTGTGTATAGCGTGGGATTGCTTTCCTTGCACTGAGGACTGTTATCTTTCAACAGGAATGTAAGAGAAAATATTCTGGAACAAGATGAGAAGATAGACAAGAAAACACTTAGACTCCATGATTCTACTCCCTAGGAATGTTTTCATAGTAATGCGTGTTAGGGTTAATATAAAATGCATGAACATTTTTCTCATTCTCATCAATTCCCTGCTAAACAGTACCTCAATGCTCTAAATGCTTCTGGATCACCCTGTTAACAAAGATAAACATTGGAGGCAGAGGAGCAATAAAATCCTTGAAACCACAGCATTACACATCTGGGGAGAGGAACTAAAGGATCTGCTGCTGCCGAACAGGCTACAAATTGGCTGCTGTGGTCGTGTGATCCAGGACCACTTTCTTCTAGCTTAGCGGAGGCTTAGCAAGTGTAGCCAGGTGAAGTTCAAAGCAACTACAGAAGCAGGGCTCATATCATTCTAGGTCGTGTCTGGAGGGACCATCAGCCCCTCAGATAATAAACTAGACATACACCGCCAAGCCACTCACAGAGCCAGCCCAGCTTCTGAAGGGATTCAGTCTCATTTTGACCCATTTCAGATTGGAAAAAAAAAAAGTATCAGTCAGGCTTGATGGCACTTCCAAGGCAAAGTGAAAACCAAAACAAGCAGGGAGGACTGGAGGGTTGGAGCTGTTGGCCAACCAAAAATTGAAAAGACTGGTGAAAGAGTAAAGAGAACAAAGAAGACATGAGTGTTTTCATCTAAATCCAGCAATAATATAGTATGAAAACCACAATCAGAGCAAATATATTCTATGATGTATGAATTTTTAACATTAAGGCCAAGTTACCATCTTTTGCAAAATTCCAAAAACTTGAGAGTGAACCTCTATTCTGACACTGGATTCAGATCACTGTCCAATAGGCAACAAGTACTCAATGTCCAAAAACCAAAAATATCAAGTATAGGTATTGCCTCTCATAAGGAAAGCAAGTATTAAACTATTCAAACTCAATGACAAATATGTATTTCTGTCACAAAAAAAAATTCTTAGTTACATCAGAGGATTTATAAAGAAGGCAACTTTTAAAGTAAAATTTTACATGCAGAAAAATGGACTTACACTGCAGGAACACATCTAGATCCCATAAATATAAATATTCTATTAATATATAAGGATAAATATAAATATTCTAGTGATATATAAGTATACATATTTTGCAAATATATAAGTATATTTATAAACATACAAAAATATTTTTATAACTGTATAAATATTCTATAAACATATTTATATGGCCAGAGACATTGCCATAATCTAACTCAGTGCTTTTTTCAAGATATTTCCCCACACACATCCCATTGCTATGGACATTTGAAGACAGCACAACTTCCCACTCTGTTTTGTTTTTCAACCTTTCCTTTGAAAGCCTTAAATGCCTAATTTAGAGAGCTCAGGATTTCTCAACCAGCAAATATGTACACCAAATCCAGCATCTTTCTCCAAGCTAGCTTGTACTGTCTTGATCTCTCTCTCTCTCTCTTTGACTTTAAAGTCTGATCAACAAGAAGAGGAAAACAACAGACTGATTATTTTCATCATCAATATGCATTCCCCGTACCCACCATCAAAAGCATTAAGAACTTTTGGAAATCAAAGGATTTGAGATATCAAAAGGATATTCCTCACCTGAAGTAGATGGTGCCCCATTCTCTCACTGTGATCTGGTGTTTTGCAAGACATCTTCTTTCTGCCCCTCTCACCCTGGATTGTCATCAACCCCTGAAACTTGAGGGACAGAGTGTTTATTAGAAGCTTAATTTCATTTGATCCCCTGAGCCCTTTTCTTCTCCATGACACTCACACTGACAGTTTAAAGAAAACAAGTTTTGTGCAAAATTCTTTCTAGGGCAAAATTAGCCACAGTTCTTAACTGAATAGTGAATTTTATGACAATGTCCGATCATAAAACTTTGCCTGGGTGAAAGCTGGCAGTGAGAAATACTTTCAATGAGAGAAAAATTAAGATAGCTCAATTTCCCCACTCCTACCATCTTTTGGTGTTCATTTATACATGGGATATTTTCACTTGTCCATTACATAGATATTCTGATCCTTGAGACCCACAGAGGAGGAGAAGGGAGACCTGGACTCCGACATCTGACCAACAACTCCTCTCTGATTTTCATGCTAAAAGCAGTCTTTTGTCAAGGAGCGCTTCCAGAGCTGCTGCCTTAGCGTTTTGAATGGGTCTGATGAATTGGTATTGTATTTCTAGCATATTGAATTATTTCATTTATTATTCTTTTTTTCCCCAAACTGTTCTGACCACAAATAGTATGACTAAAAGGACATTAGTATTCAAATTCACATATCACCTCTGTGTAGAGCTATTGTTTTCAGGAAGCCATTACTGCACATTGCTAGGCAAAGGAATGACTGCAGCATTAGACAAGGCATCTGTGACTCTAGCAGACAGCCACAACCTGTTTCCTGAAGCGGCGATTCTCATTTTCTTTACTTGTCATATAAATTAAAATGGCCAACATCTAGTAGTGCCAGATTTATTTTCTTTGGAATTTCACTTCACCTTCATTTTAAGACTCAAATAAAACAGGCCACAAGAGGGTCATGCAAGGGAGGATGTGATCACTCCTGTGTGGTGGAGAGGGGACCAGGAGGATGTGCTCCTAAATCAGGTGATTCACAAAGACTCACTCCTCTGAATATTAAGAAATATAGTCTAGTGGCCTAAACATAAAAGATGAAAAGATGCTGTCTGAGCCTAGATTTGGTACTGAGTCCCATTTCTTAATAACATCTGCCAATCATGAACTCTCTGGCCTTTTCATGAATATGCCTATATATATATATATACACCAAGCCATGAGTATATCTGTTGCCTCTGAAGTTTGGACTTCTGCACAAAAAGAAAGAATTATTACTTTTGCAAAGTAATAATGTTTTATGCAATGTTCTGGAATTTATTGTAAACATGTTTATGCTTTATACAAAAATCTTGTGATGGTTATTAACAATGATTATGAAAAAAAGTTCTTGAAAAAAATAGAAGTGGGTGGGGAAATTTAGAGCACAACCATAGATTCTTAGCACAAGCTTGGACTTTAAAGACTCTCCTTGTCCCCGAATCCCTTCTACACAATTCCTGCTGGAATACTTCTGGCCAGCAGGAGGCTCTCACCCATCTAATTGTTAAATACCTCTAATGCTTAGAAGGGTCTTGAAACCCATTCTTGGGGATAA
The DNA here is from genome assembly GCF_018350175.1 of Felis catus. Classification (NCBI taxonomy): domain Eukaryota; kingdom Metazoa; phylum Chordata; class Mammalia; order Carnivora; family Felidae; genus Felis; species Felis catus. The sequence continues at coordinate 294,344 of NC_058378.1, read as the reverse complement.
GATCATCTGTAGCAAACAATCATTTTTACTTCTTACAGAAAACAATGATTATTTTCTTCTTATAGAAAGCAAATATGGAAATTGGTGCAGTCACTCTGGAGAGTATGGAGGTTCTTCAAAAAGTTAAAAATAGGGCGCCTGGGTGGCTCAGTGGTTGAGCATCCAGCTTCAGCTCAGGTCACGATCTCATGGTCTGTGAGTTCAAGCCTCATGTGGGGCTCTGTTCTGACAGCGCAGAGCCTGGAGCCTCCTTCAGATTCTGTGTCTCCCTCTCTCTCTCTGCCCCTGCCCTGCTCATGCTCTGCCTGTCTCTCTCTCTCTCTCTCTCTCTGTCAAAAATAAATAAACATTTTTTTAAAAAAGTTAAAACTAGAACTACCCTGTGATCCAGCAATTGAACTACTAGGTATTTACCCAAAGGACACAAAAATACAGATTTGAAGAGGTACATGCACCCTGATGTTATAGCAGCACTATCAACAAGAGCGAAGCTATGGAGAAAGCCCAACTGTCCATCCTCCAATGAATGGATAAAGAAGATGTTGTATATATATAATGGAAGACTACTTGGTGATTTAGAAAAGTGAAATCTTGCCATTTTCAACAACAGGGATGGAGCTAGAGTGTATTAAGCTAAGCAAAATAAGTTAGTCAAAGAAAGTCAAATACCCATATGATTTAATTTGTATGTGGAATTTAAGAAACCCAACAGATGAACATATGGGAAGGAGGGGAAAGAGAGAGGGAAACAAACCATGAGTGAGTTTTAAAGATACAGACCAAACTGAGCATTGATGGAGGGAGGTGTGGGGATGGGCTAGATGTGGCACTTGTTGGGATGAGCACTGGATGTTATATGTAAGTTATGGATCACTGAATTCTACTCTTGAAACCAACGTTGCACTGTATGTTAACTAAGTAGAATTTAAATAAAAATTTGAAAAAAAAGAAAGCAAAAAAAATGTACTAAATCAGATATCAAAAACTCACGTGTTCCTTTATAGAAGATAAACATATTTGCAAAAATTGCAGGAAATATAAACTATCCGCAAATCCTTTGGTTAAATCCCTCCTTTTTTAATTTTAGAAATTATATGCTGTGTTTTTATATTCCAACAAGAATAAAGAGAAATGTATATTTCAGTCTCCAAAATGGGAATTGTGTTTTCATGCTGGGCACACAATTTCCACTCTGAGTGAAACAATCCAGGAGTTCCAGACCCTCCACAGCAACCCACCTGCTCCAACCCCAAATTATTGCTGGTCAGTGGTAAGAAAGGTCAGCAGGGAGTTGGCTTCCCGTGGTCCCTCAGAGACCTAGACTGATGGAGGAGTCAGCATCTTTTACCCACACCATTCAGAAAATACTGTCTGATAACCACAAAAGAAATTGTGGCACTGGAGGTTCCCAGACCCAGAATGAAATACTGCAGTCTGGGAATGACAGCATGCCTGTCTCTCCTGGTCCATTGATCAGAATTACTCACACAATGTGTACAGCTGCAAAGGGGCTGAGAAACATAGTCCTCCAGCCTCTCTGGTAATGACTGCCGCATGTCTCCCTGGGACCTTTCCTTTTCCAAGTTGAGCATCCATAATTCCATCAACTGATTTTCATACAGCACCACCTCCACAGCCCCATCTTCCCGATTGCCCTCCCACTGATCATTTCTACCTTCAAGAGATCTCAACTGTGCCTATAAACCCTCTGAAATTATGTGATTTTTGTGAGCACGTTTATACCCTATAGAGAAAAACCTTCGAAGGATTAGCCTAAGAAGGTTTCGGAACACCACTTTACTTCTTCATTACCTCTCAGGGTAGTTGTTTAGCAACGGTCTGAGCAGTGGTGAATACAATCCTTCATATACACATGACTTCAACAAAAATGCGACATTCTATGAAAATAGCCTAAAATTCCATTTGATTTCTTGACAGAATACTGGACTATACTGAGTTTATGGGCACCTAAGACACCACAGTACACACCACCTACACTGCTGTGAAGCCAGGTAGCACCAATTCTGAGTTTATAAAAATTCTTTGGGTTGTTTTAGTTATTCCCCTGGCCCTATTCTCACTTTCACTCTTTGCTTTAGGCTTAACGTTAGTTCACATCTGCGCAAATGGTTTTGAATCTTAATTCTATCCTTAAACATATTATTTGTTCTTCCCTATCATTTTTGTGTTTTCTGATTGCCATCTCTAATACGGATTCATCCAAATCAACTACACAAAATGTTGGGGAGTTCAGTGCAAAGGACAAAGCCATACGGCACACCCCACCAGAGCCCCTCGGAGGGGACAGGACTGACCCTCGGCACATCTGTCACTGCCTTGTCCTGCTCTATTCCCAAGTTTTCCAGTTTCAGGAATATGTTTACCTCACTCTCATGGACACTTACTCCACCCTTCTAGGAGTGAACAGGCTCCTGGCCACATCCCAGTCTCAGTGATAACCTTCAGTCCAGTTGGGCTTTTTATTTTTTTCAACTTTCTTCACTCAAAATATGTTTTTTAATATTAATATTTTAATCACAATTTTATACCAAATCTAACACAAGCAAGTTACTTAAGGACTTGGGGTTCATTGTATTCATTAATAAAGAAATCTTATAGCCCCATGTGACTCTAGGAATGTAAGATTCTCTGAATTTTACTAGATATCTCCCTCTGTGGAGTGAAAATCATCCCAGATAGAACTGTACCGATCCTATCAATAAACAAGCCAACAAACAAATAATAGAAAATAAAAACTGGAGCATGATGATGAGGCTTTCCAAACTGTTGCACCCAGTTTCTTGTGGGATTGGGAATATAATCCCACCCTGCATGCATTTGCCTTAAAAAGAAACAGTATTTCTTCCTCTTGCCCGACATTAAAGTGGCCCATGTGCCACCTGTAGCAAGAACTGCTTGATCTTGGCTAATGCTGCCTATCAATTCACATTACTTTGGCCTGTTAGCTTCAAAAAACCTCACAAGGTTAACTATGCAATAATTCAATGACATTTATCTAAGGATCAAAATATTATGAGATTACAGTACAGAAAATAATACAGGTGTCATACATTTGTGATGGCTACTCAGCAAAAATGGATAATTTACAGCTATATTGCTCTGCCCACTCCTGTATGAAATATTTATCCCAGCCAACCACTGTTCTCAGATTAATGCCATTTAATCTTATTTCAAAGGGTTGACAGCAGTGCCCCCCGCTGAGGTCCTGCCTGACAATCACATAATAATCCAGAAGGGCCTCTTGATTAAGTCAGCAGAAGCCATTGGACAGGTTTCAAGGAGCCCCCTTCCTTTCAAGGTGAGAGAAAGGACATCAGTTTTACTTTGCCATATAAAAAACCACAGTGTATACTCTAGAGCTCAAATGAACAGATAGTTTGAGTACCTTTCTTAATCTATTTCTCACTTAAAAATTATACAAAGCTATAAACTCTGTGCCTTAGATGCCCCCGGGAAAATAGGAGTTGGTTTCAGGAAGAAATTGAACTGTTCAGTGTTTGTCTGTCTCCTTGCCTCTGTTCTCTTCACTCCAAACAAACATTCCTTTAAAAAGTAATCTCTCACTGAGGCAGATCCAAACCATCTTCATTATGAGAATAAACAAGTTTGTTGCTGGTTTAGATATAAGAGGGCCACATTCTCCTCAATCTCTAGAAGTAATGAAGCCACTTTGAGTTGAGTGTTTGTAAAAGGCTTTCCCCAGGCCCTTTGTGAGTGTAAACTTGAGTCAGATAGAGCAGGTCAGTCATTATGAGGTCCTCTATGAACTTTCGCCCCGTAAGAAAAATATTTCTGGAACCAACTACCTGCTTCTAAGGGAATAGACAAACATTCTTTGCTCACGGAGGCAGAAATATGATTTTTACGAATTGATAAGGCAATAGTGGCCTGCATATTACAGGTATTCAATAAATATTTGTAAATGTGTTGCCTCAAGAATGTTCATGGATTCAGTACCTACGATGTTTCTAGGACCAGAGAAAATAATTAAAACTTTAAGGCACGGCATGGAGCTTCAAAGAATTTATAGTACATCTGTGGAGAACAACGTGACATATTTAATATAATTGAAAATCAGTACTAGGAAAATGAACACTTCACAGATTTATATTATAGACTTTAAGTTATTCGTAGACTTTGGGAAGGAAAGCATGAGCTAGGGTGACATGAAAGTCTTCATAGAAGAAGTGGACTGGGGGCTTCTATTACTTTATGCTGGGTTACAAGAGTAGAGTCAAGAAATGGCCAGGAACCTCAATGGCTAACCATTCATTTCTTACTCACATACATGATAACCCAGTGTTGGCTTTGGCTCTCCTTGCTGTCTTCAAAAAGGAGCAGATTTATTTTAATTTGTTGGCACAGAGAAATAATAGAAATAACAAAATCACACGACGGCTCTTAAAGCTTCTGTGTGGTCATGGAATATATTACCTCCACCCACAATCTATGGGCTGAAGCAAGCTGTATGGCCAAGCCTGCCATCAATAAGATACTGAATATATTTTTCCTACTGTGAGGAGCACCGTAAGTCAGTTAGCAGCCAGTGAGGATATATAACCCTCTTGGAGGGAAGGCTGCCTTACCATCACGGTAATATATACATTACTGTGGTGTAATCCAATGGTATAATCTTCCAAGAGCGGTACCATAACGTATGTATGGAATGTGGCTTGGAAGAATGAATGGAGGATTATTCTGAAAGTAGAAACAGTGGAAATATCTGGACCAAAGGGTATATCCATAGCGATTTTATGTGAGATTTCTAAACAGCCCTCCAAAAATGTAATAATTTACATTCCAACCAACAGTGTGTGAAAGAATTTTTCCAAGCCTACATATTGATAACATATTATATATTATTTTAGTTATATATTGATAATATTATATGTTGATATAATATATAATTCAATATATAATTCAGTATATAACTGAACATGGTAATTTGTGTTCTCATTTCTATTTATCTTATTATGAGTAAGGATGAGCATTTTTTTTCATTTGTTTATGGCTATTGAATTTTTATTTTTTGCCTTAAAAACAAAAATCTTTAGTATGAAAACTCATACAACATGTTAAAATTCCTTATAATCTGTTCAGACTTGGCCTTGGCTAGTGGGATCAAAGCCATACACCAAGTGAAGTAAAATGGTTCTAAAATCAAGGACTGGTGTTTGTGTTGAAATTCATTCTGTTTCCTTATTTAAAATACTTTCAAATACTACCCCCAACACAGTCAAATTTCTGAGCCAACCTGGAACAAAGTCTCCTGGGAAGAAAGATCACAGATTTTAAATGCCAATTCCTGGCCAGAAATGTATTGTGCCTGATTCCTAATCAGATGAATCCCGTCTTTGCAGTTCTGGGAACTCCGTTCTCCTAACATGGGAAAGTGTCCACATTCTGTATTTCTTCTTTAGACTCTCCTCATTTGTTCTCTCTACTCCAATGTTTCCCAAACTGTGTATCATGGGATATTCATCCTGTGAAATACTGCAGGTGAAAGGTGGGGGGTGAGTTTATAGTCAAATAAATTTGAGAAATACTGTGTACCAATCCTGTCCTCAAACGCAGAAGCTGGGTGACTTTGAGGAGTGACCTTATTTCTCTGGTTTCAGTTCCTCACGTGTAACATGTGTAACATGTGGTAATAATGGTACCTACTTCACAGTGCTGTTGTAAGGGCTAAAGTAGTGAACACATTCGAAGCATGTAGAATAATACCTGGCATATAGAAGTGCTTAATATGTGTTTATTATTACTATCAGCATCTACAGGCTCTGGAAAATCTTGCAGCAAATAAACCTGTTTAACTTTGCTTAATTCAGATTTTTTCTCATTAATTTTTTCTTCACTTAATTCATATGCATTTGAGCATTCTTCTAGTGTCACCTAACACCTGAATCTTCAGTTAAGGTGGTAGGAACTGTCTCAAACTCCAAGTTGCCCAATGCCAACCAAAGATCAACCTCATAAGCAGGCTTTTCATAGGATACTAGTCAGGCCGGCTACATTGACTTCTGCACCATAGTGAAATTCCATAAATCTCTGGGATCCTCTACCTTCACCTACAGAATGATGTATATTTGATTTTCCCATTGTTCCTAAAGTTTTGAGTCTTCACATTTTTTGAAATGACTGCTGATCCTGACAGAGAAGCATTCAAAGAAAACTCCTCACAACAAAGTTAGTTAGCAAAAAATACTGATAAGTGTTACATTGACTGACTTACAAAATTAATTTACATGGCATCAGGAAAGATGAATATTATCATGACACTAATAGGTAGCTCTGAAATATGTACCAACTTAAATTCAATAGTGTGTAAATTTTTTAGTTAATTGATATATTTTTATGCTTGATATTTGAGGAAACATTTAAGCCAATAGACATTTATGTTATAATATAAATGTATGAACAAGGAGGTTAGCATAGATAAAATTAAAATCTAATGTTTAGATTATAAAACTTAAAATGTAGAGCAGATAATTCAACTTGAACACATTTACTTACCCTGGTATGACTCACATTTTTGTACATACTTGGAACATAAATTTGGCATATGATCACACATTTTATTACTGTCCTTCCCTATACCTTCTTTTACAACAGCTATTTATTTGAATCACAAAATCAGTATTTATGCTTTATAAAATCCTGGGCGACATGTAGCTTCATGCTACCTATGAAAGTTAAAGATAAAAAATAAGTAAATTAATCATATTAGCTTAATCCAAGGAGAGTGTTTACCTATCTCACAGAAACTATTGTCTTCCTAGTTTATTCAGTGTGTCCTAAGCAAATTCAATATGTCAGGAACTGTGCTAGGGACCAGACAAAAATACTGAATAAAACATAGATTCTTCCCTAAATTAATTAACCTCTAATGGGGGAAATGGGCTCTTCAATAAATGCAGTAAGCGGGAGACTGCTTCAATAGAGTGATGTGTGCTGGGCATTATGCAAACTCAGCAGGAAGAGAAGGGAAGGCTTGATCATGAGAGTAGTGTTTGAGAAGTGTGGGTGCAAATGGAAACCAATAGCAGGTGGAGTGTGCGGAAAGTTCCTCACAGGTAAACTTCAAGGCTTCTGAGGGCAGGCCTGTGTTTGCAGAGCTCGCCACTTCTCATCCCCTCCTGGGCCAGTTGCTGGTGTCCCTGCAGCTTCCTGCACTTTCCCCCCTCCCTCAAGGGCTCGCTGCTGTCCCTACTCCCAGGGGTGGAGGACTAGGCAGAAGGAGGGGCTCCACAGCTTTCCTTTGTCTTTATCTGCCAGGCCCCCAGGTGTTCATGGGTCAGAATCCAGTTTCAATGGGAATTTCTTGGCTTGGAGGTTTTAGTACATGTGGATATTATTAAGATTCAACTTGCCCCTGCCACAAGTGGCCTTGGAATTCTTGTGGTTAAATTCCTTTTGTGATTGTTCTACCCAGATTCCTGGTCAGAGACTTGCTTCCATGAGTCAGAATGGCAGCTTTTTCTAACAATCATAGACTAGTTCCTATACTATGCATGGATCCCAGGAGGCAGAAAGAATACCATTTAATTGGCTTTGACATACTAATTATTAATCATTGTTATCTATTCTTAAAACAGAAACTCTACTAAATATTTTGTTAGCATATTTCTGGTGAGTTTTAAAATTTCAAATCTACACTTCTTTTTAAAATTCATTAATCTGTCTTTTTATTAATTTAGCTCTAGTTTTCCCCATGAACTAATCCCACTAGCAGCATTCACCATGTACTTTTGCTCTATCCACTCAGAGAGGCTGCTGTGGGCATGGTGTTAACTGTGATAGAGAGAAGTTACAATAATAACTACCATTTATCAAGTATTTTCTAAATGCTAGGCATGTATTGGGGCCCTTGGGTGGCTCAGTCAGTTAAGCCTCTGACTTCAGCTTAGGTCATGATCTCACAGTTCATGAGTTCGAGCTCCGTGTCAGGCTCTGTGCTGACAGCTCAGAGCCTGGAGCCTGCTTCAAATTCTCTCTCTCTCTCCTCTCTCTCTCTCTCCTCTCTCTCTCTCTCTCTCTCTCTCTCTCTCTCTCTCTTTCTCTCTGCCGCTACCCTGCTCACACTCTGTCTCTGTCAAAAATAAATAAACATTATTAAAAATCTTTAATAAAAATTTTAAGATAAATGCTAAGTATGTATTGTTTCACTCAAACATCATAACAACTGTATCTTGGGTCCATTGTCTTACAGAAGGCACGTTTCAGAGCTAGAATTCCAATGCAGATTTGTTTGACTGTTAAAGCAGAGACTAAACACTGTAGGTATACAGGACATCAATCAACACTAGAGATTCTAAGACAAACTATCAACTGCAAAAGCAAATGGAAACCTGAAAGGAGAATCTGAACAAATTCTTGGAAAACAAGTTCAAAGATCTACTTCAGGGTTCATGTTCCTTAGTATACCAGGAAATCTTGGGCAGTCCTGCCCCAGCAAACAGGACTTGCCATTTTCTTTACGACAACTTTCCTTCATCTGGGAAATAGGTCTGCTTTATAAACTTCCAGCAAGAGTACAACACACCAGGGAACTTGGGCTGGTCCTTTCCTAAGATATAATATACGTAACTTAAAAGGAAGGGAATGAAATAATGAGAAGTTCTTCAAAATCCTATATCATATTCTGTATCAGATAATGTTTTGCATGTTTGCTGCTTTGCAACATTGTTTTACACAAGCAGAAAACGCTGCCTCTCAGTGCATCAATGAGGACTAGGGAGTTGTAACTGATATCAATCATCTTGGGTGTAAAACAGGGAGCCGGGGGGTCATCTGTGGCCCCAGAAAAGCGATGATAGGTTTTGCGAACAAAGCTAAGACTGGAGGTAAAGAATGAAAGAAAGAGATAAGTCTGGCCTTTTGAAAGAGTTCAAGGAACAGAGAAACAATCAGGGAATAAGGCAGTTAAGTTTAGATGTAACTACTAATTAATATTGAGAAACTCTTCAAATGCTGCCACTTTCAGTGCTAATTCAAGAAAGAGCTAATATTTAGCTTAAGACTTGAAAAGAAAAGCAATGCAGTCTCTTCTGATATTTAGTCAGAAAATTTCCTAAAACTTTTACCTTTTCTTTGGCTACAGAGACCCAGGACGACGATGACAGTGATGGTGGTGGTGATGGTAGCAAACTTTTATTTAGAACTTATTCTGTCACTTACTTCTCACGACACCCCTAGATATGGTATCAGTTCTAGTTCATCTGTTCATCTAGTTCATCTGTTGTTGGCAAACATTCTACTGAGTTTTCTTTGGGTGAATAAGAAAAGAGCACTCTCTTGAGGATCTGCCTGAGGAATAGTGTCAGTATCCATGTTGCCCCAACAACATGGTTATAGCACTGTCAACATGTGATTCAACCTATTTTACAGAGAAATGGGGTTTTTGCTATTTGTTTCTTTCATCAGAGACACTGTATTGGTGTTAAATATTTTTAGATCTTTAATGACTAGGGAAAGACATATATTTTTTAGTGTGTATTTATTTTTGACAGAGAGAGAGAGAGAGAGAGAGAGAGAGAGAGAGAGAGAGAGAGAGAACATGAGCGGGGAGGGGCAGAGAGAGGGGGAGACACAGAATCCCAAGCAGGCTCCAGGCTCTGAGCTGTCAGCACAGAGCCCGACGTGGGGCTCGAACTCACAGACTGAGACATCATGACCTGAGCCAAAGTCAGATGCTCAACCGACTGAGCCACCCAGGTGCCCCGGAAAAGATATATTTTTTAAGGGAAGTGTGTTTTCCTCAAAATTCTGCCTTTTGCAATCCCCTTGAGCATTGTAGGAAGCTCACTGTATACATCAGGACTTGTATTAGTACTTTATTGCCATGTAAAATCTTTACTATAGATGTAAGAACTGAGAACAACAAAATCAGTTCACAGGTCTGTAGCTCCGAAGTCTGGCGCCATATGTCTGAATTCTCACTTGAGATCTCACAAAGAGGAGCCCAAACTACCAGCACGGCTGCATCCCTTTCCAGAGAAATGGAGAGAACCCACTTGGGAGCTGATTCAAGTTGTTGGTAGAATTCAGTTCTTTCAGGTGTAGGCTGTGGTCCTCCTTTCCTTCCTGGTTGTTAGGCAGGAGCCACTTCCAGCCTCCAGCGGCTGCGACGTCCCTCCTCCTGGCCCTTCCAACCCAAAATTCTACACCAGGTTTCAACTTTCCCAAAAGACAACTCTCACAGCAGTAGGAAGCCCATTTGTCCTCACTCCCTGACACACAAGAAAGCAAAGGAAAAAATAAGCACTCAGTACCCAAGTTCAGAAAGTGATAAGCAAGACCATATATCAGTAATAGTAAGGAATCTGATGGAAAGTGATCCCTAGGCTTCTTGGTTCATCTTCACCAGTAGTTGTGAGTAAATTACAATTGTGGACTAATCTCTGATTGGTTCACTTACACCTAAGGCTATTCATTTAAAAAGTAAAGGTCACTTTCATTTGTGAGAAAGTGACAAACAGCCCCAGCATGTGACAGGTAGGCCTAATGCTTCCAAGAAAGTATCAACAACTCTGTGTGATAGGGCAACAGAACAGAGATAAGACAACTCTGATGGTGTCTGAACCCAGAGGCAAGGACATCCCGCAGCCAGCCACACAAATATCTGGCGCAGGTGGGGGACCTTTACCCCTTGACCAACGAACAGTGGCTCCACTTTAACTCTTCCACCTCCAGATAAAACTTACCAGAATACTCTCTCACCTCCAGAACCGACCGCACTTCCCTTAAAGACTGCTTAAAATTACCCAGCACAACACACGTTCCCCCAGCCCCTTCTTACCAGAATGACCAAAAGCTCTTCCTGCCTTCAATGAGTTAGATAAACCTGATTTTGTTTGGCCACAATTGAGTCCCTTCTAGTCTTTGCTTGATGGGTTTCTTCATGTAACAGACTATCTGAACAGCAATAACTCAACATCCTACATCCAAAGCCATTCATTATGCAAACAAGAAATTATGACAAGAGTCTTCAGAAAATTCTCCATTCCATACATCATTTGATAAAGGATTTTTACACAGTGTGGAAGACTGTATTTTCCAAAATTGGCCCAATAATATTTCCCATTTTACATGCTCTTCTGCAATATGACCTTGTTCTCCCCCATCCCCCATGTCCCCCAAGTAAAGCTTGATTCTACTCTCCTCAGATCTGAACTGGCTTTCCTGACTCTGCAGTGGAGGAATGTTGTGTGGCTTTTGAGTCCATGTCTGCATAAAGTTCATGCATCTTCCAGCCAACTCTCCCATAGCATCAGCTCTCTGGATGATCCCTCCCTAGATCTCCCTATATTCTTCTTAGAATAGAGCCACCATGCTGTCAATAACTGATGCCACATGGAGACCCAGTGTTTGGTGCTCCAGTTAATAGACCCAGCTGAGCCAACCCCAGGTGCCAAAACACATGAACACAGAAGCCTCCTTAATGAGTCCAGTCTTCAGCCATTGGGACCTGCCTGGCTGAGACCCCAGACATCCTGGAGAAGAGAAAGACTTGCCCACTGTGCCCTGTACAAATTCGTGACCTATAGAATGTGTAGGTATCACTTATTGGTTTTGGGATCGGGCAGGGGATAGAAGTTGGATAGGCCTCAAGGAGAATGTGCCTAACAGCTTAGAGGACACTGAGGAGAATGCTTTTGGAAGCTGGAAAAAAGGGGATCTTTGTTATGTAGTGGGAGAAAGTTTTGCAAAAACTATCAACTGAAGAAACATGGAAATTATCTAATGAATTGATGGATCTAAGACCATTTCAAAGCAAAACAACAAAACCGTCAACTGGTTTCTCTTAGCTGCATATAATGAGATACAAATGGAAAGAGAGGTGCTAAAAAGGAAATTATTCCATTTTCCAGAGGAATTAGAGATGCTAAAAAAGGGGCATGCTTTCCTGAATTCAACAATAAAACTGATTCTCAATCGCAGTGTCTCTAGAAAGCTAAAGATTCTCAAATTAGGAAATGGCTTCAGCACAAGAGTAAACCCAGGCTGGGCTGCAGGATCTTTGCTAAGCCTCATAAGGTGGTGCTCCATGAAATCATTCAGCTAAAGGCCTTCTGAAGGCCTTGAGGATGTGTGTGGAAAAACCCTCCCTGTTACATAAACAATAGGGTTCCTAAGACAGAAGAGGAGTTGACTAAAAGAAAAGTGTAGTGGCTTTGTCTGTGGAATGAACTCCCATAAAATCAGAGAATCAACACAATTTTGGAGAGATTTGTATTGGTATAAACACTATCAACTGGACATGAAAGGTACAGGGAAAGTACAAAATGGAGAGAGGTCTTCAAATCCTCAAACCTCTGTGGGAAAACTATGCAGTTGCAAACATGTCTCATTTTTACAGAAAAAATAGGATGACTTCAAAGGTCAAACTGAGAGAACAGGGTGGGGCCAAGAGCTAAGAATCATCACCATGGAACAGCACTAAGTTCAAATCATGTAACTGGGATATCATATCCCCCAAACCATGACTGAAATTTTGAATACCTAATGGGACAAATAAAACGTGTAACATAGTTGCATATGGTCAATGGCCCATTAGGTTTTCACTCTCATTTTATGTGACCAAGGGAGCCATGTGCTGGAAATCCCTGGAAATTCAGGAAGAATGATTATGATTGATATAAAAACTTCATAGAAAGTCAAGCTGATCTGTAGGAATATTTATTGTTTTTTATACATTGTAAGTTTACCACTAAATTCTCCTACTTTGAATTGAATTTGTTAAACTGAAGCTGTCAAATAATTACATTCAAGATCAAAGAAAAAAAATAGAAAACCCAACAAGACACATTAAATAAAAAAATCAAAACTTCAAGATCAGTTCATTGTTTGAGTTCAAAGGATCATAGAAAACCTTAATCTAATCCATTTATTTTATTTCTAGAAATAATGAAAGCCAGAGAGGTTAACTGGCTTGGCTAATATCAGACAGGTAGCTGTTAGCAGAATCACTAGGAGGCTTCTATCTGCAAAAATCCATGAAATGGTGAGACATTCTCATCTGATAACTGAAGACTGAGTGGTGAAGGAACAGGTCGCTTACCCATCTCTATCCAAACATCAACAGCAAATTTGCATTGGACTGGGTTTTCAATAGAAAGTGAGTGCCTTTTTATATTTTATTTTATTTTATTTTATTTTATTTTATTTTATTTTATTTTATTTTTTTTTTTTATGAGAAAGAGTGCAAGCAGGGGAGGGGTAGAGAGAAGGAGAATCTCAAGCAGGCTCCACACTGTCAGCCCAGAGCCCAACATGGAGCTCAAACTCATGGATTGTGAGATCACAACCTGAGGTGAAATCAAGTCAGGCACTTAACTGAGTGAGCCACCCAGGTGCTGCAGAAAGTGTCTTGTTAATTAAAAAAAAAAGGGGGGGGAAGGAAAAAAAAAGACTTGTTTCTGGGCCCTTGACAGGCCACTGTGAGGTGCATTGGATCAGAGAGATTTCAGATGCCCTCAGATAACATTCAGAGCCCACCTTGAACAACCAAAAGGGCCTTGAAAAATAAACAGAGCTACGGAAGATTATTAAAATGAGCTTTCAAAAATAAAGGCACTCAAATAGTCCTAAAGTTTGAAGCCATTCCTTGTCTTCTCCAGTATGTTTGTTGTACTTTGTGACTGAAAACTTACATGTGCCCACAAACTCATATTTTCTATGCTTTCTAAATGCAGTTACTGCATACAGTTGCCTCGAGAAATTTGAAATTGGCTTCACTTTATGATAATGTTTCTGTTGCCACCATTCCCACCATGACACAATTCTGACCGCAGAGAAACTGAACACAGAAAATATCTAAAAATTACAGGAAAGCAAATGGATATAATGCTTCAGCTGCAAGATACTTAATGCTCTCCCTTGCAAACTAGCACACACACACACACACACACACACACACACCCCAAAACAAAACAAAACAAAAAACACAAAGAAAAACCAACCAAAACCAACCAACCAACCAAACAAAACCCCAAACCAATAATGCTCCTTTGGCACAGCTTTTTCAACTGGTGAGATGTTGCACAAGCTCATTAAGGCTCTGTTTGGGGCCTGACCATCAGTGATGAAGGGCTTCCTTAAACTCCTTTGGTTTCAGACTCTGACTGAGATAGAACTAGATAAAATTCTTACTTAAATGCTAATAACAAACCGTTTTAGTGGAGACCTTTGATGTTACCTTTGCAGAGTGGATTGGAGATTCTCTCTTAATGCATAATTAACAGGTTGGGTTTGTTACTTTTCCAAGTCCCCCTCTACCAGTGAACTACATTGAAACTTTTGTTTTCTTTCATATCATTTGTTAACCAAGGTTAAAACAGACACTCATTTTACTACACTCATTTTACTACAGGCTTGTTTTGTTTTGTTTCTTTTTTCATTACACGATAATGCAGAAGCAAGTACAACTTGAGAATTTTAGGGTCTCAGCTGAGTGATCAAAAACCTGATCTTTAAAAGAAAAAAAAAAAAAACCCAGTGACTGACAAAGATCAGGATCAGATGTCCAGATTTAGTAGAACATTGAAATTTGTCAAAGGCAACAAATAAGAAACAACGTTGCTTACTGACAATGGTTCACTGGGAAAGCCTGAAGCTGTGGCCAGGGTGCTTCTTTCACGAAGTTCTCAGGAGGAGCTACATCAGATTCACCGCAGGCTCTGTGGTAAATCTCTTTTCAAACACGGATTCTTGGGCTTCACCTTACATTTATTGAATCTTTCTTAGAACCCACATTTTAATAAGTCCTATAACTGACTTAATATGAAATGTTTGAAAATCACCTTTATACAGGGACACAGAGTGCTGTTTTCCTACCTCCTCAAATAAATTTAATCTAACTTTGTAGTTAGGATTTGTTCTTGGGGCAGAGAATTTATTTTATCATAATAATAGTCAGGAACTGGTCTATCAGATTACCATGCACAAAATACTTCAATTAAGCACTCTTAATAAATGCAGTTGTATTAAGATCTTCAGCTTTCTAATGCACTAATTTGTCTTTAGGAGCAAAAGCAAAGGCTGCAAAGGAATAGAAATGACTTTATTCGCATTATCAAAACCAAATTTACAGACCTCTAAAAGAGTTTCTAGAGGTGGCTTTGGAAGAATAGGCTGTACAACACAGAAGTTAATTAAATGGGTTTGGGTTAATATGCAAGTGATTAGTCCTAGATGACTATGTATGATGAAGGACGTCATTAGTGGAGAATGGGGATGTCAGTGGTAGGGTAGAATGGAGAGGTGCCCTGGCTTCACCAGTCACCTCCTTCTGGAACCCTGAAGAACTCAATTAAAATTCTACTGCACTTGTGAGTGACGTGCTTTATTAATGTGCTTCCAGTAAATATTTGCTCTTGATAATCTTAATACAGTTTACTGAAGGGGAAGCCCTTACATGAAAAGATGTTGTGTTTCACAAAGGGCTGATTTTGATTTTTCTGCAAATCATTATTGCTACCTCTCCTGGCCTGGAGAAGCATGTTTGCTATTACCTACAAAAATGGGGAAGTTTTTCAAAATAAATATCTATGAAACAATTATAGTAAATGAGTCATTGTAAACTTTTACATGTATCTGCAGTTATTTGTAAGAAGACAGTTATCAAAAATTAACTTTTCATTTGTGCCAAGAAGTAATGAGATAAACAAGTTACATTAATGTTATAATCTGATTTTAATAGCCAGTAAAAATTTGGAAAATATCTGCCTCATCAACCTCAGCCCCCAAATAACAAACCATTGCTTATGGTCATTAAAAACACATAAGCACATCATGCAAAATTAGATTAACCTATCAACTGAAATTAAATTATGACCATTCGTTTTGCTGATTTTTATCAATAAATTAAGTATTGAAAACCTTAGTCCTATTCAGTCAGATGCAGTTTTAATTGGAAAGAGACACATGGCTAAGGAGTAGCTAATCTAAATTGGTAATTCTTGATTAAACAGAACAGTGAATTATCGTGATTTATCATCCTCAGAAGGCTTTTAGTAATAGACAAGTCTTAATGCAGGAAAATTTGCTTCTCACATTGATTCAGGTTTTTTTTTTTTTTTCCAGGAATGAGTTGAAAGTAGAGAAGAGCAGATATTCTACCGTTATGTCGTTGCCTGCCAAGTTTTCCCACTATTGAGAAAATTAGTCCCTTGAGCATTCTGAAAGGCAGGCCTAATAGCAAGAACCAAGGGCTCAAAATCAGCTAGATGGCGGTCAGACTGCAGTTTCCACATGACACACAATCACGTCCACTGAACTGCTCACTGGTATCGCATCAGAGACCTCCTAACAACATTTGCTACTTTAAACCTCACGACATTTGAAGCCAAATTATTCTGTATGATCCCAGAGTCAACCTCTCGATCACAGAGGAATCATACATTAACATCACAGGAAAATGAGCACAAGGTGAGGGACCCGGTCTGGTCACACGGAACCAGCAGAGCATTCGTGGGGCTTGGCAATTCCTCTAGCTTCTGTGGGACTTGATTTCCTCAACTCGACACAAATTCTCATCAATGGAAGGAAAAAGATCTTTAAGACATGTGTTGCTGTTGGAGAGCAAGTACAGGAATGAAATGGTTCCATGTCTGAAGTGGAGAGACACTTGAGGGTGTTCAGAGCTCAGTAAGTCCATTGCTACTCAACTACTTCAGGATGTGCACAGACACAGAGCAGCTATGAAATGGCTTAACACTGGTTTATGTACCATGATAATATATGATTCCTGTAACTATCCCCATACATGTGGGGGTAAGTCACAGCATGTTGCCAGCCAATCATTAAAATCAGTTTATAAAATTTAGCCTAAAAGAGCACTATTCACTGTAGCCAAAAGATGGAAACAACCCAAGTGTCTATTAATGGATGAATGAATCAACAAAATGTAGTATATCCATATAGTGGAAGATTATTCACCATAAAAAGGGCTGAAATACCCATACATGTCACAACATGTTGTGATAAATGAATAAATCTATAGAGATAGAAAGTATTTTAGTGGTTTCCAGGGGCTGGAGGATGGGGACTGACAGCTTAATGGGGATGAAAATATTTGAAACTAGACAGAGGTGATTCTTTCACAACATCATGAATGAACTAAATGCTGCTGAACTGCACACTGTAAGAGAGTTAATATTATGTTATATGAATTTTATGTCAATTAAAAAATTAGAATAAAGTAAAAGTTAGTCCACTAAAATTTTATTATACTTAAAAATATTTCAGTTTTTTTTTAATTTAAAGCATTTTAAAATTTATTTTTCTTTTGGAGAGGGAAAGAATGAGCATGAATAGGGGAGAGGGGCAAAGGGAGAAAGGGACACACACAGAGAGAGAGACACAGAGAGAGAGAGAATCTTAAGCAGGATCCACGCTTAGCCCAGAGCCTGATGCACGCCTCCATCTCACGACCCTGGAATCATGACAAAAGCCGAAATCAAGAATCGGATGCTCAGTCGACTGAGCCCATATTTAAAATCTTTTTTAAAAGCATGGGAGAAGATAATAATTTGTTATCTGATTTATTATGGATTCTAAATGACCCAACATTTAAAACTCATATGAATAAATACATTTAATTAAAACTATGTTCAGCCTCTCTTTCCACTATTGCACATATTTTTCATATACCAATTCAACAGATATTGTACTTTGATTTTAAGCAAATAATATGTGACTACAACTGCTTTCAAACTATATGTTCTACCTTATGTAGGGATATTTATGGCCAAAATAGCATAGTAACAATCACTCATCAGTCCTTTCTACATGTAAGCTTGTGGTTGGTGAACCATCCAGTGCTGGATTTTCCTTTTCACTTACAGAAGCAATAGCACATCTCAACCTTCAACCTTCAAACACTTTAAACCCTTGCACAAAACAATGTTAGAATAATGTAGAAATTATTGATTCAATATAAAAAAATAAATATTCAGCCAAGTTCAAAAGTAAGAAAAGAAAGACTCCAAATGAGAGAAATAAAAATGGGACTCAAAAACCAGATCAGTGAATAGTAGTTGAAGCTTTATCAACTGATATACTCATTAGGAGCTAGGGTTTTAGCACCCAATTAAGGACTGTTTTAAAAACTACAAGCCCATTCTTAGTGGAGAGCTGCAATTGCTTCCCACAAAAGGTACAAAAAAAAAAAAAAAGAAAAAGAAAAAAGAAATTATCCCTCCCCAGACTAGTAACCAAAACAATCTATCCATTAGTTCAAGGTCTTAACTTGGAAGTGGAGCTTCCTGATCTTTTCACAAAAAGTCAACTTTGAGAGTTCAAAACATGTTTGCCCTGTGTATCTATGTGGAGCCCAAGTTCCCACCACCTTTCAGCTACCCACAAAGTACGAACACCCAAGCAGAGAAACTAATGTAAAAACTATCTCCACAGTCCAAGAGCCACAGTAGATACTCATAGAAAAAATTCCCACTAGAGATGAGCTTATAGACAAAATTAAAAAGAGCGAGAGCAAACCAACCAGTAGGAAAGATGGCCAACTATGTGGCAAATTAGAGAATTCATACCTGAGATGGTGACTACAGAATAATTTGAAAGAATCTTTAAAATAAATGTGTTTTAAATGGCCAAAGAAGTAAAGGAACACATGCAAAAGTTTTTTAACTTTGTTTCAAGCATGATGTTATGACAAACCAAGAAGCAGATTTGGGGAAAAAAGAAATTCTAAAAACAAATAAAAAAAAAGTTATTCAATGTTTTTTAAAGTTAATGTAACTGTTAAATAGTGGGCTAGACAGTCGTGTGTTTTTTTTTAATGTTTCCCTATTTATTTTGAGAGAGAGAGAGTGAGAGAGTGGGAGAGAGGCAGACAGAGGGAGAGAGAGAATCCCAAGCAGGTTCTGCGCTGTCAGCACAGAGCCCAACATGGAGCTAGAACTCACGAATGGTGAGATCATGACCTGAGCCAAAATGAAGGGTCAGACACCTAACTGACAGAGCCATCTGGGCATCACAGGCTAGACAAGGTTTAAGAGAGAATTGATGAATTTGGAAGACAGAGCCAAAGTCATTATCCAGAACACAACACCAAAGGATGGGGTAACACAGGGACAGAGTGGACTATTTTAAATATTGTTGGTAAAACATAGGACATTCTAATACTGTGACATCAGAAGACAGGCTGGCTGCCTGTTAAACTGAATTGACTGAGGAGAATTCATCAGGATGTACAAACTGGTCCCTGTGGGCTCCATTTCAGGTTGAACTCAGTGTTGTCACCAACCTGCCTCGCGGTCCAGCCTGCTGATACCCCTCTTCACTACTTCCTCTTGTCTCCTCTTGGTTGTGCTACTTGTTAATATTTTAGATTTGAAATTCACAGTCTTGAGTCACAACTCCACAGCTATCTATCATGCAACCACCCCTTAAAACTGCTTAGAAGAGTAGACTTCCCTCATTGTGTCCATGGACACTGGGTTTCAGGGATAGATTCAGGGGAGCATGAGTTTCGACCCAATGTAAGAGTGTTCGGTTTCATCTAACAGAAAGAGACTTTTGATTTCTTGCTTGTAATCTGAACCAATGACTACATTTTCTGTCTCACAATTTTATTCTCTTCTGTGAGACTTAAATTTTCTACCTAGGCTCACTTCTCTCTTAAAGGAATTCTGGGGTCCCAAGACCCCTATTGAAGAAAATGTCTCTGCTTTTTTGCAAGACTGGCACCAAATAAAATGTGCCAAAGCTTGGACTCACATAGTTGCATGGGGAAGGATAGGTCCATATAATTTTAAGAGAAAATTGTTGGAAACCAAGAGGCGTCATCAGGCATCAATCAGTGTCTGCCAAGAGGAGGAAAGGAGGCAACAATGATGCTGTTATGCACTCTGATCCATATTAGGACCAAGGGGACTGAGTTCTTTGCTCTAGAGTCACTCAGAAGATGGTAGAGTGGCACCAATCACCTTGGGACACTTGACCAGGATCTGAATGGCTGCTCTTCCTTGGCAATGACATACATAATGAACACATCACAGCTTTACATGATCCCCATATATATGGTCCAGGGAGGGTGAGCAGTAGTATGGAGGTTGGATATACCTAGACATTGTTCTTTACAGGCTTTTTGTGGGACCCAGGGCTCCAGATCGCCATGGTCAATCACACAACACGATTGTGCTAAATTATACTGATTTGTATAATTGTTTTTTATAAAAAATTGTTTTTTAGGCAGTTGACGGGCCATCCCCTCCAAAGGAACCAGATCTCTGAACTCAAAGATGAAATAGAGGAGTCTTGAGAGGTAAGCTCCAAGTTGGTGAGACAATTCTACTCATATTTAAGCAAAATATACTTATATACTTCAGGGTCTGTTTCATAGGGAAGGTGGTAGCGGAGAGCTCAGTGTACCACAGTTTATTTGTGGTGGGAGACTGTTTGAAGATGAAGTTAAGACTATTCCTTTTTGTCACTGGTTCTCAAGAGAAAAGTAATGCAAACAAAGTCTTATTTTTACTGACTGTGAGATTAGTTCTGGCTACTAAAAGCAGACACCTTGCCTATTGGAGGTCAAGGCTGGACTTCTGTCCCATGCACTGTGAGTGGGAAAGGCACAATAGTACCAGCAGAGCAAACACACACGGGGACTTCAAGCGTCCATGTGGTCCTGAAGCCTCTTCACTGATAAATGCTTGACCTGAGCATCTCTCTGTAAAATAACAATGAAAAGGTGCAGCAAGGGTTAAATGAGATCATGTCTAATGAAAGGATTTTTGAAAACCAGAAAGGATTGTTGACACCAATAAATTTTGTGTTTGTTTATTTTGAATCTGAGTCAGTATATTTTATCAAATACTTGGATTTATGGTAGAAAGCCAGGCAGTTTTAATACAAGAGAAGGAAACAATGTGTTAGAAGAATTTATACTTAAACCTTTCTAAATATGACATCTTTTTCCTCCATCACAAAGAGCCAAATATTCTCATATCATCATCAAAAACAAGATCACTTTTAGGCAAGTCAGAGTCTCTCTCCTGGAGCCTGAGGTGAGTTGTGCCCTCTCTGGGGCCATGCCATCCAGGATTCTCCTGTCTCAAGGCATGTTGGTCAACAACCCAAGAGCGGGCACCCTCAGCTTCTGAAACACTCAACTCTGAGGGAGATCCCTGAAAGATACCCAGACGGACTTTAAATCATCATGGTATGCTGGGAACAAGGCTTGTCAGCAGTGTTTCTACACAGGCAGCGGCTCCTGTCAAACACTGTTTAGAAAGATCTTGTCCCTTGGGAGGCCAGGATGAAACAATGAGGAATGTCCCCTAACTCCAGGAGGTAGGGAATATGTGCATAGGGTCCACAGCTGCAGCCTCAGAATCAGCACAAGCCGTGCAGAGCAATGAGTCAGGAGACGGATTGCATTTGTTTTAAGCGCATTGACCTTCTGGGCAGAAGATTAGCTAGTAAATGGTAAATAGGTCATCAGATGTTAGTCTACGCAACAGATTGCGAATACAAACTTTCGCCTTTGTTGTTTCAGAGCCTCAGCTCTGATGAGAACAGTTTACTTGTTTTTTGGTTCCAAATTGTAGCCTCCAGCTTTTCTTTGTTTTTCCATGCACGTATAGCCATATACATTATATCTTATTTACATACAGTAGCTTCTAGAAAATAAGGATTATTTTGTACTTTCTTTTACAAATCATAAGTTGGGTCTTCAGAGTGGAACCAAAGTAACCAGTCTGCGCATTGAAACCCTAACAGTCGTCAGCACAACAGCTGCCATTTGCCACCAGGTCCTCTGTGCATTGCAGGCCTCCTCCCGTGGAATCCCTACATAATTCCTGTGAAGTCCGTACTATTATTACACCCATTTTGCTGACAAAAAGATGGCTTAACATTCCCTTGAGCTTGACTAAAACTCAGCCAGATTTCTCTGTGACTCCAGGCCTCTGTCCTCTTTTGTCTCAGAGCATTTCTTTACAAAGCCTGTACTCATGAATTCTTTCTCTCCCTTTTGAGATGCAAATTTTCTGTCAAGGATCTGAGAGACATTCCTTTGAAATATGATACCTTCAAGAAAGGAAGCATCCTCACCTCCTAGTCTTTGGGGGAAGGAAAATACCTCCTGTCTCTAAGAGCCAATTAGCAAACACAAATGGCCTAATCACCCAGACCAACCTCTACCTTACCACTTACCACTAGCTCACCCCAGCACTTAAACACTCTCCTGAATTTCCTCTGAGCAGAGTTGATTTCAAACTCCCTCCCCTCTTGCAATAACCTCAAATAAAGTCTTCCTTGCCTGTTTAACTCTGTTCTGTACATTTTTTTCTTGGGCAGTTCAGCTGAAGAAACTGAGCTGTAGAAAGCTTCCTTAACTTGCCTTATCTGTGAGGCTGGAACTCAATCCCTATTACAATAAAGGTAAAAATAGATGCCCAGAGGGAACTTTCTGAGCATTCTACTCTCCACAAGAGAAAGGATAAAGACCAGGGAAATGCATTCTGTTTCTATCTTGATTCCACTCGATTCTCTTTGGTGTGTGGGGAACACCTGTGCTCTCACCTGCCCTTCCAGGCTCCTAGTGCCAGGTGCAGATCCGGGAAGTCATGGGAGAGGACACGCTCTCCTGGCCTCCTTGTTGGGTCCTCTCCGAGACTTCGTGGCAGCCTCTTCCTCTGACCCTCTCCCCATTGTGTCCATCTGAGGAAGTCCCAGGAGAGGGAAAGGGCACTCTTCAGGAGGCAGCTTCCCCTTCAGAGCTGATACCATGGTGGGGGGTGGGGGGTGGGGGTGGACAGATAGCCCTTCCCTGGGGGCCAGGCTTGCTCTCCACTACTCATTCCTGTTGCTCCCAGAGTCATATGAAACCTCTCTCTCTCCCTCTCTCTCTCTCTCTCTCCCTCTCTCTCTCTCTCTCTCTCTCTCTCTCACACACACACACACACACACTCGCACACATAGCTTAATTTCCACAACCTCAAGGGGGAGAGTTGGCTCCTTCCATCCTTAATGTCCATCCACACATTTGCAACCTTCTGGAATTTAAGACCAGTATCTGGATTCTTAAATCATGAACTGTTGTCCTTATCATAAAAAATAATAATAATAAATTTTAAGAAGAGCATTTTGTAAACATGATGAATTTGAATAAAACTTTTGAGACAGTGGACTATTTTTTCCTAAAGGCCACACCCCCTCAGCTGGCCCTGCAGGGAGCCTGAGCCCCCACATACTTCTCCAAACCTCCATGTTCTCAAAAGGAGAAATTTCAGAGTGTTTCTCTTGGAGAATCCAGGATCTTTCCAGTTTATTTTGTACAAATTATAATTTGTCCTCTAAAAATACATTTTAATTTTTTTAAGTGAAATAGCATCATCTCAGTTCATTTTAGTCCAGGCTACCTACCAAGGGGTTTCAGCCTGAACTAACTGCAGAATCTGGTCCCCACAAACAGGAGCCACCCAGCAAAATCTTGCATGGTCCCAGAGTGCCATCTACAGCCCAAACTGTGAAATGACCGCCTCCAGGTATAATGACCTTTTCCTCTGCAAAACCCCATGCAAAGTGCCAGGTGCTCATTCTCTTCCCAGAGTGGTCAGATCAACTGGTCACAATAGCCATACACACGGGGGGTTAACATGTATGAATGAAGTGATTTAACTGCATTTTAAAAGGATCCCTCTTGATATTGTGTCAAAAACTGCCTGAATAGTAAAGGATGGAGGCTGTGACAGCAGCTGAGAAAATACTAGAAATTCCAAGCAAGATCCAATCATAGGTTACAGAAGAGTAGAGGCAGTGGACCCTTGCTGAGGGCTTGCTGTAAGATGAGGAAGGGAGCAATCACAGACAAATCTGAAGTTTTTAACCTGAACCATTAAAAGAATTGTATTGTCATTTGCTAAATTGGGACATATTTGGTGAATCTCAGTCTAAAGCAATCGAGTAACTGTATAAACAGAATTGCATTCTGATGGGCTTTAGCTGGGCTGTTGAGTAAAGGCACCTCTCTCTGAAATAAGGGCTGATGGTTCGCAGGAAAACAGTAAGACTCTGCAGAGGGGTCATGGAAACTCATCAGTGTCGTAAATATTCTCAAGAGCTTACAAGATCCTTCTATAGCAACTGTTCAGAGTAAAACATGCGTGAGTCCTTTTACAAAGGCCTGGCACAGCAAAATCAGCCCAAGCGGTAACTCTACAGGCTAATCTGAGTTCTCTGACTACAAGGGATTAAAAGAAAACAACCATGCAAACCCCAATAATCTAATTCTCCACGGTCTCTGAATGAACTAAAGCCAGAGTCCGTGAAGCTCATAGACAACAGGTGAGTTTTTGTCAGAGTGTTATCCAGGACACTCCCTGCAACTCCCGGGTGCTCCGGATAATTTCAGGGCAGTTAGGAGCCCCTCTCTACGTGATCTTTGATTATGATCCCCATGCACAGAGACAGCCCTGAGCAGTGAGAGGCCTGGTAAAGAGATGCCCTTCTTCTAAGGGTTATCTTCTGTCTGTGAAACCCTCACATCTGGACCCAGTGGACCGGTGTGGGCACCCCTCCAAGAAAGCTGGAGCCCAGCATTTGGATTTTCCAGGAGCGGATGACAGATGAGTGAGGAGAGAGGAGGCTACATCAGCAGGTCAGCAGCCTCAGAGTTTGTGGGGGTGAAGGAGAGTGTTCCTTTGAATGAAAAGAGAGAGCATCAGAGAGGCAGCATCGGACTTCCTTAACACTGCCTGAGAGGGTCACCTGGAGACGTCAAAAGACCCCAGCAGAGAGAAGCTGAAGCCACCACCTGGCGGTCCACAACTCAGGAAGGATTCACGACCTTCCCACAGTCGTGAGGTAAACAGCACGGCCCTCCCACACCAAGGGAGCTGCCCCGGAGAGCCCAGGTGCCAGAGGAAAAAGGAAGAGTGTGGCGGAACACCTGCCTTGCCCCAAGAGCACAAGTCCTGCTAATGACCGCACTGCCAGTGGGGGACCTCTCTTGTTCCCCTTTTCCTGTGGACATGCCAACCCCAGGCATTCAGAAACTGTAGGTGATGGCTGAGGGAGAAAGAGCAGTAGGTGAAGAGCAGAGCAAGCCCCCCATGAGGCCTCAGTGTGCCTCATCTCAGCCGGGCCGGAGCTGGAGGGAGTGGAGCCTTGGTGTTCAATCCAGACATGTTTGCTCTCACACGGGAATAGGCATTTTATCCACTCATCTCACCTAAACATACCAATGTCTTGCAAGAGTCCAGACAAGCACAAAGCAAGGTGCTTGCTCCTTGCATCCCTGGGTCTTGCTCGTTGGAGGGCACAAATGGAAAAGTACTCAGGGAGTGTTAGCTACTTGCACCATCGCTGTTCCCTTGTGCTTTGCTGTGTCTTGCATGTAGGAGGTGTTCATGTCTTTACTGACCATCCAGATAGTTCTGAAGGAATGTCCAGGTGGCAGCACAGTGGCCAGGAACCAGGTTAACACGGCAGATGAGTCGCTGAGGGATAACTGGAAAAGTGAAGAGTGTGAATTGCTCTGTAGAGATACACAAGGGGCCACTGGAATAGAACGAGGAGGGAATCGTGTCTAAGAAGTTCAGGAGGTAACAGCAGAATAAATGGTTGAACTGCTAGAGATACCTTTGTAGCAAAATACTTAGATTTAGATGGGGCAAGGAATGTGGATGGTCCCCGTGGTGAAGGCCAAGAAAACGCTGGTGGAAAAAGGTCTGCACCAGGAGTAGGGCTCCTGCTGCAGACACGGAGCCGAATGCATCCAGGGTGTGCCATGGACTCCTGTGGGCTCCCGTGGGCTCCCGAGGGCTCCTGTGAGCTCTCGTGGGCTCTCGTGGGATCCTCTGGAAGCAGCCTTACCATTAGGTGGTACCTGGCTGGTGTTTCCTTTCAGGCTTTCTGAAATAGTACACAGAAACCATGTACGCTTCATCCTAAGAGTCTGGTGCCCAGCAAAATGCAAATACCTCTGAAAGAGTAGATTATTCCATTTATATCAACATTTTAGCACAAAGGACTATTGGACTGTTTTTGAGGATAAGTTTGATTCACAGAAGATGGTGATGCATCTTATCTTGGGGCATCAAAGGAAAGAAAAAGAGCACTTCTCCCTGGTTCTCTAGGAAACTACCTCTTTGAGATTTGCGAGAAGCTCTATGAGGGATTGTCCTGGGGAACAAGAACTGTGAGGGAGGGGAGAGGTGGGGTTGGGTAGATTGTGCTGAACCACAGGGCAGTTCCAACAAAGGCACCAGTGGACCCTGGTGCAATCTCTGGGCTGGGGTTGCCTTCAGACTGTCCTGATATACGGGGCACAGGGGACAGGATTTTTGAGTCCAGCATGGTCCAGTGCCTGGGTGCAACTGCCTCTACAGGGAAAGTGTGAGCCTGGCAAGGCAGCTTTCTTCAGCCTCTGGCAAGCCCTGGGAAGGCCCCAGCTATGAGCCATCAGCAAGTGGGGTCAGGAGCATCTCTATTGTAAAGAAGAGCGTAGAGGTGTGCCACAGTGTTTGCTGAAGGCACCTCGGAGGCCTTAGAACCAGAACATAGTGACCATGCCCAGAGCTGAGCACAAAATCCCCCCTACTCTGTCATTTAGCCACATCCTAATAATTTATCTGTCTGCGCATTTGAAGTCCTTCCAGTATTAGCTGTCTATAGTTCCCCCTAGCTCCTGAATATTCAAGCCTCTCCTCAGGCAAACAAGTAAGACATGTTATTTCAAGGTCAGAAGATCAGATAGAAAATGAGTCAGGGATTAAAGTAAGTGTGGGATTTATTGGCCTCTCTGCTCAGAAGCACCCTTCTGAGGATTGACCCATGATAGGCCAGGGTCAGGGAACAGCTGGTGCTCAGAGATGCCTTCATGTACATCACCAGCACACCCTTGAGTTATTATTTCTAACTCTATAAGTCTCTGGATATCATTAAGGAGTTTCATGGGATAGAAATTTCCATTGTACACTTTACAGGTCTCTAGAGCCAGAAAATTTGTTGCAGTCCATGGGCCAAGTCCATTGGGTTTGGATAAAGCTGTTATCCAAAGCCCCCTTCATGGGCAAACAATGCCTGCATCCATTTGTTCACCAAACAAACATTTCCTCAGTGCATACTCTGTGCCAGGAAATGTGGTTGGCACTGGGGATAAAGAGATAAGCAAGACACACAGCCGCCTCCTAGGCCCTTAAAACACTTATAGATAAAGGCACGGATGGGGCTTAATGCTATCAAGCAGGGCACTACCAACGTGTTGGGCAGGAAGCCACTCACCAGGCCAAGGCAATCCATTCTTCCAACAATACACTGGACTCTGCCAAATTATGCCACGTCCTCGCCAACATCCCAACAGGAAGCACTATCACCAACCCAAGATGTGATTCCTCTGAAACAGGGCAATCTATAAACTTCTCTGTATTAGCAGGTGGTTTTGTGAATCCTACAATGGGCTCTATGATGGGGGGGGGGTCCCCATTCTCCCAGCTACCAAGGACATTGTACCTTCATGCCAGGCCCTTTCTCCCAAAACAAGGTCAAGCCATTGGAATCTGCTCCCTTTGAGCAAGAGCACCAAGATTTGGCAGTTCTGACCAGGAATAACTTCTGCGTCTCAAACTCTGGCTCCCCAGAAGAAGAAATGTTTACGTATACTTGCCAGTTCACCTTCCTAAATTTTCAATCAATAATTAATCTGTGTCTTATAACAATATAATTAACACAGGCCATAGAACATGTAAATTTGCACTATTCAACTCAGCAAAATGGAAATTAAAATTGTTAAAATTCTGCATTCTCTATGGAGGAGAGCTTTTTTTTTTTAAAGTTCTTTTTTATTTGCAGATGTGTCCTTTAACAAAATGACTAAGTAGCTTTTACAAGTCAGGCCTATCGTTTACTTGATGCTGCAAGTGTTGTTGAGGCTACTTTGTATGATGCAATGTGTGTTCACAGTGGGAAATGTGACCAGATGGCTCAGAAGAAGCCTGATAACTGAAGGCCTAGGGAGCCAGGATAAATGATTTGTACTTGATTTTCCAGGAGGTAAAGAGCTAATGAGGCTTTCTGAGCAAGCCAGAGGCCTGATGAACACAGAATTTGGAAAGAGCAAAGGACAGAAGGGGGTGCAGGGTGAACTAGAGTCTGTGCAGAGTCAGAATATGACCTATTTCCAGCAGACACAGATGATGGCATATGACAAGAAGCAGAAAGCAGATGTAAAATAAAAGAAGGAATTCAAAGAAATAAATCCAGTATATTTGGATTCTGATTTCTTCCTAAAACTTTCTTGCTTGTTTCATCACTTACTAGCTGAGCTACCTTGAGGACTTAATCAGCTTCTCTGGTCTTCATTTTCTTCATCTGTAAAATAAGGACGCTAATTAACAGTACCTACCGCAAAGGTACTATTCCTGTGGTGTTAAGTGATGAAATATATCCGTAGACAGAGGGAGGAAGCAGCAGAATGCTGGCACATAGCAAGTGCTTAACCAAGTACAGCTAATATTATATTTAGTAAAAATACAAATGAAATAAACATAATATTTCCCTTTTGGATAATATTCAGGCTATAGTATTCACCAATTTTTTAAAGTTCCAGATTCATTTAAAAATCTATTTCTATATATAGAACATCTCTGGAAGGTGCACAAGAAATTAGAGAGTATCTGGTGGAAGAAAGGACTTGGAAACCGGATGGAAAGGAAAGAGTTCTTATCTACATTTGTTAGTATTGGTGAGATATTTTCTACCATGTTCATGTACTACCTATTCAAGAAAATAATAATTTAGGGGCACCTGGGTGGCTTGGTTGGTTGGACACCCAACCATTGATACCAGGTCATGATGTCACAGTTCGTGACATTGAGCCCCACATCGGGCTCTGTGCCAACAGTGCAGAGCCTGCTTGGGACTCTCTCTCTCTCTCTCTCTCTCTCTCTCTCTCTCTCTCAATAAATGAATTCCTTAAAAAAGAAAAGAATGATGTAAAAGGGGGTAACCTATGGCCACACAAGAAAAGAATTGGTGTCTGATGGCTAGATGCTTATGTAGGGTAAGAAATGTAGCCCTGAAAGCAGTGTGTGCTGAGCATAGATGCACTTGGCAACTTTTAGCTGTTTTGCATGAACTCCATCAATCAATCCCCATGATACCATGTGAGGTTAATGCAAGTGGTGTCCTCAAGTACAAACGACTTAGCATTGACATCCCCAAGTTACAGACAAGGCACAGCAAGGTTCAATAACTCACTAAAATTTACTCAGCTAATCAGTAGCAGAACCATGACTGACACCTGGGCAGTCTGTCTCCATGAATGGACAGATTCACACACTCATCGTTGGAAAAGACTTTAAGTATCTTGATGGACAAAGGACACATGGTAACTAAATGCAATGCGGGATCTTAGATTGGATCCTGGGACAGAAAAGAGGGGTTGTGGAAAACTGAGATCCAAATAAAGTTTATATTTAGTTGTAAGTACTGTACCGGTGTTAATTCCCTAGTTTTTATGAATGCAGTGTGTGGCCATACAAGATACTCACATTAGGGCAAGCTGGACGAAGGGAGTTCTCTGTACTATCTTTACAATTTTTACGTAGATTCAAAATTATCTCAAAGTGCATTTTAAAAAAGTCTCCATATGATCACAGCTGCCAAGTGTGAGTGTAATTTCAGAAAGATATTTCTGTGAGGAGAAATAGTACATTTGTTTTCAAATCCTGGTCCATTCCCTCTTGGATCAGCCCCAACTCCATGACCCAGAGACTGGCCACATCTGGACAACTTATTGCTCTTTCTGGTATTTTAGAGGAATTTTACACATTGAAACCATTTCACAGGAGAAAGAATAAAGATATAATCCATCTTTAAAAGAATAATAATAAATATCTCTGGTGCCAGACATTGATCCTCTTCATATCCAAATTAAATGTCAGAACCCAACACAGTAAAGTAGTAAGTGTTTTCCTCCTTCTTCCAAGTTGTTGCAATTCCTTTTTAGATGTGTCTGTTCTGCACCTGCCAACTGAAATACTGAATATATGGGGGGGGGTAGCTAGGCCTGAGCTATTGATGAGTGAAACTAGTTACAACTGGGTGGAAGATTGTATAGCAGAGAGCATTGCTCAGAGTGCGCAGGACTCTGCTGTGGAAACATTCCATTACTTGGATGCCTGGATACAAAAGGCTTAGGGAAAAGGTTATTTTAGGAGGCTTGTAAAACTTCTGTATGATGCTGGGTCCATTACTCTCCAATGAAATAAGACTAGATTTGGAAGAAGAGTGCTCTAACTACAGAACCTGACTTTGTTTTTCAAGATGTTCTTCTACCAAAATGCACTTTCTAGAAAATAAAACCATGTAATTTTTTTAGTTGTCTTTAGAGAACTGCCTAATTTCACAATCTTATATTGAACCACCATCATAGGCAGAAACTCAAGGTAAAGAAGATATCACAAATGTATGCATAACCCTAAAATGGCAAATTACTGCACAGCTTTAAGCAAGGGCTGATGAAACATTGAATGCACAGTATTAATGTTCAGCTTTGTATGGCTGTGAGATCATAACCCCCCAGGAAGAAATTCTGATCTACTTATTACTTATTTCACTTTCAAATCAAGACAGTTAAAGGTGTGTTTTGTCGTTCAAAAATCTTAGGATGTCTGTGAGAGCTTCTACAGCAAAGTACAAGCTTTTATTTTTATGTGAAACCATACAGGCAACTTGCTTATAACCTGCTAGGTCAGCTATGAAAAGGTCTCCAGTCAGGTTTGCTCAAAGCAGACCCTGTGGTGGGAAGAACTCATGTGCAAATGGTTCATCTAAGAATGCTTCCACCAGTAACCAGTATAGGAATGGGAAAATAGGACAGGACAGCAGAAGCCAAGCAAGGACGAAATTTCAGGCAAAGTCCTCCAGGTGGTAGCTTTAGCCTGATCCTGCAGAGAACTCAGAAGTACAAGCATTGACCTAGAATTCGTCCTGGTTTGAAGCAAGGTTGCTGGGTTGGGGTACTGACCGGACACCAGTCAGTTGTTGGCTAAAGCTCATAGAAATTGTATGCATAGAAATTCCCAGAAATGCACAGGCAAAGCAGCTCCAGGGCCCAAGGGCAGGCCTCCAAAAAGAATCCTGGGTGTGGCAACAGAAGCAAAGCATTCAGGAGCCTGGGAAGAGATATGCAAAGGATAAAAGAGGAAGACAGGTTCTGAGGAGACCTGGCTGAGCACCACAAAATTTGGTATTCCCATGTTGCATGTTATCAAAGTTTACTGAAAATCACAAGTAAGCATAGCAAGGCTCTCATGAGGCATGTGTGTGTAGGTTGAATCCCTAAGTTTCTTGCCAGAACATAACTACCATTGTGTTGTTTTTCATTATTTTCAGTTGTTGCTGCTTTCATTTTTAATTATAAATTATTGTTGACAATACAGTATTGTATACTTGGAATTTGTGAAGAGAGTAGATCTGAAATGTTCTCGCCATCAAAAAAAGGTAGGAGTAGGGGTAATGATGTGAGGTGATAAATGTGTTAACTAACCTTATTGTGGTAATCATTTCACATTGTATACATGTGTCAACTCATTAAATCTTACACCTTAAATTTACACAATGTTGGCAGTTATATCTCCATAAAGCTGGAAAAAATTACATAAATAAATACATTTTGAATTGCACTTGGTTTTGTATAATCATTATCAATTTACTGTGTAGTGAGTTGTTTTGTTGGCTTTTGGTACACAGTAAAGTGTATTTGAATCAACAGTGCTTTTGACCTATAATTTTCTAATATCTAGACTTTTATGAATTTGCATATATCAGGAAGAAACGCATGAATTATCATATGCTTATTGGTAAAGCACATGTGTTGTGTATGAGCTCCCAAGATATTTTTGTTCAGTAGCACATCAATACCATCTTTTTCCAAAAGTAGGACCAGGTGGGGGTGTGTATTGCAGGGAGGGGAGCTCAGAGTCTCTTGCTCCTTGAACACTGGGCATCCACTTCTGAAGTTGATGGCATCATGCTGCCTGTTATACCATCACTCTCTGTTGAGGGGAAAGACCATACATTCAGTCAAGAAATCCATGCTTTTGAAAGGAAGGGATTGGATTTTAATAGAATACCACAGGACATCTATTCCCCAAAGAAGAATCATAGGTATTTCTGGCTTCCTCTCTAAACTTTTGCCAGTTCAAACTAAATGAAAAATACACTTCTGAAAAACTCCTAAACCAGTAGGAAACACCAACTCCACTTTGCCAAAAACATTTGAAGCTCCTATTTTCTATACAACAGTTTATGAAATGTTAAAATGGAAGGAATTTTAAACACTATTATGACACCTCTTCATTTATCAGTTGGAAAAAGGAGACTCTGGATGGTTGTGTCTTGTTCTGAATATAGTTCTGTGTATTTCCAGGCCAGTGATTCCTAAGTAAATCAAACAAGTGGTTGCTTTTCACCAAAGTCACAATTAATAATCAAAAAGAAACACAACAATTAGCAATTCAACTCAAATATCTTGGTTGTATCTCCACAAAATAAGTCTATTACATGGGAGTTTGGGTTAAAAATTTCTATGAACCAGTCCTTAGCATTGTAATTTGACTAAATACTTACCAAATAGGAACTTTCCAGCATTATTCTCCACTTGTTTTCCTGCCAATAGGCTAAATTTACCAACTGCACCTGCTGTCCCATTTATTGCTGGCACTTTTAAATTTGAACTATTTCTCCCTTTCACTTATTTCTTAGGATTTTTTTAATAGACCAGGGAGTGAAAAATACAACACAATAAACCCAGAAATTCAAATGTAAAAATCAAATGTTCATTTGTTTGTTTGTTTCCCAGTTTCTTTCCCTGAGGAAACATAAATTAGGATTTGTAAGTTTCTGATGTGTTTCAGACCATGGCAATTTATTCAACTTTTGTCCATCTTCTAACTATGCAGAGTCTCTTGACCACCAAGTCAACCCTGGAGCCCTAACTTGTCTGATGATGGGACCATAGCCTCGAAGTCCATCCCATTCTCCATGACCACATGCTTTGAAAAGCTGGTTTTCTGTTTAAAGCATGTACTCCTGGAGACTCTAGATATGTTCACCTCAATGAATTATGGAGTCTTAGAAATGCCCAATTAAATGACCAGAACCAGTGAGATGCTGATGTCCTGCAGCCATGCATTTCTTTGTTCAAATTCCAAGTACATCAATGGCTTTACATGTAACTCCACTTAGCATCAGTTTCTTCATCTTTAAAATGGGAGTAAAATTAGCTACTTTACAAGATTGTGGTGAGGATTAGAAATAATAATTGAAGTTGTCTTATAAATGTCTGGTATGTAGTAGACACTCAAGAGATTGAGGTCTGTAGCACTGATTTTTTTTAATGTTTATTTTTGACAAAGAGAGAGGGAGAGAGCACAAGCAAAGGAGTGGCAGAGAGAGAGGGAGAGAAAGAATCCCAAGCAGTCTCTGCTCCATCAGCATAGAGCCTGATGAGGGGCTTAATCTCACAAATCATGAGATTATGACCTGAGCCGAGACCAAGAGTCAGACGCTGAATTGAATGAGCCACTTAGGCACCCCTAAGTTATTTTCATTGAAAGGGTAAGTACCCAACCCCACAAATCTCTGAGGCAGAACCTTTGCTATTGCAGCTCTCCTGAGGAGAGAGTCTTGACCTCATAGACTCCCCACAGGGCTGGACATCAGGGATGCTGAGATTACAGGAATTTGCCTGTAATATGCCAAGAACAAATGATAGCCCATTTCCTGGACTACCTATAGGTCAATATTCCACTAGTTCCATCCAGCATTCACCACTAAGTCTGCCTAAGTGACAACTTCTGCATAGAACCATGTGTGTATTTGTGTTTATATACCTCAGTGATTTACTAAGGCTGTCCATTTTCCTTGGTATGTGTGCTAATTAAACCTCTATATTCATTTCACTCTACACATGAAAGACAGTGTTTTTCCAGGATCAAGATGGGTCCTTAAAAATTACTGGATTTCAGCTACATCAAGACTGGGGATAAATTGGGTGTACTGAATTCCCATCTGTAATTGACTGACAATATTAATATTGGACAACATCTATGGAGTACTTACTATGTGCTGTGATTTACCTTGATACATGGTTATTATTATATAAAATCAAAACTTCCACCATCTCCATTTTGATGATAAGAGAACTAAAGCAAAGACAGGTTAAGCAACTTGTCCAAGGTCACACAGCTGGGATTTGAACCTTGTTCTCTATGATATTCCTGCCTCTGAAAGATCACAGAGAAAACATGGAAATGATTATCTAAGTTGAACCTATGTAACACTGAAAAAATCAGCTAAAGGGTAACACAATGCCATAGACCTCCCCTTGCAACCTCAGGGACTATTTGCAGAGCATGTCCGCTCTGCCAGGTGCTGGTTGTTTACCATTATTTCTGGTTAATTTTGCATGAAAGCCTGGTCCTGATCATTGAGTAGACTGAGTGCTGTGCAGGGCTACACAATAGAACACCTGTGTCAGTTCATCCTTCCATGAGTTTCCTCTGCAATTAGCTTCATGGAATTTTGCTTTTGATAAAAAGCTCTGAGACAACATCACATCCCCACCACTGTCCCCCACCAACCTGTCCAGAATTCCTGGGGGATATGAGCTCTGAGGCAGACACACCTGTCTGTCCTCTGACCTGTTGAAAGATTATTGGAATAATGTTGGGACAAAGTTTAATTCACAAAAATATATATAATGCACAGTAATTAATTATAGCCAAACTATAATGGGAACATTAAGATGAGGCTTAGAGAATCATTCCTTCCTCACCAAAGATTACTCCTTTCAAGTGAATAGAAAATTAGATGCAGGGGCGCCTGGGTGGCTCAGTCGGTTAAGCGGCCGACTTCGGCTCAGGTCATGATCTCGCAGTCCGTGAGTTCGAGCCCCGTGTCGGGCTCTGTGCTGACAGCTCAGAGCCTGGAGCCTGTTTCAGATTCTGTGTCTCCCTCTCTCTGACCCTCCCCCGTTCATGCTCTGTCTCTCTCTGTCTCAAAAAATAAATAAACGTTAAAAAAAATTAAAAAAAAAAGAAAATTAGATGCAAATAATTCAGTCTGTCTCTCTCCTGAACACTGAATTAAACTCTCTTACTACCTTCTGCATTTTTGAAAAATCTCCATTCTTCAAAGGCCTTCACTGGTCTTACAGTGGTTTAAGATAGGAGGGTCTTCTCAGCTGCGTTGCATCCTTTCTGACATAGCCATATGGAGTCTTCCATTCATTCATTCAGTCAGTTATTACTGAGAACCTGCTGGAGCTTGTGCTTGTGTTGGTCTTGCCCTTGAGGAGCTTATAGTCTATTGAGTGATGCAGACTTTAAACAACATCAAGGTATAGAATGTGGTCATTGTTTTCAGTAGTCCCAGAAGCCACAGAAAGTCCTATTGCTGTTGCTTGACTGTTAGAAGGTGGAGGAAGGACAGTAAAGTATCCTCCAGACTGAGAAGGCACTTTGACACCAAAAACACAAAGCAAGCCACTCCATACCATTTACATAGTTATTCAGGGTAGCTTACTGACTAGCAGTTGGGCAGACAAACAAATCAGGCACTGCACAGGTATTTTCCCCTAAGTCTGGACCTTAATCCACAGCTGTAAAGAGCAAGGGGCTTTGTGCTGAGGTTGCAGGGGAGTTATCTGCAGTGACACCATCTGAGCACCAGAGAGAAGACTAAACCAAACCTCCCTTCACTCTAGTAGGGGCGTTCATTAACCTCCATGGGCCATGGGCCGGAACACATGGCCCCAAGGGAGGTCATCGCATGGGGGTGAATAGGATGGGGGGGGGGGGCAACACTCCTCCACTGACTTCTTCTGCCCTCCCTCTGTGTCCTGTCTTGTCTTTTCCCAGAACTTCGGCACATCTTGCATTTGCCCTCAGACCCCCTGTCCACCCTTCTTTGCAATGCTGGGTGCCCAAGGTATGTGCAGAGCATATCAGAAGGCTCCCTTGCCCTTGGCTCATATTGGGCTCAGCCCCAAGGAGTGCTGACCGGATGTTTAAGAAGAGAGAAAATGTGGTTGGGATACTTCTCACCCACGCCTTCCCTCGGCATCACCGACATCACTGTGGGGTGGCTAGAACCCTGTCCCTCACCTCATTCCAGTCCCCACATGCTGTATTGTCCCTTGTGTTTCCAGTAAAATCTCTCCATACTTTGTAACTAGCCCTTTATTAAACTCTCCTCAATTCACCCATTTGGGGTATGCTAACTATTTCCTGAAAGGACTCTGTTGCTTTGAATTTCTGCTTCATTGTGACTTTTTCCAATGCAGAGGACTAATCTTGACATTTTGTAACATATTTGACCCAGTCAGCTAAAAAACCCTTTACCGAATGTCTACCCTGTGCTTGACTGTTCACTGCAGATTGCTAACCTGGACAAGGACTTTGCCCTAGAGAAATCTGGTGTAATCACACAAACAGGTACATAAATAGGGTACCCCCAAAGTTACTCCCAAAATGTATGCTCTAAACTGCAACAATTTTAAAAAGAAAGGCAGTGCTATTAATTAGAGGAGGGCAGTAAGTGCAAACTCTAAGAGTCCTAAGTTCAGCTTAGACCTGAATGGTCAGTCATGATACTGTCACGAGCACTCGATTGGGGTTTTCACAAGTGAACAAAGCTAGGCCACCTAACTCAGCCTTGAAGAGGGGTCAGGAGAAGGCCTGAATCAGTTGTGTATCCTCCCCCAAAGACCCCACTTCTCTGCACACTGTGTGTCACATCTTCTTGGCTAGACACCCACCTGGGCCACAGCCATTACCTTGAGAAATCAGGGTTAAGTACACCCTTATGTCAACAAGAAATACAAGATTCACTCTCTGACCTCAGAAATAGAATATTTAAAAAAAATTAATGTTTATTTATTTTTGAGAGAGAGAGAGAGAGAGAGAGAGAGAGAGAGAGAGAGAGAGAATGAGCAGAGGAGGGATGGAGAGAGAGGGAGACACAGAATCTGAAGCAGTCTCCAGGCTCTGAGCTGTCAGCACAGAGACCGATGCAGGGCTTGAACCCACGAACCGCGAGATCATGATCTGAGCTGAAGTCAGACATGCAACTGACTGAGCCACCCAGGCACCCCAGAAACAATATTTTTTAAAATATATATTTAAACATGCACACAGTGACAAACATTTGTAGGTTGCATATCCCTTAGTCTGCAAATTAAAGAGTGAAACATCATTACTCTGTAAGATTTTGTAATTGCACTAGATGCGCAATTCTGTGAGTCAGTTCAGTCCCCCAGAGTCCGTTCTCAAGATTGGTGTTGGTGTGTCCGCATGCACTGGGGTGAGGCTCTGTAGAGGTTATTGGTCCTTCATGCTGCTGAGCTGTGTTTGGCCCCCAAACATCACCGCTGGTGTCGCCTCTTTCCCCTGCACAAGGCCTCTTCATCTTGTCTCTCTCAGTCTCTGGACTATGTCCAGTCTCCTCTCCGATCATCTGAGCTGGACGAGTGGGGTTTAGGCAGGGCACAGGGCTCCTACTCTGAATATCACTGGCTTGAATGTGCCGCCGACACATGTCACAAGCAGGGGAGTTTTCACACTGGAAGTGCTCTTATTAATTTTGTATTCTTCAAATCTTTGTCCTCTGCATCTGGACCTATGATATCCAAACTCAAGACTCAAGGTTTTTTTCCTTCATTATCAGGACCTGCGTTATTATTCCTTCAGTGAGAAAATTAATACAGCATGCTCAGCTGCCCAAAGGAAGGAAGGGTAGCAGTAACAGGAATGACTGGTTGGGGGAAAGAGGAGAGGCATTCATTCTCATTTGTAACATTCTCCCACCTGAGATTCACTGCATGTGATCTATGTGCCCAAGAACCGGAGATACAGAGATGAAGAGGAGAAGTGCTTGCCCTCTGTAGGCCAGAGCCTGTTAGGAATTGCAGAACCAAGCAAATAATTTTTCCAATGTGACAAGTACTTCTGGAGGAATGGGCTTTTCATAAGACTAGAAAACTGAATGGAAAAAATGTATTATTCATGGATACATGGACATTAACTGTGCTTTGTCTCTGATGTTCTTTTCAGGGATCAGGAATGTCATAAACAACCCTTGAAAAGCAGGCATATGGATTGCCAGAGTAAGTTTTGTTCTGAACAGTTCAAATGCTGCTGCTGAGTGCCCACCACATGATTTGCTTAATTATTGGAATAGCAAAAACTGAGGTTTCCAGATTTGGCCAGATTCTATCATGAACAGTCGCTGGCCACTCTCAGACTTGTTCTAGTGAGACCTCCACTGTCCTGGCATCTCTACCAGGGAGTGAGGGCTCTGCATCAGTAATCACTTCAGGACACATAGTCTAACCCCAACCCCCACCCCGTGTCTTCAGGTGACAGTTCGCTTGTGAGAGAAGAGAGCTGGGAAGGTGATCTGGAGATCTCTGTTGAGTTAAGTCACAATGAAAGTACAACACACACACACACACACACACACACACAACATGCCTCAGCATCAGGTTCCTTAACTCCCAGGAAGCTCTATGCTAGATGCACTTTTCTTCATCCCTAACCCTGCTACAAAAGGAAAAGTGGTTCATATATGGTCATTTTCCCTTTTTCTCAAGAAAATCATTAAGAACCACTAGCTTCATGACATGTTTGGAAACTTTCAATGCACTCTGTACTGTAGTCATTCAACATGAAACCTCAGAATGCACAAGTGGCAATTTGGCTCCATTTTCAGACAGAGAACTTCTGTTACCAAGGCAATCCTTAGTATTAAAGCCCCACAATCATGAATTTATAGACAGGTAGATAGATAGATAGATAGATAGATAACAGATAGAATGAATAGGCTTCCGGTCATAAAAATGACAGTGGCAGCTTATCACCCACATAATCCCCCCGAATCAGTAAACCAGTTAGGAACTCAGAGTGTGAGAAACTTCTGCCTTTCAGACCAAACTATCTGAACTTAAACTCTGAGGAGACTGGACCTTAGATTCAGAGCTGTGGTTTAATTTAACTTTAATTCTTTTTTAAAGAAAATTCATCCTTTTCCCCCAAAGGATTTCAATCGCTATCTGGCTAAGTAAGAAATCTTCCTGACAGTCTGGAACAACCACAGTGAGAGCAGCTGTGAAAGAACAGAAGAAAAGACTCACTGTAATCTCTACTGACAAACAAAATTCTAGAAAGGGCACCCTTGCCTTTGAGTAGTGACACTCAGCCTGCCAGCTCCAGGGGTGCAGAAGGTGATAAGTATTTGCAACTCTTGCAAAAGAAGAAAAATAGTTGGCTGTCCCTTATCCTCCTCTGGCTCACTGAAATTTTAATGCCTAAGCAAAAATGGTATTCTAAATATTGAGGGGCTTTTATTTTATGGGGATGAGTTAAAACTTGCTGATACTGTTTTGAAAATATCAATTATTAAATTGTCATAAGTTTGAAATAAATAGGATCCACCTAAACTTACTCTTCTGTCTTCTGAGTTGTTCCCTAGCAATCTCAACAGCCAAAATCTTGATGGAGGCACTTGGATTTTAACCACACACACAAATATATTTTTAAATATTGGACATAAAAAGAATCAGAGTAAAATATAAAAATGGTCTGTGGTCATGAGATTTTTAAGATATCTGTTTGTTATTAAAAACACCATATGCTGCTGGAAATCAAGTCCAGGATATAGAAAGACCAGGTACAAAAGCAAATGAAGATAGCAAAAGGTTTGGGAGAAAAGTAAAAGTTACAGATTTTTTTCCAAATGAAATTCCGGTGGATAAATTCAGCAGCAGTTTTTGATCATGAAAATCCTAGCAGAGTATGGAGACGAGGAGAATCCTCTACATGGCAATGGAATCTGCTAAAAACCCATAACACACATAATGACATCGTCCAGGCATCCTTGTGGAAGATCAGAGGCCCCCTAATATGTGTGAACAAAGTACAGGAAGGTTCTAGGTGGTGATGAAGGGAGGTCAGGAAGGAGAGGAGAGTGAGGGGAAGAAAGACAAGAAGAGAGAGGAAGGGAGGGCAGAAGAAGGAAAGAGAGAAGGAAGGAGAGAAGGGAAGAGAAAGTAAGGGTTGAGGGGAAATAACATTATCAGTTTTTGCAAATAGTGAATATTCTACACATAAAGCCCTGGGGCCTGTACAGAAACACAAGGGGGATGCATGGAGTAAGAGTTTCGTAAAGCAGTGGTCCCTGAGAGTTCCCCCAAGCAGCGGTTGGAGAGTTTTGTGAAGAAACAGGAGAAAAGGTGACTTCTGAGCATGTGGAGATGGGGATACATTAGCGGCTGCACATGTAAAGGTCATGCTTCATCATGCATTGCATGATTAAATACGTGTTACATCCCCACAGCTGGGCATGAGTTTTAGTGAGATAATGAGGGGAGAGGTGGCATGGCATGGGGTCAGCGCTGGATCCACCTTGAGGCTCACTGGTTTGGTGTGGTCCTTGCTTTCTTTGTACTCAGCACCCCCCTTTCAGTAAACATCCTCCATCCACACTCCTGCAAGATGTGCTACTAAAGGACACAGACTTTTAGCTTTTTCCTTTTTTCTCATGGAAGCAGCCAAAGAATACTGGGTTTATGGTCAGGGTGGAGGGGACCCAAGTCCAGCCCCTTCTCTGTCTTATGCAGACCAAAAATTAGAGACAAAAAGAAGGGAAAAATGTCTGCTGAACATAAAATCAATAAAAAGTAAATAAAAGTCAATTGCCTTCCTATAAATAAATCACAATTAGAAAATGTAATTTTTAAAAGATGCTGTTGAAATTATTTAATCTATGAGATAGTTAGAAGTAAATTTAGCAAACATGTGCCAGAATTTTATTGACAAAAATACAAAACTCAATTGAAGGACTTAAAACTTAAATATTTATGGGGACAGTGAAGCTTGATATCTTGAAGATGTCACGTATTACCAAATTAATCTATAAATTAAATATAATTCCAGTCAAAATTGGACAGGCTTTTTCATGCAAGTTGGCAAGCTGATTCTAAAATTCATGTGGCGGCAACCAGCCAATTTTAGTATATGTGCTGCCGAAGCGAGCACAGCAACCAGCCAGTTTTAAGGAAAAAGACAATTTTGAGGAAAAAGGACAATGTAAGTGGTTATTCATCATATATGTAAAGATGCTAAACAGGGATAGTAATTAAGAAATTATAGTATTTACAATGAATAGACAATTAGAACGACAGAACAAAATAGCTCAGTTCCTGAGGTCTTTTGGTACTCTAGTGGCCTTTCAATGGAAGGACATTACAGTTTCTTCTTAACATTTACCTGTATTTTCTAAATTTTCATTGACAAACACACATGACTTGCAAAAATAGAATTAAATAAAGCTTTTTTTTGTATAATAAATGACTTTTTGGTAGACATGGACAAGCTTGTTCTAAAATTTATAGAAAGGCAAAGAAGTTAATATTGGTCGAAGAGTTTTGGAAAACAAGAATAAAGTTGGGAGACCACTCTATTTAGGCTGAAATGCTGGGGCTTACTCTACAACCACAGTTGTCAAGGGCATGAGGTATTGGTGAAGATTGTTTCTGAATGGAGTAGAAAAGAGAACCCAGAAATAGACCCACAAAAAATCTCACACTGATTTTTAACAAAGCTCCAAAAGCAATTCAATGGAGAAAGGAGAGCCTTTTCAACAAATAGGATCAATTAACCGTGTTAAGGGAAAAAAGAGAACTCCAATCTAAACTTCACACTTTGTACAAAATTCACTTAAGATACATCACAGATTCAAGTGTAAAATGCAAAACTATAAAACTTTTAGGAGAAAATCTTCAGTGTTTAGGGTCTAGTGAAGAGATTCTGGACTCAACACGAAAAGCACTGTGCGAGAAAGAAGAGATGATAATGAGGACCTCATCAAAAGGTACAACTGCTCTGAAGACCCTCTCAAAGAACAGAAAGATAACTTAGAAGCTAGGAGGAAATACTTGGAGACCATATGTGGATAAAGGACTTGTACTAGACTATATTAAGGACCACTGAAACACAAAAATAAAAAATAAAAAGGTAATCCAATGTAAAAACGAGCAAAGAGCATAAATAGACATTTTACCAAACAGACACACAGATGACAAATAAGCACATGGAAAATACTGAAGATCACTAGCCATTAGGGAAATGCAAATTAAAACCATAATGAGGGGCGCCTGGGTGGCTCAGTCAGTTAAGTGTCCAACTTCAGCTCAGGTCATGATCTTACACTCCATGAGTTCAAACCCCATGTCGGGCTCTGTGCTGACAGCTCGGAGCCTGGAGCCTGCTTCGGATTCTGTGATTCCTCTCTCTGCCCCTCCGCCTCTCACTCTGTCTCTCTTTCAAAAAATAAGTAAACATCAAAAAAAAAAAATTAAAAAAAAAACCATAATGAGATAACTATGTACCCGTCAGACTGACTATAAAATAAAACAGTAGGATTCCAAATTTTGGTAAAGATGAAGA
This sequence comes from Felis catus, assembly GCF_018350175.1. NCBI lineage: Eukaryota > Metazoa > Chordata > Mammalia > Carnivora > Felidae > Felis > Felis catus. The sequence continues at coordinate 251,847 of NC_058378.1, read as the reverse complement.
GACACTGGCTCATCCTACATTGCTGAGTAGGAATGTGAAATGATACAGTCACTTTGAAATATAGTTAAGCAGTTAGAAAAAATGAATGCACATTTAGCTTATGACCCAACATCATACTCCTAGGCATTTATGCCAGAAAAATAAAATCTTATATTCACAAAAAAAATATGCACCTAAAGGGGCACCTGGGTGGCTCAGTCGGTTAAGCATCTGACCCTTCATTTCAGTTCAGGTCATGATGTCATGGTTTGTGATACTGAGTTCCACATCAGTCTCTGGACCAACAGCATGGAGTTTGCTTGGGATTCTCTCTCTCTCTCTCTCTCTCTCTCTCTCTCTCTCTCTATCTCTCCCCCTCTCCTCTACTCATGCTTGCTCTCTCTCTCAAAATAAATAAATAAACATTAAAAAAAATATGCACCTAAATGTCCATAGAAACTGTATTTAATCAGGGTTCTCCAGAGAAATAGAACCGATAGCATATAAAAATGTAGATGGTTAGATTGATGATAGATAGATATTGATCAACTCATTGATTTTAAGGAATTGGCTGACTCCGTTGTTGGGTCTGGCAAATGCAAAATCTGCAGGGCAGGCCAAGCAGGATGAAGAACCAGGGAAGAATCGATCTTTTGCAGTTTGAATTTGAAGGCAATCAGTTTAGAGGCAGAATTCCTCCTGTTTGGAAGATCTCAGTCTTTTCTCTTAAGACTGTCAACTGATCGGATGATGCCCACGTACGTTATGAAGGGTAATATGCTTTACTCAAAGTCTACTGATTCCAGTGTTAATTACATCTAAAAGAGATAGTACCTTCACAGCAACATATAGACTAGTATTTTGTTTGGTTGAGAGATAAATTATTTCTTTGGATTTACATTCTATGAAATTCAAATGCTGATTCAGTGAGAAAACATCTCAAATGATACCATTTTTCATAAATATGAATTATTTTTCCCAAGTCTGGATTTCCTGGAAATCACATCCCTCACAATAAGCCCACCTTCCATATCTGCCATTTGAAGGCTGTTTTATTTCCGGTCTGAACCAGAGGAAATGAATAGAACCCACCATAACTGTCCAACACTTTGATAGTGTTTTATTTCAACCTCTGATCCCTGCCCTGTGATTAGAAAGAAATTGTGCCAGTTTGCTCCTGACAGTCCCTGCTGCAGGAAAAACTGGTATCAGATGTTCTCTGGAACATACTGTCTTTCATCATTCAGCTTCATTCAGAAGCTAGGCATGCAACTTAAAACAAAAGAAAACAAAACAAAACAAGAAACAGGTCCATGTCTATGCATATCACACACCCACCTGGGCCCTGCCATCAGCCATGGGTGTTGAAGACAATTATGCTGTAGAGCTACAAGTGGAATAAGGGAGGAAAGGCAAGTGTTTCTATAGCACAGTGGAGATGGACTTTCCAGCTCCCAGACTCAGACAATTCTCCGCTTCCAGCCACCTCACCACCAGTGCTTTACCCCAGGAGTCATTTTTGACATTAGGCTAGTTGAAGCTTATGTGCCTCTCCTTCCCCCCATTTTAGCTGGAGGCCAAGGATCATCACTGCTTTCTTTAAGGATTGGCTGCATTATCCATCTGGCAATGCATTATCCAACTCTCATAGGGGTTTATCAGGTACTTTTCCAACACAACATACTGCAGGACAAGATGGCCACATCCCGATCATACATTGATTGGCCAAACCAGTCACAGATGGCCAGGGTCTGCCAGGTGTGCATGCAGACCATGACCTGGCCATAAATGTTGCCCTGGTTCATCAGACCTGAACAGTGAACCTGAACCACTCTCAGTAGCTCAAGATTCTACAAAGTTCCAGTGGATAGTCTTAGAATTAATTTCCCAGACCATGTCCAGGAAACAGTTTTCAGTTACCGAAGTATAAAATCAGTCATGGTCTGAATTGTTTAGATAAAGATGAGCCTCAGTAAAGATATCCTTGATTTTTCAGGGAAGCCCTTTGTTTTATAATTAGCACCATATTATTTTATCCTGCAGCTTGACAACACTGATACCACAGCATCTCTCAATTGCTCAGTCTGTGTCAGTCTTTTGAAAGAGATGACACGCGAGCATCACCCTCAGGAGGAACATAGGCATCAAAGACACCAGCTATAGAGACCAAATGTGTGGGTGCTTCAAGCATTGTGGAGGAAAGACCAGTCCTGCTTTGCGGGGCATATTCTATAAATTCCTTTTCTGGTTTGTATTTGGATTCGTAAATACAGGGTGTGAAACATTTTATAGTTCTCACTTGAACCACAGCTATGGACTGAGTCACCAGGACTAGCTGCCAAGACCACCACCCTACACCCTGTATAAACAAGATAATCCCTGTGGCATGGCGTCTTCCATTTTGTCCATGCCAAGGCCACTGGGATGGGGACTAAGAGTGAGGAGCCTGGCACAGTAGACAAGAAGCAGATGCTAGGGCTAGCCTGGGTGTGCATCTAAGCTGGTGTTTGATCAAGCAACTGGGAACCACAGCCCAGCCAAACTGATGCATAAAATTAACCACGCCACAGCTTTCTTTGATAGCCCAAAGTGGAAATGACTCAACTATTCTTCAATGTATTAATGACTAAAGAAACTGATACATCCATGCCATGGAATACTACTCAGCAATAAAAACTATTGATACACCTAACAACTTGAATGGATCTCATAGAAATTATGCTGACTAACAGAGCCAATTTCAAAATGCACTTTATGGTTCTATTTATATAACATTAAAATAACAAAACTATGCAGATGTAAAACAGATCTGGTTACCTGGAGCTAGGAATGGGGAGAGGAGATGGGTGTAGCTATAAAGGGATAGCAAGAAGGAGTCTTCTGGTGATGAAGAAGATCCATATTTTGATTGTGGTGATGGCTACACAAATCTACAGATATGATAAAATTTCATAGAGCTATGCACATGCCTGCACAAGTGAAAGCAAAACTGGTAAAATCTGAATAGTCTTAGTAGACTGTCCAATGCCATTTCTTGGTTGTGATGTCATACTACTATTACCCAAGATGTTACCATTGGGAGAACTGGGTAAAGGACACATGAGACCTCCTTCTAATATTGCTTTTACAAATTCCTGTGAATCTACAATCATTTCAAATTAAAAACTTTTTAATTTTTTTTTTCAACGTTTATTTATTTTTGGGACAGAGAGAGACAGAGCATGAACGGGGGAGGGGCAGAGAGAGAGGGAGACACAGAATCGGAAACAGGCTCCAGGCTCTGAGCCATCAGCCCAGAGCCTGACGTGGGGCTCGAACTCACAGACCGCGAGATCGTGACCTGGCTGAAGTCGGACGCTTAACCGACTGCACCACCCAGGCGCCCCTCAAATTAAAAACTTTTTAAAAGCACATGGTTTGAAATTGTTTAGTCTTCCCATTCTTAGTTTGTACCTAACCAAATAAATTAATCATCAATGTTTGTGACCTGATCACTATACGCTGACTACATTATACAGAATATCTATTTGCAATTTTGTGCTCCATTTTAAGAATCCATCAGGCTCTGAATATTTCTCCAGAACTAATAATTGTCATTGAAGACCCCAAAAGAAGCTTCTTACCATGAATCTCTGTTCCCTACGTCTATCCCATGGCCTGAACTCACCTACCGTTAACCCGTTAGTAATTGTTATAACATATAGAAGGATGCTGTTAAAATGGAATGGTCTACACTTGCTGAGCTAAGAATGGCCCTTTTGAGGGTCATTGTGTGCCAGGAGATGGTAACTGAATCCCTCTCTCAGTATTCAAAATAGGTCTACAAAATCCTCCTGCTGCCTTGTGAAGGCATTGACCACATTCTTCATGTCTCCAAAGTGAAATGCTTTCAGACACAGAGCCTAGAAATTCACAGGCAACTTTTGTTGCCATGACAGAGCAATCTTTGCCCAAGTGCAAAACAAAATCATTTGCACAGCTTCCTCTGCTGTGTTACTGCCTCATTGAGCCTGACAGCTCCATGGCTGCCTGAGGACAAAAGAGACCTTGGAGCAGGAATCTGGCCACATTCACAGCCTTGTGGTCTTAATGCAGCCTGGGGAGAGCCTGCCATCCCTTGTCTCTGTCAGTGCCTGCCTGTGCCTGCTCATCTGTGGTGAACTCGCAAAAGCGGCTCTCCTCCCAGGCTCCTCCGTGCTTCTCTTCTTTTACCCACAATTTCCTGCTCCAGTGGGGAGGGAGGCACAGGAGTTCCTGTGGCTGACCTGGTGTTTGGCAGCTGCTTAGGAATGAAATTGGCCTGTGCTGGGCAGTTGAGACCGGCAAGGCAGCAGGTGCAGAGAGAGAAGGATGGGCCTGAAAGACAAAGACTGTGTACAGATCTATTCCTTGCATACAATGCAGCTTCAGGAATGACTGCTAATACAGTGCTAAGCACGGAGGTCACCGTTTTATGATTAGTAAAATTTTGACACCAAGGGGGTCAAGTACCTAAGGCAGAGGGCAAAAGGGATGGTGATAAAAAGAACCACCAAAGATTAAGTTATGAATAAGCACAAGGCTCAAAATACAAGATTAATTTCAAGTGATGATAAAAGTTTGCAAAGTCCTAGGTAGGTTTTCTGAAAATGTAAATTGATATGCATTTACATATCATATATCTGTCTATATGATTTCCCATTTAGATTGTAAGACCTCTGAAAGTAGGACCCTCAGGGGGTCTAGTTTGGTGCATGTGCTGACATTCAGTAAATTAGAGCAGGATACTAACATTTGCTCAGTACCTGGCGTGTGTTCTTTTACAAATTCATCCAGTTTAACCCTCACAACAACACCCTTAGCACGGCTCAGCACCTGCATTTTGCAGATGTGGAAAGACACTCAGTTTTTGCAACAGGCTCAGGACTTACAGAAGTGAGTGAGTGGGGTGGACATTGAGATACAGGTCTGCACCTCAGATCGTGTTCTCTTGTAGCACCATCCCATCTCCCAAATATTTACTCATGTCATTTCAAATGTGTGCAAAATGTATACATGTATAAGTGTTCTTACATGTGTGAGGTGGCCATAAGTAAAGCTGTACTAACCAGCACACATTGAACGACGTAGGGATGGGTTCATGATTAAAGTTCTACTGCCACAAATATTCTCTTACGTGCTTTCTGAATCAAGCACCATTACTATAGGCAGTGCAGGGACAGCTATTCTGCATAGAGAACATAATATGTCTGCAGTGCTTCCCAACACAAAAAGTGATGCCATCAGTAGGAGGGAGAGAAGGGAGGGGAAAGGGAGAAACTCAGAGGAGTCAACACAGGAAGGCCGACCCTTTGGGGGCTCCAGAAGGAACACCCCCTTCCCCTGGCTTTGGAGCACAGTCATTGTGGCAGCTTCCAATTACAAAAACACCTTTGCTATGTCTCGCATCTTGCAGGAAAGCTTGCAGGAAAGCATTTGGGACTGGGGTGGAGACAACACAAACACATATGCTTTGTGAAGACAGAAGTTACAAGGGGTAGAGACAATACAAACACAATTGCTTTGTAAAGACAGAAGTTACAAGCCGGGACCCATGCAAAACTTTTACTTCCAGCCACCAACCAATCCCAGAGGCATTTTTTTTAAATGAAAGGCTAATAGAACACAAAACAAAAATATCTGATCCAGCTTCTCAAACAGAGACAAAATTGGAGCCAAAGTCTAATGGAAAATATGGAGTGAACTGCATTAGCTGCAGAATATGTTGAACTTCACCCTGCACTCCTGGAAAATATAGATAGTCAAGGAATCCCACCACCACTCACATGATTGGATGTGGGGACTCTGGAGTGAACAGTCAAGAAAGAATTCTTGAGATGTTTTCATTACAATAAAAAAATGTGGTTTTATTAAAGCATGGTGATGGGACACTTGGGCAGAAAGAGCTGCACTAGGCCATGAGGAGAAATTGATTATATAATTGGAAGTTGGGGGAGGTAAACACAAAGAAGTTTCCAAAAGAATTTTCATATGTTAAAGAAGACTTACAGGATCCCGGAAGCCTGGCTATTGTGAAGCTAAGGTTGTTTCCCCTCTAGCAAAGCATTAACATTAAGACAGTAGGGAGTTCATGGAGGAATGTCTTACTCTGCCTGTCAAGTATTTGTCAATGGCTGCAAGTTATAATGAGATTTAATTTTATCTACATTTCTTTTGCCTTAGTTCTCCACATCACTACCATCACCCTTCTGTATTTCAGAAAACTTACTGCAAATTTATCCCACATATGACTTCTCTAAGACACATGGTTGACCCTCTTTATCTGCAACAAGACCAGAAACAGACCCTCCAAATTCTAGTTCTTTGTCTTATAATGATTGTATGTTGAACTCTTTGTCCTCACTGACCAATCTGGACAAAATGACCACGAGCCTGACTTGCCCAAACTTTAGTCTGACTTCTCTCCCTCCTCTGGACCCCTGAACTCTGGCCTGCTGTGAGCTTAAGGAAGCACTGGGGGCTTAAGGAAGACTGGACTGCAGAACATTATCCCTCCCCCCAACAGCCTCTGCTGAGAACCAGCCAACCACAAACACTTTTCCTGCCCCACTGTCCAGTCACAGCACCTGCTCAGCCAGTCTCCACAGGAGTTCTTTCTAGCTTGTTGACTCCTTGCTTTGAAAGAACAGCTCTATCTGCCTGACCTCTGAGACACCTGCAGATATGGTGTCTGTGTACCCCTACTGTCATGCCCCCTCTTTACCCACCTGTAATAGCTTCAAATCAGGTCTCTCCTTACCTTCTGTATTTATTTTTTACTTGAAACTGCCTAAAGATAAAGTTTCTAATATTTTTTAAAATTATATTTCCCCTTAGTCATATTGGCTTTTATTTATGATTTCTCTATGTGTTTTAAGTTGTTCATCCCTGATTCAGAAGCCACATAGGCAGAGGGATCAAACCCTGCATCAAGCTTCCCACACACCTTAGGTTGAACCAAAAATGAATAGGTAGGAGGGCTGCTTCCATATGCAAACATCTCCAGATAATCCATTTTATTCTAATACCTTGCTAGCTTCAGAACCTTCTTGCTGCCTCTCGGGCCATTTAATTCACTTCCAGTTGATGCCTGGGGAGGCAGTGCAAAACAAAGGAAAATGAAAAAGTATATCAAACTAAAGTATTCCATTAGATCACACAAAGTTAAAAGCCTGGCCAACTCCAAGTTTCAGAGAGCATCTCTGTTGTAGTATCCCTAAACTGACCAAAATAAGAGGTTTGCAAGTGTCTGCAAACTATCAGCTTTGCACTCTTGAAAACATTTATGTTATCATCTAAGTTTCGATAACATTATTTTTAAAAACAAAAGTAAGGATATATAGACTGGCAAAGAATCTTTTTTGACTTATAAATGTAGTAATAGGTAAAGTCACATGTCAGTTAAAAATTGCAAACAACATTTAATTATGCATTGCCCACTTAAAGAATTGCCCACTGAAATCATAACATCCAGGCTACCTAGCATCCATAGTACAGGACACTTTTTCTGGATTCTTGCTTGGAAGTTTCCAGAACTTACTGTCATGGATACCAGGATCACTAGGATTCTCAGAAATGTTTAACAACTGGCTCTGGGGGAGGATGTCAGCACTTGCCGATTTCCACCTTGTGAACACTGCTGCCACAGCTGATTTCAGGCTACCAATGTGACTGTGCTTGATGTTGAGGAGAGATGGCCAGCAGCACATGAAAGTGCAACAGACGTGAATAACTTCAGAGGACAGAACAATTAAATGTAGTAAATAATTAGGAAGGGATGAGTTTTAAGTATATACAAGTTTGGTTTTGATGTAACTTATTTAACTGTAAATTTATATAATTTAACTCTTAATAATGGTTGTGTGGAACAAATGGCTTGCAAACTTCCTGGAAACCTAACAGTCAGCTTTGTACTCTGGAGCAAGCTGTAAACCAGTGCATGCCAGTGTGTGCAGGACCCATCCCTTACCACAGTCACAGCCAAGATGACTAGTGTGAAAAATAAGCCCATCAGTGCAAACTAAGGATGGACGTGGAGAGAGAATCAAGCACAGTGAAGTGAGGACTTAATGAACGTTCTTGCAACCAGTGGGTGTCTGACCTACAGGCACACTCAGGACAGTTACAGCAGACAATTTATCTCCTAGCCTGAAGTCCCTCCCCTGGTTCCTCATTGGCTGAGTACTACAAAGGTTACAGCCTTACTGGATGTCACCTATGCCCACCTAAGGCAAAAAGTAGTCTGATTGGAATCTTTCAGTCCCTCCTCCCTTTATGCTATGATACATGGTCATTGTAAAGCCCAGGAAACTAAGTCTGTGAAGCAGAGATGGGAAGAAGAACCAGGAAATGAAGTGTCCAAGGGTATGGGGCTCCATTCTGGGGGGGGGGGTTGGGTTCATACATATTTCCACTAGGTTGTAAACCTACTGTTAATTAGACAGCACAACTTTTATTTGGTGTTTATGAAATGAATCATCTCCCTTAATAAGACAGAAATTATTTCATGCGCAGAAGCTTAAGAGATTTTACTGACCAAAAGACTCATCCTATCTGTGGTGGGTTAAATGATGGCCCCTAAAAGATATTTCCAACTGGAACCTATGAACATGGTCTTATTTGGAAAAAGGGTCTTTGCTGATGGAATTAAGGATCTGGAGATGAGAACATCTTGGATTATCTGGGTGGGCCCTAAATACAAAGACCAGTGTCCTTATGAAAGAAGACACAGACAGAAGAGAACACAAAGAGACTCTGGGAAGAAGGCCATGTGGTGATGGGGGCAGAGATTGGCGTGATCCACTAAGAGGCTCAGGAACACCAAGGATTCCCAGTGGCCCTGGGAAGTTAGAAGGGAGGTGTGTAACAGGTTTCCCTCTGAGCCTCCAGAAAGAACCAAACCCACTGATATTTTTATTTGGGATGTCTGGCCTCCATTACTATGAGAAAATAAACTTTTGTTGTTTGTAGTCACAAAGTTTGTGGTAATTTATTATGACAGCTTTAGGAAACTAATACGCTACCAGTGACAATTAGCCCTGGTCAAACTGGGCTCAAAGAAAAAGGCTTTCAAGATTTTAAAAGCTATCAAATAATAATTTGGAGCACCTGGGTGGCTCAGTCAGTTAAGCTATAAAATAATAATTCAGAAAATTATGCAATACTGTAACCATGAACAATCATAATGGAGGAGGCAGGTGAAATTTAAAGGGAAAGACAACTTTGGAGGTATGCTTTGTTCTAAGAAGTCATCTCATATCTTAACAATCTATTTAGTCAGGCATGGCCAGACTCCCTGGTAACCCAGACACAGCCTAGAAAGTACGAAGAGCCAGAGCTTACCTGCTAGGTGGGGGGGACATGTTCTTAAAATTCTCAGCTATAGCCTTCTTTTCATCTCAAGACTGTGTGCTCTTATTTAACAGAATATGCTATTAACTGGGGGGAATAAAGTAACGAAAAAAACTGTGACATCCAAGAGACTTGGGAAAGAGGAGCAGATATAAAAATTTCCCTTTGATTATGATTATTAAACTGAGTATATAATTTGTGGGACCCAGTGCACAGTTTCAAGACAATTCCAGCAGAGCATTAAGAGAAGCATAGGGCCTTGCATAGCCACAGAGGTTACAGGCACCTGAATCCAGCCCTATTAAGCCAGCAAGCCTACTTACTACAGATTAGAAATTTTTATTCCTAATAAATTGTGTACCTAATACACGACTGTCAAAATTTTTTAAGAGTTATTTACATTTAGGAATAACTTGCCATATATTGAAAATAAAAAGAAATATGCATTGACTTATTTTACATAAATGTTTATAGAAGCTTTATTCACAACCACCAAAAATATGGAAACAACCCAAATATCTTTCATTGGGTGAATGTAAAACAAAAATCATACAGTGGAACACCACCAAAAAGCAACAACATGGATAAATGTCAAAGACATTAGACCCAAGGGATTCCAAAGAAGCCCACCTCCCAAGGTCACATCACACACCATTACATTTTTGTGACACCTTGGAAAAGGTGAGAACCCAGAGAAGGAGGACCAATCCCTGGTTGCCTGAGGCTGGGGTGGCCAAAGGGCTTGACTACAAAGGGGAAGCTTGGAAGGATATTTTGCAGTCACAGCTGCTCTGTGCTCTGATTGTGGTGATGGTTACAGAAAACCATACCAGGTGTCAAAACTCTTAGGAGTGTCAGCTTTATCATATGTTAATTTAGAAAAATTTTAATGAAAAAAAAATATATATAAATTTCCAAATAAATTAGTCTTAAGAAGTCCTTTAAGAGACTTTTTCCATCTGGGTAAAACAGACAGAAAGGCAGCTTTCTGGGGCTCTGCCACACCAGCCCTGGTTTTGTGTGGCTGGGTTTCGTATTTGAACTAGAAGATCAGTCCATAGCAGTGGGTTTTCTTAGTTCTTCTCCCCAGCTGCATCCCTCTGTGCGCAGGGCAGGAGCACGTCTGGACGGAAAGGACTGTCAGCCCACACTGGGCACGGGCCCCACCACGCGGCATCCACTGGTGCAGACGTGCTTTCCTTTGTCTGCTATGGTGTCTGTCTGCGTCCTCTTGGTTAGACCCGCTACCCCAAACCACACCTGCTGGCACCCGGCAAATGTGAACAATCCCAGTTCCCCACAACTGGGCCCACTGGTCTGTCCCGTAGGCAAGCAGCCCTGGGTCCCTGTGGTTAGCCAGACTGATCCACTGGTTGTAACAGTCAGTGATTCTAAACACTGCGTTTGAGGGGGAGGTGGAATCACGCCTCTGGCTTCACAAGTCTTGGATACACATGGATCAAACACAGTGGGAATTCTGAAAAGGCTGCTGAGTCTCGGGCTTCCCCGCTATAGTTTTCTCCTCCCACAGAATGGTTTTCCAGAAGAGTACTTGGTAAACAACAAAGGATCATGCATACCTGGGGAGGCACTGCTGTAAGGGTGAGTGTACTGAGCACAGACCAGAAGGACCTGACAGTGTCATTCATGACAGGAGGTGGCCTTCACTCTAAGCAAGCACTGAGTGCCAGGGACCCTGCCACTATCCTCACAGTGACTGTGTTAGAGACGGGCTGTCATTGCTGTGACTGGTGAGGAAACAAGCTTCAAGAGGAAGTGACAGAGGTGACAGGTGACAGAACTGTGCCCATAACCTTAGCCTCCAAACCAAAGTCTGTACAAGGAAACCTTGAGGCCCAACGTAAAGCGTGATGAAAGGGACTAACACCACCTCTCATAAAAGGCTGCTTGGACCTCACCAAAATCATCTTGAGATCTTGTCATTTGGAACAGCACTCAAAAAAAAAATTTTTTTTTTTTAATTTTATATAAGGAAATACTTTCTTCAGAACCTATCTTATGTTTGCGTTTAATCTATAAACCCAGGGTCTGCAGTTACACCAGTGTGGTCTGAGGTCCCCAGGACTCTGGAGAGCAACCAGAGGCCACTTATGCCGTGAAGTGGCCTTTACTCTGACAGGCACATAGGGTGCCCAGGGGTCAGCCTGGCAGGAGGGGTGCACTTCCAGGCCTGCCACGCACTGGGCATTGGGTGGCACACCTGCCTCTCATCCTCTCTGACTGGGTGTCTACGGTCACACCCCGGCACTCAACGTGGGGGATGGGGTGGGGGACATGTCCACTATCTTGCGTTTAGTGTTTTATTCTTCAAAGAATAAACTCACGGTTAAAAACTGCAGTCACCCTCCCATTTTACTTGCTCTTATGAAAGCCATCTGATTTTCTGAATCAACAAACGCAGAAAGTTCGAGTTCAGATTTTGGTGCAGGCTCCACCGCGCGATGGCCCCCTGACACCTTGTCCCCGGTGCTGCGTGGCCTTCAGGCCCAACAGTGGGGATTCGCCGGGCGGGGGCGTATGCAGCCCTTGTGGGCGCAGGGTCAGCCGGCCACATGCACTGTACGACCCACGTCCTCGAATCCACAGCTCTCCGCCTCCCCGAAGCGCTGGTGACCACAGTGACCTGGCTGCTGGACGGACAGGCCTCGTGACTGATGTAGGGTCTGCCGGACCGGGCTGGGGCAGCGCAGGACCGGGCGGGACCGGGGTTGAACCGAGGGGTGGTGGGTCCAAGGACCTAGGGGCTCCCCGGGAGAGGAGCAGGTGCAGCCTCACACCCTCTGGACCCGCCACACCGGGTGTCCATTGCCCGACCGAGGCCGAACCGAAACGACGTGGTCACTGGATCACCTCCCGCCACCGCCCGAGGCCCAACGGCCGCCCTGATGAAGAAGGCAGTGCTGAACTTTGTTGAGCGTTTTAAATAAAATTAGGCAATTCCTCCAAGTTTACCAACAGAAGAAAACCCATGTGGTCAACCATACTAGGAGTTAGATTCAGAACAAAAACTACTGCGAGTGGGAGTCTCTGCCTTATGAATGGGTCCTAAGCCAAATGCCCTTCCTGGAGCTTGAACATGGGGTAGATCCCAGTGACTTGGGATCCTTTCAGTCATGTCCGTCTAAAACCCATGGCAGTTGGGTCCCAAAAGCCAAATGAAGGACGCCGGAAAAGCAGCCTGTAAGTCAGAGGCGATAATGTCCTCAACTACCTGCAATATTTGATTTTTCAAGAGACATCTGTGATGTCTTCATAAAAGCAAACAATTCATGTAATCTAATTCTTCTCAAGTACTTGGACTGTCCACATTGTTGATGTTACTGCTGGGATTTGGGATTCCTGATTCACCAGACTGCAGCCTAGACCCTTGGAAGGGAGCCTGGCCCCACCAAGTCCTGATTCTGGACTTCTGGTCCCAGAACCAGGGGAGAATGCAGTTCTATGATTTTAAGCCACCCAGTTTGTGGTGCTTTGTGCTGGCAGCACAGATGCCCTCTGGTCTTTTACTCATGAAAGCATGCCTCAGTGCCCTGAGAGAGGCAGGTTACAGGAACAGCTTGGAATTCACTCTTTAAAAACAAAATTACCTCCCAAACCATACCATTTTAAATGTCATCTGTAACAAATTCCGGTGATGCACTTTGCAACCAATCACAATACACCAAGCAACCCAATGCCTGAGAGAGGGACTGTTAATCCTATGGAACACTTTGATTTCACTGAGCTTTAAAGAGATCAAATGGGTCACCAAGGTGACATTGCTATTTAACTATTTTCCTTGTCTCACCTGACCCACCGTGCTCTGAGCACAGGTAGGAAAAGACAACCCCAGGAAGGTACAAGACATCTCATCATTACTCATACCAGTCCCAAAATATCACCCTCAAGTCCAGTTTAAATCATTTTGTGCAGGATGGGTGAACACTGAAACATCCATAAGTAATTCTGCTCATAACTCTGACTCTAGAGGCTGATGAAGTGACTCATTCAGGATGCTGTACAAATGGAATAATTGCTCAGTGTGCTGGGGTTAGGATGTGACACAATATCCTGTGTCAGGGCATAGATCTCAGACAGGAGAGGGAGAGATCAGCCCTGTGATATTGCCTTTAAGAGACTCAGACTTATTATTAAACCCTCCTTGGATGGAAAGACCAATGGTGAATTTGTCAGGAAGCTTGCAATATAATTTTGAAGTGATTGATTTTTGTGCACCTCAAATAAGAATCTAATATAGGCCTCAAAGGTAGCCAAGATAAAATGTCAAAAATCTGAACACAAGGAATTTATAAGTGTAATTAACTAATATCTTTAGCCTGAAGAGATGTCCTCCCTGAAAGGATGCCCTTACAACAAGATGACTGCTGACCTGGATTTCTCACTGCAATAGTCCCATTTGCTGCCTGCCTAGCTAAGTGCTAATTTAGTTTTCATTCATGTTTCACAAAATAATATATCTTCTATTTTTGAAGCATAACCAACATAAGAAACCAACTGCTGTGCCAAGAAAAAGTTCCCATCCATTCTTCTAAGAGATAAATTGAAGAATCACATAAGTAAGGTAAACATTCAAACAGCACCTCAAATGGGGTCGAAATACTCACCAACATATCTAGTAATGGAGTTTAGCTGTAAACACCTAAGTTAAAGTGGGATAGCGTTTCTGAGGCACTCAGCAAGGAAAGAGTCGGGGGAAATCTGGAAAGACATCAAAGGTCCAGAAAAGCCAAAAGACCTATCTTCTAGCCAAAGGGGTTACAGTGGTATCTACAAGAGAGATAAAATGAGGGCCAGGAACCAGGCAGAAAGAAAGACAATAATAAAATTGGAAGAAAAATAGAGATGTCCTGGACAATTTAATAAAATTGAAAGGTCCTAAAATGTCAGTCAGTCAAAGTGAATTAAAGGTATGATGAGGTATTTTTCCTAATGCACACAGCTGACTTTATTTATATATTAAACACGAAGGGTCATTTGGTCTATATAAAAGTTGGTCTTCTCAAAACCACTTACATATTTAGCCAGTCCCATTACTGTGACTTCTTCTAATCTATAAACATACCTGCCCCGTTCTCACTGCTGACGCAATCCAAAGCACACATTATTCATTGTAGGATTGCTGTGATTGACCAGATCAATAGGACACACTAGATCCAAGACCAGGCAATCCATCTAGCCAGCACATGATCAAAACATTTCCTCAGGAATTTAAATTAAGAGATATCCCAGCTGTATTCAGTGGGTAGGACGTAATTGAAGCGAAGGGTCTTGTGACTCTAGGCTCATTGTTTTGGTACAGACAGATGTGTAAAAAGAGGACACTAATCTTCAGGAAAAGAGAATGCAGCAACATCAAGAAAGAGGCAATTTAGGTGCTTGAGAGCCTGTGATTCAAGAAACAGTGAGGGCAGGAGAGAAGAAGACTACCTGTCTTGGCAATTGATGGCATAGCACTGTGCAGTCACGATTTGCATGAAATATCTCCATGCATTTTATTTTAGTGAAGTTTCTGTATCCTTTTGTCAAATATCTCTTGTACCCAAAAGGACTTTGGCTAGAACAACACAATTAGTTATTCCCAAGTACATCCCCACTTTTGTCAGATGGCCCCTGGATGGGTAGAACTGTCTTCTAGAAAGAAAGAGAACCCTGGGGAAACTATATGCTAAGGACAAATTATCAAAATTGCACTCTCAAAATGCATGTTCATATACACATCTGCATGGAAAACAGTATAAAATTTGATAGATTCATTTGTGTTAAATGTGACAGGCTTAACTGTCACCTTTGGGAAAGCTACAGTGAGCCTTTACCCACAGATAACCATTGTGCATCATGACCTCAGATTCCACTGTTATACACGTCCCTTTCTTTTCCTCTTCCTTAACCCTCAAAACAAGAAAGAATATCCTATTACCTAAGGGAAAGGCAATGATACGTGTTTCTCCAAGATGAATTCTAGATGAGAAGAAGTGAAAGGCAAAATTTTTAAGCAGGCAATTTCATCATTTTTACAAACTACAAAGACAAAAGTGGATTTTGTTCCTGAACCTTTAGTGGAAGGCAAAATTCAAAAGAGAAATTCTGCTGTGAAAAGAAAAAATTTTGAAGCTTTTTGGCTAGAATATGTAGGATTATAAAAAAAAAAAAAGATGGGGGTTGTTAAGAGTAACCAGAAGACCTGGATGATCAGATGGCATCACCATTTTCAACAAAAAGACCCAAAGACAGTCACTCTAATAAAAATCACTCAAGTGACATATTCAAAACCACACTCAAAATCCAGTCGTACCAACAAAACAAACAAATGATTCACTTTTTTTATTCAGAGAAGGAAAAGTCTCTGGAAGTCAATGGTGATGAACAGAAAGCTAGCAAGAGCATTGTACGCAGAACAGAACAGTCTGGCATCATGGCTGATGCAGCAAGAACCTTGCTGGGAGATGATGCTTTGATACAAGGTAGCTCTTTCCAGAGAACCCAGAGCACTGTAGTGATGATTCAAACCAGCTAAAACAGAAACACTTAACAGAAAGTGTTGAAGATTTGCAATGTATTATCACCGGAAAAGACATTTCTATTGCTTCAGAAGAGATGCTTTCACGGTTGATTTTACATGGTGGCCTCAGTATTTCTTTAGTGGATAGAAAAGGACTTGAAGTTACTATAATAAAGACTCAGCAGCATGTACCTAAGGAATTAAGTCATGTAGACAGATTACTCTTCAGAAGAGGCTGTTTGTTTGTATCAACTCTGGTTACCAGAATTTTCAGTACAATGGGTGGAAAGTGTTCATTCGTTACAAGTATCCGTACAAAAGTATATCTGGAAGGCATATTTGGAGAACAGGGATCAGGCAAAATAACAAAATGGAACCTGTAAACAGACTCTGTAGTTAAGACGGGAACCACCATAACATACCTGCTGGTCAGTTGTACAATCTCTACCTGTAAAGAGTTAAGCAAAAGTGATGCTCACCTTCAAGTGCTGATGGACACCCCAAACACCAAGCCTTCCAGTGCACTTCCCCAATCCTGCTCATAAGAGGAAGAGCTAGGCTGATGTTCTAGCCACTGTAACAAATTACCACACACAAGGTGGCTTAAAACAAAACAATTATCCTGCCCCAGTTCTCTCGACCAGAGGTCCAAAATCAGTTTCAGCTGTTGGTGGGGACTCCCTCCCTCCAGCGACTCTATGGTAGAATCCATCTCCTTTCCTTTTCCAGTTTCTGGAGGTGCATTTATTGACTCCCATCCTCAAAGGCAGTAGAGTATCCCTTAAAAAAATATCTTCCTCTGCTCATCTCCAGGTCACTTGCTCCTCTATCATAAACCCTCCTCTGCCTTCCTCCTATGAAGACACTTGAGCATTTGCAGTGTCCACTTGTATACTCCAGGGTAATCTCCCACCTCAAAATACTTAAACACATCTATAGAATCCCTTTTACTGTATAAGGAAAATCCACACTTCTCAAAAATAAACAAAAAATAAATAAAATAAATAAAAACATCTCCTTCAATGTTAGATTTTATTACTAAAAAATGAGACCTCAAAATATATAACCACTACATCAATAACGCTTTTGACACAATTAACAATAGTTACTAAAAATTTTTAATACTAGTTGGTCTTTAGTTACACCCACTTGTTTTAAAACATTTAAAAACTGTTTTAATGTTTGTTATTTATTTTTGAGAGAGAGAGAGAGAGAGAGAGAGAGAGAGAGAGAAAGAGAGAGAGAGTGAGAGAGAGAGAAAGCATGAGCAGGAGAGCAGCAGAGAGAGAGAGGGAGACACAGAATCCAAAGCAGGCTCCAGGCTCAACACAGAGCCCTACACGGGGCATGAACTCATGAACCGGAAGATCATGGCCTGAGCTGAAGTCAGATGCTTAACCAACTGAGTCACCCAGGCACCCCTAAAATATCTTTTAATAGGCATTTGATTCAAACCCAAATCCAAACAATGTTACTATAATCTTTAAAATCTCTGTTATATCTATAGTAATTTTCCCTTTTTTATTTGGCATTTTTCTTTTCATATCTTTTCTCTTTTTTCTTGATTGGTCTTGCCCAAGTTCTCCTAGTTCTGTTCTTGTTAGACTTTTCTATTATCTGTGACTATTGTCCTTTTTGTTATTGTGGTAAAATCTACCATTTTAATCAGTTTTAAATGTACGATTCTATGGCTTTAAACATATTCACAATGTTGTGCAACCATTACCAGTGTCCATTTTATGAACTTAGAAATGAGCAATTTTATAAGGACCCCAACAGAGTAACTTTAGCTCTCAAGCTATTTTTCCACCCTGAAAAATAGGTTGAATGCAGATTTCAGAAGAAATATTTACAAACTCATTAGAAGTTTCAAATTTATGTCAATTTTTAAAGCTATGTCCTAGATCACAGTTAGGTAGCTTTAAATAGCATTTAATAAATGGCATTCACAAGAAGGATTACAACTGCATTAAATCCTCATCCAAATAAACTGTTGGGGTCCCACCCTGAAGTAGAATCCCATTAGGTATTGATCTTTTGTATTCAACACCCCATCAAACAGCATCTTACAGTAAATGAAATTGTTGATTCCACCCAAGGTTCACAGAATTCTGAAGCTGTTTATAAAGATTAACTCCCTAATGAATGGTGTCTCAATTTATAAGCACTGGTGTAGTCCTTGAAATGTTTGCACCTCATCAACACTCACAGTCTTATTGAGCCACTTTCCTTGCTTTTGTTATTAATTAGAAGCAACACAAATAATTCTTAGGAGAATAACTAGCAAGCTGTTGGCAGTTTTTCTTTAAAAACATATTAGGACTAATGCAATTAGAAAAAGGATACCTTGATTAAAATAATTGGTAAGTTGAAGAGAACCTCAATGATACAGTTTGACCCTCTAGTTCTTTTGGCAAGATGGCAAGACATTCAAATAAAATGGGATACATGCATTTTTTAAACCAAGCATTTATTTAAGGAAATCCAGAGGATAATAAAGCAGATACCTTGAGTAGTGCATGGAATATTCCACATGAGATTTTGTTTATAGCATCACAACTCACCAGCTTAGAAATTGTGAGAGATTCAGTCAGTGATGGGCAGGCCATTAAGTACTCTGATGCATAGGTCTCAGTTAAAATGAGATTTGTTTCTGATGGAAAAAATATTCATAGGATTGAAGTAAAGAGGCAAAGGGAAGAAGTAATCCTAGTTTTACACCTCATACAAATATGAAGATAGCGTTAGAAAACCTGCATAGGGAATAAAGTATGAAATTACTTTCATGGTATATGAACATCATGGTCACTGCTAGTCTGTCATAATATTCTTTAAAGGATTTTTGATCCAGGTACTTTAGATTTCAGCTCTTGGTTGATAGAAGCCTATAAAACTTCAGCATGAATTAAACATGGAAGGATCACAAAACTCTGAGTGAAACAAGGGGAGTTTGATAAAGTCTGGCTTCTTAAATGTACAGTTCAAATAAGACAAGAGAGAAATCCTTCTCAGAAACAAAGGAGAAGCTTTGTATAGGAGTAAACAAAGGTGCCTCAAATGTAATGATCTTAACTAAATGGGAATAAGAAAACAAACGATTGAGCAATTTTACTTCTGCAGCTGATTTTCTTGATTCATAGAAGGGAAAAGCTCCAGAGCCGACACCTCAATCATTCATTCACAGGATATGTGGGTGCCCACCAGGTACTGTCACTGGCTGGGTCCTGGGCATGCAGTGTGGACCAGATAAACATGTCCCCACTTCCTGAAGCTTGCGTTCTGGTGGATGAGATGACAGATAAGGAGACACTTTTTTAGGGCTCACAAATAGGGCTCCCAATCTTAGGCAAAAGCACAAAAAAAAAAAAAACAAATAATTATAGCAATGGTAGCAGAAATAAGAACATATCCCACGAGAGACGGGAGAGGTGATTCTCTGGTCACTAATTATTATGTCTATGTCTTCACTTGATGGAAGAGAGTCTTTCATATTGGTCAATCAGACCCCCCACACGGTCACAATCCATTGATGATGCTGGTTATAGATACAAATTAAAACGAAAGAATAATCGTGTGTCAAGCACAGGATTAGGAAGTTGAGCATTTCTGGAAGTCTCTTTATCTATGGCTAAAAGTCAGGACCAAACAGAAACTATTTTTACAAGGACACATATATGTAGACCAATTCAGAGGAGACAAGGGCAAGGTATGCCATATACCCTTGCTGTCTTTACTACAGGATATGGCTTCAGAAAATGTGTCCCTCACACAGAAAACCTTCATCCTTCAACCTTCACCAACACGTTCTTGGTGTGTTGCTGCCCTCTTGTGTTCTTCCTCATCTTAGAGAGAAGAGAAGCTGACAGCAAGGACCTGCTCCTCACCACACACTTCCCTGAGCAAGCCCTGATTGGTGAGAATTAGAAGAGCCTCCTTCCTCCATCTCAGCCCAGACCTTTGGTCAATAAACTCCTCGCCAGAGACTGTCCCACCAAAGTCCTTCTCTGGATTTAGATGTTGAGAGCCTCAGTTCATATTCAAATACGTTGTGTGGTCCCACATGAGCCATTACCACAGTGGTTCTCAGTGCTGACCACATAGGAGAATCACCTCAGAGGCTTCTAGAACTTTTGGTGTTTGCACTCCATGCCCACAGATTTTAATTTAATTGTTTGGGATGGAGCTCAGCATGGATAAGTTTGAAAAGGAATACAGGTGTTGCTAATGTGGTCATGGCTGGGAACCACTGCACTAATACTTTGGTATAAATTACTTTTTCCCTTTAAATAACAGAGGCCTAGGAGAAGAGAACCCATTTCACCAGAGGGGGAAGACAAGGGAAAAGCTGAGTAAAGACCTCTGGAGTGGGAACAAGAATGGAGAGCCTTGAGGAGCTGGGAGGTCATGGAAAGACACAGAGAACACTTGAGGAGGTACAAACTATGTGAACCTCTAAACAGACCCTGATGAGATAATATGTTCTTAATATCTGGAGTGTGGGTTGTGCGGATAAAGAGGGCTGATCAGAGGAGGAGTTGTGTCATGAAAACCAGTCTCCTTTTCTCTTACACCGCTCGCACACTCAGCAATTCTGACACCAGCTGTGTGCACATTCTTCACACCAAGCAGTTCTCTATGACACCAGCTGGTGTCCTTCTATTTCCCTCAATTCTGATGTTGTCTACCTGGAGTCAGTGTCAGATCCCACAAGTGAAGGTCTCTGTCCCAGGACACCACCACCCACTTCAAGTGCTAGTCACTGTGGGTGACTGTGGGTCCCCAGGTTATCCACGACTTCTGCCTGACTTGGCTGTGCTCCCATGGCCTCCTCCCTCTTAGATTCAAAATTTTCCAGAATAGTTAATAGAGCCTAGGAAAACACTTACATTTACCAGTTTATTATATTATAAAATATATAATAAAGAATGCAGATGAACAGCCAGATGAAGGTACTTAAGGTTAAGTCTGTAAAGGTCTCACTTGCAGAAGCTTCTATCCCCTGGAGTTGGGGTATTTCACCTCCCACTATGTGGATGTGTTCACCAGCCTGGAAGCTCTCCAAGCCCCTTGCTATTGGGATTTTCATGGAGACCTCCTCACATGAGCATGACCTATTATTAACTCCATTTCCAGCCCCTCTCCCCGTCTGGAGAATGTGGGATGGGGCTGAAAATTCCAAACTTATCTTCATGGTTTGGTCTTTCTGGTGACCAGACTCCCATCCAGAAGCCATCCAGGAGCTAACCTTAGAGTCAGCCTTATTATAGTTGCCTTATTAGAACAAAACACATTCCTATCACCTAGGAAATTCCAAGGGATTTCAGAGTCCTGTGTCAGGAACCTTGATCAAAGACAAAATATTAAAACAAACAAAAAAACTGTTCCTTATGGAAACCAATTTGACAATAAATTTCATATTAAAAAAAAGTGTTCCTAGTGCTTTTATCACTTGGTAAATTACAAAAGTTTTAGGAGCTCTGTGCCAAGGGCAGAGACCTATATAAATATATTTCTTATTATTTCACAAATTGTCAAATCTGATGTTCAGATGAGTCAGGCAAGAAATATAGCAAACTTAAATAGTTTACTTTGGGACTGAGGCAAATAGGGGGACCCATTCCTGTCTAAAAAGGGCAGCTGATATCAGCCACAGAAAATCTGGCAAGACCCAGAAAGGTTGAGTACTAACGTTTCAAGCAAAAAAAAATTAATCAGTACATAATCAGTAATTTATTGTGACAGAGTTATACTAAAATTTTCATAGGTTTTCTGTAAAAATTAGGACCTAGTAATAAATGCATGGTTTTACTATTACTATGAATCAATATATTGTGACAAAATTATATTTTTCAATAACATACAAATATTTGAGAGCTTAGAAATACTAAAATTAAATTTGTTAAAGCAGAAAAGACATTAATTGCCCTGTCCAGTAGTCTCTATCTCTATTTGGTGATAAATATTACAAATAGTTTTTTTTTTTTCATTTTACAGTGATGTTGTTTGAATTAAGGTGCATTAAAAACATCTTTCTATTAGGAGTTAGCATATATGATGCTTCTGATAAGCTCATTTTCATATATGCTTTCATTTTGGGTTTGACATTGAACTTGACATTGCATTTGCTAATAGATCTTATGTCAGAGTATTCCACAAAAATGTACACACCTTTCTCTTCTCACTTCTCTGTTAAAGAATTTGTAAGTTTAGATGCTGGAAAACACAAGCAAACATCACTAGGTATATTCTAATGGTCTACAATTCAGATCGTCTGGAAAAGTTAGCAGCACTACTCAGAATTATTTGAAAAAAAAGGCTAATTTTAGGACTATTTTGCCTACAAAACTTGTTATTTCTTGGAACACCACTCATAGGATTTGTATATAGTATATACTGCATGTAAAGTTGTTAATATTAATACATCTTGTTTATAAGAATGAGCCCCTGTGAGAAGCAGACAGTTCCACAAAACCTGCTTAGGACACCATGACTGCAGCTGCGAGCAAGACTGATACATTGTAACCACTTCTTTCCTGTCTCAGCTCCCAGAAAGGTCACCTAGAAATGTGACTGCATATGTCAGCTTTTCCTGTTCTTGCTTTTGACTTGCATTCAATGGATTCCTTGAAACCAATAACGTCTCTATCCTGACAGTTAAAGCTTTAATTCTTTCAGAATACTTTTTTCCATGTTTCTGATTTCTCCACTGTTTTTTTCTGGGATCTAGAATTTAAAAACACATGATTCCCAAATGCTACAAAGAAAGATTCCTGCACGGAATTACTAAGGCTGACCAGCAACTGATCAATAAATGCAGGCAATAAATAAAATGTCACAGTGTTCAAGCTTCCCTAACTGTGGGCACTGTGTTCTAGTAAAGCACTTACTTTAGGTCCATATGAATGAGTTAAAATAAAGTTGTACCATGCCTAGTTTCTGTGACTTCTCTAAGGACAGGATGTGCTTACTGTGGTAAAACAATTCTCAAGATCCACAAAAATTTCAAGGAGATAATTCAGAGGGAAGTGAAGAAAAGGTAGGGAAGAACTTCATCCTGAACATCTCCACTTGGATCTGTTATATTCAACATAAGACTTTCTCCTTTGAAAGGAACAAAAGTCTTTAAAAACATGAAATGACTGATAAGGGAAACACTCAGCACAATACCAGGATTATAGACTTTTCAGGTGTATTTAAACAAAATCCTTCCAAAATCCTCACTCACCCTGAAAGTCGACTTAGAGGGTCACTGATGTTCACTAGATGTTAAACAAAGTTTAACCTGCACCCCTATACCACATCCCCCACATTACATACCCTGCATTGAATTTCTTCCTTTTGAGAATCTGTCCCACCGTTAACAGAAGTTTGTGAGTGGTCATCTGGATTTCATTATTACACTCTGATCATTTTTCAGGATTCAGCTAGGCAGCCACAGTCTACAGGGTCAGAAAGAGGAAGGAAAGACTGTGCCAATTTAGCTCTGTACTCCTAATGCCTAATTGTGTCATTACAATTTGGTCAATGAACCAGAATAAAACTGTCAGGAATTCACAGACAAGAAGCATGATAACCCCACAAGTTAACTTGCTTTGTACCAGCCTTCCACACACTTCCATCCATTTCTTTTTGTCATCCCATAATTTTACCTCCTTTCTTCTCCTATCCTCCTCTGTTTTCTCCCTTTCTTCTCTTCTCCATTTACTCCTCATCCTATCTTTCTCCACCTAAAAAAATTGGCATAGATAAATAAAAAGACCATAGACACTGATGTCAGATAAAAGAAAGTAAGTGTTGAAATGTGGAAAGCACAAACTCATTTCCTTACTGTGTGTCCTTGAGTAATATGTTTAACTTCTCTGAACTTTACTTCCACTTTTGCAAAATGAAGATAAAATATAGTTTTGGGGCATCTGGGTGGCTCAGTCATTTAAGCATCCAACTTCAGCTCAGGTCATGATCTCGAGGTTCATGAGTTCAAGCCCCCACATTGGGCTCTGTGCTGAGAGCTCAAAGCCTGGAGCCTGCTTCAGATTCTGGGTCTCCCTCTCTCTCTGCCCCTCCCTCACTCAGACTCTGTCTCTCTCAAAATTAAATAAAACATTAAAAATTTTTTTCAGAAATTGATTTTCATTATAAGAATTAAAATGAATAATGTATATAAAGCTCATCTCTAACCTCTGTAACAAAAAAGTACTCAATAAATAGTAACTATCATTATTTATGATCATAGCAATATAATTTGCTATCTTTGGTAGGCTTTCTTTCTCCCCATACTCTGCTCCTTTAAAATTTATTTGTCTCTCATTATCTTGTATTCTCCAGAGATGATGATGATGATGATAATGGAGAAGAGAAATAATTCATTTTATGTTCATGATGTGCCATATCCTGTGCTGATGTTTAACATGCATTGTCTGATTTAATTCTCACAACAATGCTACTGGTTAGGTATGAAATGGACATTATACCAATTCCCCAGATGAGAAGTGAAGGCCTGGAGAGTTACATTAACTGGATCAGAGTTCACATGACAAATAAGTTGTAATTGCAGCATTTGAAACCAGTGTCCTTAACTGCTACAAACCTTGCCTACAGAAGACACCTCTCCACAACCAGAGGCAAATACATCAAGACAGGCTTGCCTTACTTTACATTTACAGTTAAAGAGCTTTTACAGAGAGATACAAATGCTCATGGAAAAAAGACCAAAACAGTTGTGAAGAGAGAGACTGTTAACCAGCAGTGCAGACACCTAACTGACCTTTCTGATGAATTCCTGAGTTTCTAGTGAAGGGCAAGCTCAAGATCTGTGTTGGACTCTGAGATTTAATTAGGGAAATTTCATGGGTCCTTTATATTCCCTTCGATTACCTCTTACTTCATCCCAAAGACTAAGGAATATTGTTACAGATTGGTCAAGTTCCTGCACTACTGTTCCAAGAGATGGAGCTTACAAAGAAATTACAATTCAAGTGTATATAATGGGGGTCTCTCTTTAAATGTAGTTTATTCACAGAGGCTAAAGAGAACAGAGGGGGGTGAGCTCAAAGAAGGTCTAACTAAATCACTCACTTTATTCAGGACTGAGAGAAAGCAAAGGTGGCCTCAGCATCTGGTTTTGAACAATGAACAGGGTTGTACATAAAAGGAAACCCAAGGGAAAATAAAGAATTGTGCTTAAAATGGAGAAAATAGAAAAAAAGTAAATTAGCAGGAATACGTTATGGGGGCTCCTCCTTTGTGATAAAACTTTCACAGATAAGAAATTCCAAATAAAAAGGTTCTGTGGCATAATAACTATGCAGGGCCAAGAAAGACTTAGAATTATGCCAGCACAAAAAAATACAGAGATCATGAACTAGTCTTGGGAAGGTGCCTTGTATAAATGCAGAGTGTCCTGCTGCAAGACAGAAACCACACTGTTAGGGACTGACTGTGTGCCCCCAGAACCCATATGTTGAAGCACTAAACCTCAATGTGGCTCCATCTGGAGATGGGGCCTTCAAGGAAGTAATTAGGGTGAAGTAAGAGCCCCATTCTGTTAAGACTGGTGTCCCTATAAGAAGAGGGAGAACAGCAGAGAGCTCCCTTTGTATCTCTCTCTGTCTCTATCTCTGTCTCTGTCTCTGTCTCTGTCCACGTGCATGCAGAGGAAAGGCCAGGTGAGTACACAGCCAGAAGGTAGCTGGTCTGCAAGCCAGGGAGAGAACTCTCACCAGAAGTGAAAGCTTTATTTGGGACCTCTGGCCCTCAGAACTGTGAGAAAATAAATTTGTATTGTTTAGGAAACTCAGTTTATGGTGTCTTATTATGCAGCCTGAGCACACTTACTATTTCAGCAATGGGACCCAAGGAAGTAGGAGGTCAGAGGGAGATGGAAAGGAAATTTAGGAGTTTTAAACAAACACAGTGGACATCACGAGGAAGGATACTTTGGGACAGACTGGAGGATAGGCGGTGCCATGCAATGGCTTTTGATGCATCCAGGGAGAAAAGACCACTTTTAATGGTGGTGGATTCCCCAGAATGCAAGAGCTGCTGGCTCACAGTTATCTTCCTAACTCCCACTCAGCTGAAGTTCCCTGGTCCTCTACTCTGGAAAGCTGGTGCAGGCTCACCACTACCAGCAGAATTGGAACCAAAGAATCTATTGATTCTGTCAGTCAGCTCCCAGATGTGTCTGTCTCTGCGTATACTCCATACTCACAGTGTAGATCTAGAACACTACACACGTTACACAACTGATACTCTGTCCAGGGACATGTTACTGTAGGAGGAAACCGCTGCTCTGATTGAGAACCATAAGACGCATGAACAAGCTAGAATTAAATTAACCCAAAGCTTGAGATGTTTGGTGGTGCGGAAGTAGCAAACTCAGTTCCAAAATAAGAGGGCTGTTGAAGAAGAAATCCAGATTCCAAGTAAGGGCGGAGCAAGGAAGAAGAGGAGGAGGAGCATCCAGCACTAACTGAGCTCTAACTATGTGATGGAACATACATTATTTTATTTCTAAAATGTATTTATTATTTATTTATTTATTTATTTATTATTTTTTATATATTTATTTTTGAGAGAGAGAGAAAGAGAACATTAGTGGGAGAGAGGGAGAGAGAGATTCCCAAGCAGGCTCCATGCTGTCAGTGTTAAACTCAATGTGGGGCTCTAATTCATGAACCATGAGATCATGACCTGAGCCAAAATCAAGAATTGGATGCTTAACCAACTGAGCCACCCAGGCACCCCTATATTTATTTACTATTTCATTGTTTAACTCAACCTTATGGACTGGGTACAATCGCTATAAAATTGTTAAAACTGAGCTTCGGAAAAACTCATCATTTTACAGAGATCAACCCAGGTAGTAATTAATGACCCTAGGCTACTAAAGCCAGGTCATACAACTCCAGGGGTTATAATATTGACAAAGACCAAATAAAATCTGTTGCAACGAAATTTAAGTAAAAAAAAAAAAAAAGGATTACTTTTCAGGTATTGTACAGAATGGTACAGGGGCTGACATCAAAAGGGCTTTTAGGGTGACATCAGAGCCATTAATAAAGGCCTTGAGATATTAAATTGGCCACCTCATGATCACAAGTATAGAGCCAAGGACTGAGTAAGTAAGTGGTGTTATGAGAAAGGGATCAGGACTGTGATACATTCCTCACCTTCACCTCTCATTCTACGTTTAAGGACAAAAACTCTGTCTCTGGATTGACCTCTGTCTTGGAATGTCCATTCTCAAGGGAGTTAGAGATCATTTGCATAAATGTATGTTCTTTGTTTATATTCCCTTCATTCCTTGCAGCTGGAAAAAGGAAGACAGGAACAAGACCTACTTCTTCTTGGGGGGGTGGGTAAGAAACTGTCCATCTCTTTTGTTTTGGCCCCCTTCTCCCTTGACAGATCTACCTCCTCCCAACTGGTGGAGGAAAGGTGAGCACTGAGATGACCCTTTGCTGAGGGTGTTTAGGGCTTGTACTTTTATTCATTGCTGGATGCTTTGACCCTGCCCTTGAAGTAGAAAGATCTGAGACTGAGTAATGCACTTACTGGGAAAAAAAAAACAACAGAATAGACTAGTGGTTATTATCCTTGACCACATGTTAGAATCCACCTTGTTAGGTTTTTAAAATGATCTTGGCCAAGCCACGTATCATACATATCTAGCCAGTGCCTCTGGTGGCAGAGGAGGGAGAACCCCAGCAACAGTAGTTTTGTTTGTTTGTTTTAAATCTGAGATCAATCTAATGGACAACCAGTGAAATAAACCACATAACTTGTTCTGGTTCTAGACCCAAGAACTGCCTTAGAATGGGGAAAAAATAAGTTGTCCATACAGCTCAATACAGACCATGAAAGTTCTACAATAGGTTTTGGGTCCAGAGCATAATAAAGAATGCTCCTTGGTTCTACCATATTATTCTGTTAATATATTTCCCTTTGGGGACTTCTTAAAACTTTTTTTAAATTAATTAATTAATTAATTAATTTAGAGAGAGAGAGAGTGAACATGAGTGAGGAGAGGGGCAGAGAGAGAGGGGGAGAGATAATCCCAAGCAGGCTCCACACTGTCAGTGCAGAGCCCAACTCTGGGCTCAACTCATGAACCATGAGATCATGACCTGAGCTGAAATCAAGAGTTGGATGCTTATCCAACTGAGCCACCCAGGTGCCCCTCCTTTTGGGGACTTTGAATAATTAAATGGGACTATTATTCCAAAGTTTTAGGTCAAATACAAGTCTCACCTTCTTACAATAGTGCTCCTTCCTTCCAAGTCCCTCAAGTCCTCAACACTTGGGCTGAAAATTAGGTTCTATCTAATTATGATAGGATTCCATGAAATACCAGAAATGGTTATTTAAAGCATCATAAAAACACTTCCAAAAGGAAGAAATGTTTGTATCTGACAAAAACATAATAGGTCGGTGAAAACTTCTATTTATATGCACCATAAAACAAAAATAATGGTTCTATTCATCCTATAACTATGAAAAAAATCACACATTATGTTCCCCAATGAAGAAAATTATTAAGTGATAGTAATAAATTATGCACAAAGGGTGGTATTAAACAGCAGCATCAGAATGAATTGGCCATATACAGTGGCTCTCAAGTTAATTCATGCCTTACAATCTCCTGGAGAGCATTTTAAAGTTAGTAAACAGGAATCTGTAGAGATGACACCCATGCATGAGAGTTTTGTTTTGTTGTGTTGTGTTGTGTTGTGTTTTGTAAGTTCCTCAGAAAAGTCCCATGTCCAGCCAAGATGGAGAACCAATGCTGTAAGCAAGGGTCCTGGACAACTACATTCAGCCTAGGTGGAAAGAAGAGAAAACAGTGATAAATTGAGAAACTGTTTTTGAGTGATTACTTTTTACTAAAGAGACAAACAAATAGAACAATGCAAGGGGGCATAAATGCACCAAACATCAAGGAGAAACCCTCATTCCTGTTTAAATTTGTCTTCTCAAACCAAAATAACTAATAGGGTACAGGTAGAAATGTTAATAATAGAAAGAAGGTTTTTACATAATGGTGTTATAATTTATCCTTTTGACAAAAACCTACTTTTCATATAGACTTCAGTTACACACACACACACACACACACAATACACACCCACAAACACGCACACACAGACAATTTATTTCATTTTTCTAGAAAAAACTATGACCTTCTAAGCCTGGGTTTTACTTCCACTTATGATGGAAAAATATACACAAGATATAATTTTATTTCCTTTTTAATTCTGCTATAACAAAAGCAAGAGATGATAAATGGGAACTTTGTGGGACCATGTCATGAAGGCTAAACAACACGTGTAGGATAGTTTGGGCCGGTATAACATCAACTTGCAATTAGATGACATTAACAAAATAATGCAAAAAATACAAAATTTTATTTCTGGTTAACTTCATAACTAAGTTCAAATTAATTTGCAGGCCACAAAGTGCTATAATTTATGGGATATTCAAGTGAGAGGGATCATTTCACTATTTAACATCAGCCTTCCTACTTCCCAAATTATATTAGCAAGTTTTCATTCTTATTGTCCTCATCACTAAAGCTCACACAATGCAGAGAACCTTTACAATTACCTGTATAATTGATAATGAGCACAGCCTTTGCATAGTATTCAAGACACTCCACTATCATTTTCATTACAACATAGAGATCTCTCTCACTTGAATATTCCATAAATTATTTATTGGAAACCAGTAAATCAGTTCAAATATATCAGGCAAACCCGCAGAGGTGCTATGCAAATATCTCAAGCTTTTCTCTCAAATGTGGTATTTCAGTCAGTTAATCACTGAAAGCACCTTTCGTTAAGCAAAGGACCCTGACTTTGAAGGCCTAAAGCCAAGCAAAACTCCTTTTATGCAATCAATTATGAGAAAATAGAAAGTGCCCACATCATCTAACTTATTTACAACTGATAAGTCACTGAAAATCAAAACAGGAGAGAAATTTGTTTTCTCCATGAATAAGGTAATTCATTTCCATATTTTTTAAAGAGGAGGATCTTTCAGGCATGTGCTTCATCACACCTATGACTATTGACCTTCTGATGATATTCAACTTTTAGCTTTAGAGTTCAGTCTGATAAGACTCAGAAGCTGGATTTTCAAACCATCCCTCTGCACTCCTATTCTGTCCCATGAGCTTTGTGCACTCCTTTCTCGAAAGAGAATGGGGAGCACTGAACTGTGCTTCCCTTTTCTGTTCTTCTCTCTCTCTCTCTCTTTTTTTTTTTTGAGAGAGAGAATTGGGGAGAGGGGCAAATGGAGATAGAGAATCCCAAGCAGGCCCTGAACCCCAGGACTCCGGGATCATGACCCAAGCCAAAATCAAGAGCTGGACGCTCAACTGACTGAGTCACCCAGGTGCTCCCGGACCTTGCTTTGTGTGACTTTGAAGAAGAGACACATTAGGGAATGTCAGAAATGTTTAAAGATACCAACAACTCCATCTCTGAGCTAAAGTTACAAATACTGGACTAAATTCTGAAGAAATATTTATGAAATTTTTTTTCCCCTGAGGAAAAAATAGTCTGTTGTAAAAAATAAAAAATCGAGTGTAGGAAATGTTAAGGAACCAGGCTGGAACACTGGCAGAAAAAACAAGCAGCACTCAGAGATCTTGGTGGATCAGAGATTTATTTAACACCAGTGGGCTCAGAGGAGATTGGTTCTCCAAAGATCTGAGCCCCGAATACAACTGGGGAAGGTAGTTTATAGTCGTCGGCTTCCATATATGTGGGGGTTTTTGCAGGCAGCAAAGGAAGAAGAACCAGGAGAAGGGGTCTCTAAGCTACAGACCAGAGTCTGTTTTAGCCCCATAGGCCATCTTTGGCATACTTTATTCACTTCTCCAACATTCCCCCAATTGATGTATTTTAAAAAACTTTTAGTAGGCATCACCTTTCAGTTTTATAGGTTGCTACTCTCGGAGGGCTAAGATACACGCAGTAGTTTGGCGAGCAACAGTGTTTTCAAAAAAACATACCACAGCATTCAGTATACAGGGGCTGATGGATACAAGTAAAATTTTGGAGAGGAGGGGCCCCTCCAGGGCAAGAAGCCAGGATGCCCAATCCGTGAGATTCCATCCTTTCCATTGATTGATACCTTCCTGTTGTCCACATTGAATTCTTTCACTGAGTTCCTTAACCTTAGTTGTTACTATTCCTGACTGGTTTACAAAATAGCAACATTCTCTCCCCAGAAAGATGCAAATCCCTCTTTTTTCTGAAGTGAGGAGGTCGAGGTCTCGCCTATTTTGGAGGGTCACTGCCGACAGAGAGTTTATTTGGCTTTGTAAGGTTACCAGAGAATCTGCCACCTGTTCCATGTCTTTATCTCTTGAGATGTCTATGGTATAGTCCTATGGATGAACCTATGCCCCCTATTCCAGTTCCTATTCCTGTCACAATTCCTGCTCCTATTAGAACGGGTAGCAGGACTGCCCACTTAGCCAGGGACATGGGGCTAAAAGTTGTTAGGAACTGATCTTCAGTGTGTACGGATATCTCTGGGGTTAGGAAGATGGAATAACATATCTGAGTCTAGTTGGCCTCTAAGCATTGATAGGCTGAATTAGAACACAGACAGAACATCCCTGGGGTTGAACATAGGGTTGCATTTCTCTTTAAGGTTATATTTCTTCTGCATAGAGAGGTACCGTTCATACCTTCAGAGACTGTACAGATTAGATTGTCAGCATTTGTGAGACAGACCCCAGTGGCCAGGGGTCCAATTAAGACAGAAGTGTTGGTTTTGAGATTTTCAGGAGCTTCCCAGGTCAAAGGAATAGGAGTAGCTAAGTAAGCCCTACAGCTCAGGGGCAAGCATATCCAGCAGGTTTAGGTGTGATTACCTATTTTATGGAGGACTTATAGAGTACTGTTAGTCCAACGCTGGAGTGGGGAATTGGTAAGCATCTGATTGAGGGCTGAAAGGTTCAAACCCTGGTAGGCTGCCGGGGGAGTGGTCACCTTTATGGCTTATATTACCCCATCCTGGGTATCCTTTGTAATCTTTTGAAGGGCCCTGTCTTGCATCCCTCCCCCGTTCGAGATCCCCCGAGATCCCCCATTGGGAAGATAAGTGTAGCAAGCTTCCCACTCTGGAGGCCCTTGTTGTGACCTGGGTTCCTGACATTTTGGGTTATATCTACGGTCCGATACTTAGTCCTTGGGACACAGGGTGACTGACAGAGAGTGGGTGATTTTCCCTTGTAGCAATCTTTGTGGAGGGAGGTGAAGGCGCTGAACACCCTTGACCCCCTTATTGTCATATAACAATCCTGGGGGCAAAGTGGGTAAGCGGCAGTTGTGAGGGTGAGAGAGGTTATCATAATATACAGGCAATATTTAATAATCCTCCCATCCAGAGGAGGTATGTGAGACCCAGCATGCATCTTTTTTCCCATGTCCAGCTTGTTGGTGCCATCTCTATCAGCCCAACAGTAAGAAGTAAGATCAGGGCTATGACACCAGTAAGGGACAAGGGCTGGCAGAGTTGTATCCAAACCCCTGGGTTTGGTCCACATGTTGATTCCTCAAGCTTCTGCCATGCACAGACCAGCTAGCTTCTGGGGTGTGGCTGGAGCAAGGCTGGAGATTTCAGGGGCCAGTCTCTTTTTATTTTATTTTTTATTTTTTAGAATTAATATCCAAATTAGTTAGCATATAGTGCAACGATGATTTCAGGAGTAGATTCCTTAGTGCCTCTTACCCATTTAGCCCATGCCCCATCCCACAACCCCTCCAGTAACCCTCAGATTGTTCTTCATATTTATGAATCTCTTCTGTTTTGTCCCCCTCCTTGTTTTTATATTGTTTTTGTATCCCTTCCCTTATGTTCATCTTTTTTTGTCTCTTAAAGTCCTCATATGAGTGAAATCATATGATTTTTGTCTTTCTCTGACTAATTCCACTTAGCATAATACCCTCCAGTTCCATCCACATAGTTGCAAATGGCAAGATTTCATTCTTTTTGATTGCCGAGTACTCCATTGTATGTATGTGTACACACCACACACCACATTTTCTTTATCCATTCATCCATCGATGGACATTTGGGCTCTTTCCATACTTTGGCTATTGTTGATAGTGCTGCTATAAACATGGGGGTGCACGTGTGCCTTCGAAACAGTACACCCACATCCCGTGAATAAATGCCTAGTAGTGCAATTGCTGGGTTGTAGACTAATTCTATTTTTAGTTTTTTGAGGAACCTCCATACTGTTTTCTGTAATGGATGCACCAGCTTGCATTGCCACCAACAATGCAAAAGAGATCCTCTTTCTCAGCATCCTCGCCAACATCTGTTGTTGTCTGAGTTGTTACTGTTAGCCATTCTGACAGGTGTGATGTGGTATCTCATTGTGGCATCTCATTTGATTTATATTTCCCTGATGACGAGTAATGTTGAGCATTTTTTTTTTTCATGTGTTGGTTGGCCATCTGGATGTCTTCTTCAGAGAAGTGTCTCTTCATGTTTTTTGCCCATTTCTTCACTGGATTATTTGTTTGTTGGGTGCTGAGTTTGATAAGTTCTTTATACATTTTGGACACTAACTCTTTATCTGATACGTCATCTGCAAATATCTTCTCCCATTCTGTCAGTTGCCTTTTAGTTTTGCTGATTGTTTCCTTTCCTGTGCAGAAGCTTTTTATTTGGATGAGGCCCCAGTAGTTCAGTTTTGCTTTTGTTTCCCTTGCCTCCGGAGATGTGTTGAGTAAGAAGTTGCTGTGGCCAAGATCAAAGAGGTTTTTGCCTGCTTTCTCCTCAAGGATTTTGATGGCTTCCTGTCTTACATTTAGGTCTTTCATCCATTTTGAGTTTATTTTTTGTGTATGGTGTAAGAAAGTGGTCCAGGTTCATTCTTCTGCATGTCGCTGTCCAGTTTTCCCAGCACCACTTGCTGAAGAGACTGTCTTTATTCCACTGGATATTCTTTCCTCCTTTATCAAAGATTAATTGGCCACACTTTGTGGGTCTATTTCTGGGTTCTCTATTCTGTTCCATTGATCTGAGTGTCTGTTCTTGTGCCAGTACCATACTGTCTTAATGATGACAGCTTTGTAGTATAGCTTGAAGTCTGGATTGTGATGCCTCCTGCTTTGGTTTTCTTTTTCAAGATCGCTTTGGCTATTCGGGGTCTTTTCTGGTTCCATACAAATTTTAGGATTATTTGTTCTAGCTCAGTGAAGAATGCTGGTGTAACTTTGATAGGGATTGCATTGAATATGTAGATTGCTTTGGGTAGTATCAACATTTTAACAATATTTGTTCTTCCTATCCAGGATCATGGATTCTTTTTCCATTTTTTGGTGTTTTCTTCAATTTCTTTCATAAGCTTTCTATAGTTTTCAGTGTATAGATTTTTCACCTCTTTGGTTAGATTTATTCCTAGGTATTTTATGGTTTTTGGTGCAATTGTAAATGGGATTGATTCCTTGATTTCTCTTTCTGTTGCTTCATTGTTGGTATATAGGGCTACAACTGATTTGTGTACATTGATTTTATATCCTGTCACTTTGCTGAATTCATGAGTCAGTTCAAGCAGTTTTTTGGTGTAATCTTTTGGGTTTTCCATCTAGGACATCATGTCATCTGCAAAGAGTGAAAGTTTGACATCCTCTTGGCCGATTTGGATGCCTTTTATTTCTTTGTGTTATCTGATGGCTGAGGCTAAGACTTCCAATACTATGTTGAATAACAGTGGCAAGAGTGGACATCCCTGTCTTGTTCCTGACCTTAGGGGGAAAACTCTCCATTTTTCCTCATTGAGGATTATATTAGCATTGGGTCGTTCATATATGGCTTTTATGATCTCGAGGTATGCTCCTTCTGTCCCTACTTTCTTGAGGGTTTTTATCAAGAAAGGATGCTGTATTTTGTCAAATGCTTTCTCTGCATCTACTGAGATGATCATATGGTTCTTGTCCTTTATTCTATTGATGTGATGAATTACGTTAATTGTTTTGTGGATGTTGAACAAGCCCTGAATCCCAAGTATAAATCCCGATTGGTCATGGTGAATAATTTTTTAATGTATTGTTGGATCTGGTTGACTAATATGTTTTTGAGGATTTTTGCATCCATTTTCATCAGGGAAATTGGTCTATAGTTCTCCTTTTCAGTTGGGTCTCTGGTTTTGGAATCAAGGTAATGCTGGCTTCATAGAAAGAGTTTGGAAGTTTCCCTTCCGTTTATATTTTTTGGAATAGCTTCAAGAGAATAGGTGTTAACTCTTCCTTAAATGTTTGGTAGAATTCCCCTGGAAAGCCATCTGGGCCTGGACTCTTGTTTTTTGGCAGGTTTTTGATTACTAATTTGATTTCCTTACTGGTTATGGGTCTGTTCAAATTTTCTATTTCTTCCTGTTTCAGTTTTGGTAGTGTATATGTTTCTAGGAATTTGTCCATTTCTTCCAGATTACCCATTTTATTGGCATATAATTGCTCATAATATATTATTATTATTGTTTTTATTTTTGTTGTGTTGGCTGTGATCTCTCCTCTTTCATTCTTGATTTTATTTATTTGGGTCCTTTCCTTTTTCTTTTTGATCCAACTGGCTAGTGGTTTAGCAATTTTGTTTATTCTTTCCAAGAACCATCTTTTGGTGCCCTTGATCTGTTCTGCTGTTTTCTTTTTTGTTGTTTTTTTGTTTTTTGTGGTTTTTGTTTGTTTGTTTTGATAGCATTAATTTCTGCTCTAATCTTGATTATTTCCTATCTTCTGCTGGCTTGGGGTTTTATTTGCTGTTCTTTTTCCAGCTCCTTAAGGTGTAAGGTTAGGTTGTGTATCTGAGATCTTTCTTCCTTCTTTGCTTGTCTTCCTTCTTTCTTCCTTCTTTGCTGTGTCCCAGAGGTTTTGAGTTGTGGTGTTATCATGTTCATTGCTTTACATCTACTTTTTAATTTCCTCTTTAACTGCTTGGTTAGCCCATTCATTCTTTAGTAGGATGTTCTTCAGTCTCCAAGTATTTGTTACCTTTCCAAATTTTTTCTTGTGGTTGATTTTGAGTTTCATAGCATTGTGGTATGAAAATATGCACAGTATGATCTTGATCATTTTGTACTTACTTAGGACTGATTTGTGTCCCAGTATATGGTCTATTCTGGAAGATGTTCTATGTGCACTGGAGAAGCAGAAGAATGCTGCTTTAGGATGAAATGTTCTGAATATATCTGTTAAGTCCATCTGTTCCAGTGTGTCATGCAAAGGCATTGTTTCCTCGTTGTTTTTCTGATTTGATGATCTGTCCATTGCTTTAAATCAGGTGTTGAAATCCCTTACTATTATGGTATCACTATCAATGAGTTTCTTTATGTTTGTGATTAATTGATTTATATATTTGGGTACTCTCACAATTGGTGCATAAATGTTTACAATTGTTAGGTCTTCTTGGTGGATAGACTCCTTGATTATGATATAACGTCCTTCTGCATGTCTTGACACAGTCTTTATTTTAAAGTCTACATTGTCTGATATGGGTATGGTTATTGGGGCTTTCTTTGGCGACCATTAGCATGATAGATGGTTCTCCATCCACTTACTTTCAATCTGAAGGTGTCTTTAGGTCTAAAGTGGGTCTCTTGTAAACAGCATATAGATGGATCTTGTTTTCTTATCCGTTCTGTTACCCTATGTCTTTTGTTTGGAGCATTGAGTCCATTGATGTTTAGAGTGAGTACTGAAAGATATGAATTTATTGCCATTATGTTGCTTGTAGATTTGGAGTTTCTGGTGGTGTTCTCTGGTCCTTTCTAATCTTTATTGCTCTTGAGATATATATTTTTTCATCTTTTCTCCCCTCAGAGAGTCCCCCTTAAAATTTCTTGCAGGGCCTCTTTAGTGGTCATGCTCTCCTTTAATTTTTGTTTGTCAGGGAAACATTTATTCTCTCCTTCTATTTTGAATTACAGCCTTGCTGGATAAAGAATTTTTGACTGCATCTTTTTCTGGTTCAGTACATTGAATATATCCTGCCACTCCTTTCTGGCCTGTCACGTTTCTGTGAATAGGTCTGCTGCAAACCTGATCTGTCTTCCCTTGTATGTTAGGGACTTTTTTTCCCTTGCTACTTTCATGTTTCTCTCCTTGCCTGAGTATTTTGTGAATTTGACTATGATATGCCTTGTTGATGGTCGGTTTTTGTTGAATCTAATGGGGGTCCTCTGTGCCTCCTGGATTTTGATGTCTGTGTCTTTCCCCAGGTTAGGAAAGTTTTCCACTATGATTTGCTCACATAATCCTTTTACCCCTATTTCTCTCTCTTCCTCTTCTGGGGGCCTAGGATTCTGATGTTGTTCCTTTTTAATGAGTCACTGATTTCTCTAATTCTTAAATCATGCTCTTTTGCCTTGATCTCCCTCTTTTTTTTCTGTTTCATTATTCTCTATAAGTTTGTCCTCTATATCGCTGATTCTCTGTTCTGCCTCATCCATCCTTGCCGCCACTGCATCCATCCGTGATTATGCTCAGTTAGATCATTTTAAATTTCATTCTGGCTATTTTTTACTTGTATCTCTGCAGAAAGGGATTCTAATCTATTTTCAATTCCAGCTAGTATTCTTATTATTGTGATTCTAAACTCTGGTTCAGACATCTTGCTTGTATCTGTGTTGGTTAAATCCTTGGCTGTTGTTTCTTTGTGCTTTTACTTTTTGGGTGAATTTCTTTGTTTTGTCATTTTGAAGGGAGAAAAGAAATTAATGAGGTAGAAAAATTGAAATTAAAAAAATTAAAATTAAAAATTAAAAACACACCCCTACACAAAAATCGAATAGATGATGCTAGATGCTAGTGTGGTTTGGTCTGGGTGTTGAAAGTGCTTTGAGATATTAGAGAAAAAAAAGCAGAGGGGAAGGGAAATTGTTTCAGAATCTGAAAAAATGAATACACTGAAGTAGACTAAAATGAGATGATGGGATTAAAATAGAATTTGAAAAAAATATACACCAAAGTAAAGAATATAGTAGAAAAAAATTAAAGCAAGTATTTTTAATAAAAATTAAAAACATGGGGCGCC
Source organism: Felis catus (assembly GCF_018350175.1). NCBI lineage: Eukaryota > Metazoa > Chordata > Mammalia > Carnivora > Felidae > Felis > Felis catus. The sequence continues at coordinate 213,923 of NC_058378.1, read as the reverse complement.
TGGGTGGCGCAGTCGGTTAAGCGTCCGACTTCAGCCAGGTCACGATCTCACGGTCCGTGAGTTTGAGCCCCGCATCAGGCTCTGGGCTGATGGCTCAGAGCTTGGAGCCTGTTTCCGATTCTGTGTCTCCCTCTCTCTCTGCCCCTCGCCCGTTCATGCTCTGTCTCTGTCCCAAAAATAAATAAACGTTGAAAAAAAATTAAAAACAAATATGAATTTTTTCTTTTTCTGTATTTAAGAAAAAGGAAAAAAAAGAAAAAGAAAAATATAAAAAAAGAAATTGAAAATTTTAAAAGGTGAATAAACTGTAGTAGACTAAAATAAAATGATGGAAGTCAAAGTGAATTTGAAAAAATTTACATAAAAGCAAAAATATAGTAAAAAAATTAAATAAAATATTTTTAATAGAAATTGAAAGAAAAAATGAAGTTTTTCTCCTGCATTCAAGAAAAAGAAAAGAAACAAAAAAGAGAAAAAAATAAAAAGAACAAAAAGGAAATTGAAAATTTGAAAAGGTGAATACACTGAAGTAGACTAAAATAAAATGATGGAAGTAAAATAGAATTTGAAAAAATTTACACAAAAGTAAAAAATATAGTAATAAAAATTAAAGAAAAATATTTAAAAAAATTTTTTTAATGTTTATTTTTGAAGGAGAGAAACAGAACGTGAGTGGGAGAGGGGTAGAGAGAGAGAGCAGGAGATACAGAATCCGAAGAAGACTCCAGGCTCTGAGCTATCAGCACAGAGCCTGACATGGGGCTCAAACTCACAATCTGTGAGATCATGACCTGAGTGAAGTCAGTTGCCCAACCGACTGAGCCACACAGGCACCCCTAAAGAAAAATATTTTTAATAAAAATTGAAAATAAAAGTGAATTTTTTTCTGTATTCAAGAAAAGTGTAAAAGAGAAAAAGAAAAAAAAAGAAAATTGAATAGATGAACCTGCTAACAGATTGAAGTAGGACTGAAATTGCTTCATTTTACCCTAGAAGTTAGTCTATGTAGTGCTTTATAGTCCATAAACTAAGCTGGTGGTGAGACTTGTGTTCTTGAAGAGCAAAGTAGGCCCAGTTGTTCAGGGCTCAGTGTAATGGCTCCACTCTCCACTAGATGGCGCTGCTCGCCTACTGGGGTGGATTGTTGCGATGCTCGTAGTTGTGTATACGCATGCACGGGAGTGGTGAAAATGGCGTCATCCACCTACCTGGTCTGTTCTCCCGGATCAGCAATCAAGCACCTGTCCTCTCTGTCTTCAGCTCTCGTCCACTCCCCGCTTTTTCACTCTCTGTGACCAGGCCCCAGGCAGCACTTCTCTCCCGAGTTTTGTCCCAGATGCAGCTGTTTTTCCCGGCCCCTTACTTCTGAAGGACTGTGGCTTTGACCTGTTCTGCCCCTCTGCGCGAGGGTCTCACTGAGCAATGGCCAAATGAGCAATGGCCAAATGTTGGCTCCACCCAGGAACACTTGCAGGACCCTGCTGCTGCCGGTGCCCCGAGACTGTGGCCGGGTGCCAGGCCGCCCCAGAAAAAGTTTGTGATACAGTGTAGCAGCAGCCTTTCAGGGATGATGGAAAATCACAACACACATCTGGCACCAGGCTTCACCCTTAATGACCTTGCCCCAGCACCAGCGAATGTGGCTGCCTTCCAGGGTCTGCTGGGACCAGGTGGCTTCAACAGTCTCTACCAAATGTCCTTCCAGCAGTGGAACAGCTTTTCCCCGTGTGGCCTGAGAACCTCCCGGACCCCACTCTGTTCCTGGGGATTCGCCCTTCCCATCAGAGCACCACCAGGTAGGGAGCTGCGGAGTTGCAGCCTTTGCATTCCCCTTGTTTCCAGTCTTAATGGCATTTAAACCCTCTCCTTTCTACCCTTTTAGTTTAGTCCCTGCGGCTGTTTCCAATTTTCCACTTTCTCTCCAGCTGCTTTAGGTGAGGGACGCTTTTCCCGCATTCTACCCCCTCCCCAGTCTTTGGCCTCTCTCTGCCTGCAAAAGCAGTTCTCTACCTTCTGTGGCTTCTTGTTCCCCAAATTTACCTGTCCATGGCACGTACCTGCTGATTTATGTGGTTCAGGTCGTGCAGATTGTTGTGTTAATCCTTCAATCAGGTTTCTAGGTGTGTAGGATGGTTTAGTGTTGGTCTGGCTGTATTTCATGGACAGGAGACACACAAAAAACTTCCATGCTGTTGCACCATCTTGGCTCCTCCCTCTGGGGCCAGTCTCTTTTTAAGTGTCAGTTTAGGTTGGTTGACTGGATCACTTCACCGGGTTGAGGGTTCCTCTCATTTGGCCTTCTTAGCTCTGGAGTGATGGACCCATGGGGTGATACCTGAAACTGAATCCTCTATTTGGTTGTATGTCTGTAAAGTTCATCTCCAAGTCTTTGAAAGGGGGGGGTTTCTGGTAACTGTCAGATCAGGTTTAGGGATGATATGGTTTGTATATTTAGAGATCATCCTCTTTTCCAGTTGTTTAAATAATCATATGCCCATGGGGTCTTATTATTATCCCCATAGAATAACAACCACAGATTTCCTATACATGAAATACTGTGACAATTTTCTGAAGTTTACCTCAAATTTTCTAGTTTAGGTGAACAACAAACATTTAAAGGCAATCATAACTACAATTTAACATCCATAATGGTGCATTGTTGAAACATAGTTGTTTTCTCTAAAAAATCCTCCCTTTCCAGAGATAGCCAATTTGGGACAAATGTATTTGTAGAATAAATACAGTCTTAACAAATCTTGCCTAAATATTTACATAAGCTCAGCAAGAATAGCTATTGATCATGAGAATCTTTTAAAGTTTGCTTTGCTGGAAACTTTTATAAAGAATCTTTGCATTGAACTTTTAGTAGCCTCTCCAGCCCAGAAGCCAAGCCAAATACTTGCCATCAGACAGGCCTGCAATACCTGTAGAATGGGGTGAATTCCTCTTTACGAGGTCCCCAAGATATTCTGAGGTTCCTGCACCTGCCAGGAAATGACATTTTTTACTCACCTGGTAAGGCTGCTGGGAACTCTGTAAGCAAGGCATCAGGTCAACATTTTCAGGGGGCTTTATGGCTCCATGTTTTATAAAGCCAACCCTAATTCCTTAAAGCTTTCTGGTCATATCTGAGTCTTTGAATGTCATCCTCAAATATGACATTCCAGTCAAAGCCTTGCTAAAATAACCAGTATATCCAATGGTGACCTGTTATGATAAGATGAACAGATTTTTATTGAACTTATGCAAAAAATTGTAATAGCCATGAAAGAAAGAATACTCATTGAGAGTTTTTTAATTTCAGGGAAATTATGTAAAGAGGAAAGATAAATGCTTTAGTTTACAAATGCATACTTTATGACATTTTTGTATATCATAGATATCTTAAGAGAAAGTTTCCTTAATCTAGAAGAGGAAACATTAGAAAACCAGCAATATTTTCAACAAGAATCACAAAACTATATTCTTTTTCAGCTCATTTAATCTCATGTTTTTAATTCATGTTTAATTTGAATGCAGCTTTTTAGTTCTGGAAACTTTTACCCATTTTAGTATTAATCTTAAAGATGTCGAATACCTGTATTTTTTCCCAAAATCCTTTTTATAAATCTCCTTGAAGAAGAAACATGTTTTGTGAGAGAATAAGAACAATTTTAAATGACAAGATCTCAGAAATAGACATTGTTAAAGATTTAATTAGAGTTCATTATGATGCAATTGACAAAGAAATTCGGTTATTTCTGTGACACATAACATTTCAAGTAATCAGAATATTAAGTATAATATCAAATATTGTATCAAATATATCAAATTATATATCAAATATATATCAATTTATATATAAATATATCAAATTATATCAAAATGTTAAAATTTTAGGAATTGCATATATTCGGGTAGTTACAACATTTACCTCTGCAATACAATCTAAGGTTTACCATTGTATGACAGTGCTTTTCCAAGTAATTTAGCATCCCAAATAAAAGGGCCTAATTGGTCAAAAAGACTTTATTTACCATTTAAATGCTGAGAAGTTTGTTAAAACCCCAGAAGGCATAAGTGCATCCTAAATAGGATTACAGATCATTATAAATCTTACAATTTAATTTATTTAACCAAAGTAGCATTAAAATACCCCAAAGGTGAATGTATAGCATTATATAGTTGTTACCAAAACCTAGCTCCTTTAACATTAAGAAGTTTTAACTAAGTAATCAAAGACCTGATAAAGATGAAACCTAAAACTTTGATTTTCCCAGAGGATAAACCTTTGTTTGCACTGTCTTATCAAGATCAGATCAACAGTTCAAGAAAACTTGTCATTTGAGCAGAGAGAAAGCACAATTTCAACCTTATGGCAGTGTACTTTTTTTTATTTATTTTAACCTTCTACAACTTTTTTTTGCTTTTAAATTTTGTTCCAAAGCCATTTCTTTCCAAATAACCAGCCTCATTTAGGACAAAATTACTTTTTTTACCCTTAATGAAATTGTATTTTTGTTTTTTTATATGTTTCTATATGCTTCCTACTTTCCTACATACAGGGTTGTGGTTTTTTTTTTTTAATTTTTTATCAGTCTTAAGTATATTTAGCAGAATTTTAACTCTTGGGAACTCTGAGGACTTAGGAATAATTGAGAGGTGTTTACATTAGAAATTTGTAGATGGTAAATTTATGAACCAATTAAGTACAAAGCATGTTTTCCAATAGGTCCAAATAGCCTTAATTTCTCAGCAATAAGAAGTTAAAAAAAACCTATGTTCAATAATCAAAGCTTTAGCATCCCATCCTATTTGGAAAGTTTCAGGTTACCAAGGACCTTGAAAGTTATCTTAACAATTACCCATGAAAACTTTGAGACAGACAAAATTAATTACCATTAACAAATTGCAACAGAGATAACATGAGCTTATTTGACCTTTGCTCCAATAAACTTAAATTAGTTTAAACATCGAATATGTTTCACCTGTGTCCACCTAAAAGTCAATCAATTTTTCCCCATTGTCAAGCTTCATTTGGGGCACCAGTGGAGATATGTGAAATGGGTGGTCCAAGGGGGGTGCACTTTGATCCTTTGACTTGGAGGGTGGGAGGAGGAACCAATGGTGTCTGTGTAATGCCCCTGATTTTGAATCTGAGAGACCACCAAGGAGCCGATACCGATGCAAACACACAAGGGTTTATTTGCAAGCTCGAGCTTGGGCCCAAGTATACCCGACACAGCGGAGCAGGGACTTGGACCCCTAGGTTAAGAGGCGTAGCAGTTTTATAGGGGCCAGTGGCCAATGAGATTGTAACACACACAGAAAGTTGCATAGTCATGTCAGTCCACATGCACGTCGCCAATTGAATTACAATTTACCCTATAATAACTGTTTGAACTAGCCTATCACTCTGGTCAGAATTGGCGTGCAAGTTTGGTGGGCAAAAGGCAGGTTTACATTTTTTGGTGGTTAAGGGTTCCACATTCCTATATGAGCCGGTTTCCAGTAAGGGTGTGCTCAGCGGCTTGACTAGGGTGGGGGAGTGTCTTAAGCAATAAGTAGGTCATGTGGGGGTTATACATGAGATGGTGGGTGTAGCACAAAATGGAGTTAGTCTTGCTCTGCTTGTCCAGGGGTAGGGGATTTTTGTTAAATTCCTTGGGTCCCACACCTGACACACTGAGGATGGTATAGGAACACACCCAAGTTGGTGCAGAAACTTGGGAGGGGGAGGGAAAGGCAGAAGCACCAACTGCTTGGGAATATTCCTTAAAATCCATGTCCTGAGGTAGACTAACACAGTTGGCTCAATTATAGCCATTAACTTGGGAAATGAGGGAGAATCCTTCACATCCATTAAGCAGAGGAACAGGAAGAGACAGTCAGTGTCCCCTTTCTGTCTGGTTCTATCTCAGCTAGACCAATAAGGTGACCTTCTTGAGGTTCCTCCTAATTTCGCTGGATTTTTGGGACTTTCCCAGTTGGGACACATTCTTCTTAATGTCCTTTCCCCTTGCAATAGGTTTATTCCCCCCTTGCTGCTGGGCATATTTATGGCCTTCTCAGCCCCCTGCACTGATCCCCTGGAGAGCCTCTTGATATGGTAAGAGGTGGACCGGCATCTGGAGAGAGCCTGTTCCTGGCCGAGGGCGCCTGCACCTGGCCAAGGGCGAAATCTGGCAGCCGGTCCTTGTGGGGGAGGGTTCTCTGGCCCAGAAAGGGAAGAGAAACTGGCGGCTGCAGCAGCGTGGTGATGGCAGCAAGAGACAGAAAAGGGGAGGAGTTTCAAGCTCAGGGGAGGGGGAGGGAGCCTAATGAGTCATGAGGAGGTGGAACATTAGGGGAGCGTTGGATTGTTTCTTTGGCTCCCTGGTTGAGTCTCGGGATAAAGCAGCTGAAACCTTTGCTTGGCTCTCTTTGCTCCATCCTGACCCCACAATGCTCCCGTGAGGCGGAGTCAAAAAGACAGAGGGACAGGGGTACCTCCTCCAATAAGAAGACCAGCCAGATACCTGCCTGGCTGTGTCCCAAAGGAACCCAGGCATCGCTCATCCCCACAGGTCCCAGCCCTGCGACCCACGGTCAGAAACCACTCTGGTATCACCACAGACCGAGCACCATCCATCAGGGAATTGCAGATGGGCTCACTCAGACTCTGTGGGCCCCTGAGGACCCCAAGGGTGCCACAGAATTGAACTCAGCAGACAAACTAGACTGAGTCACACATTGACATTCACATTCATATCACATTCACATTCACATTCACATTCACATTCACATTCACATTCACATTCACATTCACATTCACATACACACACACACCAGAGGTTATTACATTCCCTCCCACAGAATTCTACCGGTGAGACTTCTGAAGTCTCGGGAAGTGACTAGGTCCCCCTTCCACTCTTGTGAGTGGGCCTGATTAGATTGAGCCCCAGCCTTACTGGTTCTGACGTTGAGTCCAGGTCCTCACCTGCCAAGTCTCCCCGAGTCTGGCAGGAACGGCATAGTGAGGCCAGCCCAAGGCCACCGAGACTGTTGAAATTCAGGCAGGGTGCGCCCCCTCTCTTGCGATCCCTCATTCCATCACCGCCTTGCTGTTCTTCCAAACCAGTGGCAACAATGGGCCAGCACGGTTGGGTTTCCTGGTCAGGGAACCAAATTTGTTACAGAACCAGGCTAGAACGCTGGCGGAGAAAACAAGCAGCACTCGGAAATCTTGGTGGATCAGAGATTTATTTAACACTGGTGGGATCAGAGGAGACTGTTTCTCCAAAGATCTGAGCGCCGAATATAAGTGGGGAGGGTAATTTATAGTTGTCAACTTCCATATATGTGGGGGTTTTCATGCGTGCAGCAAACAAAGGGAGAAAAACTTGGAGGAGGATCTCTAAGCTAGAGACCAGAGTCTGTTTTAGCCCCATTGCCCATCTTTGGTGTACTTTATTGACTTCTCCAGCAGAAATATGTATTTCTGGTTTTGCAAAACTTTGGTATCTGTGATACAAGAGTCCTGGAGCTCATGTCTCCAACCCTGATGGCTGCCTGGGTGCCACATGCAAAACTTAAAGGTTTCGGATCCTCTGCAAGCTTGAGCTGTGTTGATTGAAGTCTCTGGTAGATCCAGGTTCTTTTTTCTTTTTTTCCCTACAGCTAATTCCTGCCCATTAATTAGAAGCTGGAATAAAATCACTGTAAATATTGAAGGCTAACAAATCAGTTTCCAAAGTATGTACTTCTGAGACTGATTAACAACATGGGCAACCAGAGAATACCAAATGTCAGTAGCACACAGTTCTTTCTATCTCCTGGTGTACGTTTGCTTTCCTGGAGCACAATAAAGACTATAATAGAGGAAGAATCTAGTGATTTATAATAAAAACAAACAGAGTAGATGGCTAATTTAGAACTGGTAGATGGGAAGCTTTCCCCCAAGTAGGACATTTTGCCCTTTTTAGTTATCTGTATGTTTGTTTGTTGATGAGAAATTCATGCAACGTAACATTAACCATTTTAAAGTGAACATAGAGTCTCTTTCTAGATATTTAAACCCAGACTGGCTACCTCACTATTCCAATGTTAACAGTGAAAGCTATAATCAATTGGAATTTCTTTGTACTTTACATTTATGCTATGTGTATGCCAAATGAAAAGTTTGATCTTCTGTCCCTGAACTGACTAGGTTTAGATACAATGGATTCAAATTGACTAGTTATTCAAAATGTGCTTACAGGTGCACCTGGGTGGCTGAGTTAAGTTTCCAACTCTTGATTTTGGCTTGGGTCATGATCTCATAGTTCATGGGTTCGAGCCCCATGTAGAGGAGCCTGCTTGGGATTCTGTGTCTCTCCCTCTCTCTACCCTTCACCATTTGCTTGTGCCCTCTCAAAAGAAATAAACAAACTTTTAAAAAGTGCTTACATGGGGCGCCTGGGTGGCGCAGTCGGTTAAGCGTCTGACTTTAGCCAGGTCACGATCTCGCGGTCTGGGAGTTCGAGCCCCGCATCAGGCTCTGGGCTGATGGCTCGGAGCCTGGAGCCTGTTTCCGATTCTGTGTCTCCCTCTCTCTCTGCCCCTCCCCCGTTCATGCTCTGTCTCTCTCTGTCCCAAGAATAAATAAAAAAACGTTGAAAAAAAAATTAAAAAAAAAAAGCTTACATAACACTACAATAACAGATCAACCAGAGGAAAAATACCAAGTAGATTGAATTCTCATGCATTTGACTGACAGACAAAATTCTTACTTTTTAATCTACCACAGCAGTGTCTTACAGACATGGTCTCAGCAAGTCTATCAAACCTTAAGATCTTCACAAGGAGAAGCCTTGTGCTCATGATGTGGGAAACAGAGGCAGAAGGAAATGGAAGATAGAGTTAAATTTCCTTGTAACCTGCAGCCCATTGACAAATACTTAAGGCTGCCAGAGTAAAACATTTCTCCAGGAACTCTCTACACTCTTAATATTAATGCTTTGGAAGACAGAACAATAACCTTAGCTTGACAACAGCCAGGCCTCTAGGATCCTGGGAGTCTTCTTTAGTATATGAAAAATCTCATTGGAAACTTGGCCTGGAGAGGCTACTAAAAAGTTCAATTTAGATTCCTTATGGAAAGTTTCAGAAAAGCAAATTTTGAAAGATATACATGATCAATCATTACTTTTCCTGAGCTTGTGAAAACATTTAGGACAAATTTATTAAAACTGGACTTGTTTTACAAATAAATTAGTCTTGGTTTGGCCATCTCTGGAAATGAGGGTTATTAGAAAGAAAAATTATGTTTCAATAACACACACCCTTATGAATGTTAAATTCTAGTTCTGATTGTCTTTAAATGTTGTTTGCCTAAACTAGACAACTTGAGGTAATCTTCAGAAATACTGTCACAATAGCATAGGTATGGTCTATCTTCATGCTTGTTATTCTGTGGGGATAGTAACAGGACCCCATGAGCATATGATTATTTGAACAACTGGAAAATGGGATGGATTCCCCCAACAATTGTATATGAAAAACCTTTTCTCACTATAGACCTATCAATAGATGCTCTACATATATATTGTTTATTTAAATTATTCACTTGAGACTGGGGTAATTCATAAATCTCTAAATGAATATGCAAACCATATCCTCCCTAAACCTGATCTGACAGTTACTAGAAACCTACCCCATACAAACTCAGGAAACATGGTTTATTTAAAGGATTAAACATCTAGTACAGCAGGGGATTTAACTGAAAAATGGAAGAGCCCTTACCAGGTCATATTATGTGCTAGCACCGCAGTAAAATTAGAAGGCCATTCCACATGGACTCCTATATCAAGAATTAAACCTGTACTCTCCTCACAGGAATCTAGTAGGCCAGCTGACACACATTTTTATTCCTGTTAACCATTGGAAGACCTCAAATTTCTCTTCAGATGACAGTAATGGACTAGAGCTAACAAAGGTTTTTTATTCAAACTTTTTCTTATTATTAACCTTATTTTGTTTTTCTGATGTCTCCCTGCCTTATGCCAAGACTCCTTCACTGCCTTAAGTTCTAGTGTGGGATCCAAAGAATTAAACAAAACCCCCCTACCCCTGGACAAGCAGAGCAAGACTAACTCCATTTTGTGCTACACCTACCATCTCATGTATAACCCCCACATGACCTGCTTATTGCTTAAGACACTCCCCCACCCTAGTCAAGCCGCTGAGCACACCCTTACTGGAAACCAGCTCAAATAGGAATGTGGAACCCTTAACCACCAAAGAATGTAAACCCGCCTTTTGCCTGCCAAACTTACATGCCAATTCTGACCAGAGTGATAGGCTAGTTCAAACAGTTATTATAGGGTAAATTGTAATCCAATTGGCCACCTGCGTGTGGACTGGCATGAGTATGCAACTTTCTGTGTGTGTTACAATCTCATTGGCCACTGGCCCCTATACAACTGCTCCACCTCTTAACCTAGGGGTCCAAGTCCCTGCTCCGCTATGTCAGTTATACTTGGGCCCAAGCTCGAGCTTGCAAATAAACCCTCGTGCATTTGCATCGGTATCGGCTCCTTGGTGGTCTCTTGGATTCGAAATCGGGGGCATTACACTAGCTGACAGATGATCCTTTCAACTCAAGGAGGTTCATATATGTTGTCTACTTTGAATTGTCTGCCTCTGCCTTTGGTAACTCTTACATATAAATACCTTCCCCAACTGACCACTGTTGACCCACAGATAGGGACATCACTATGCCTCTATTCAGCAGAAAGAAGTTACAGAAAAGAAGACCTTCCCCCCTCAGGAAACTTAAAGATTTTAGGGTCAAAACTGTGCAGGGGGAAATGATGTGGGAAACAGAGGCAGAAGGAAATGGCAGATAAAATTAAATTTTCTTACAACCTGCAGCCCATTGACAAATACTTGAGGCTGGCAAGGTGTCTTAATGTTAATGCTTTGTTAGAGGGAAAAACAACCTTAGCTTGACAATAGCTAGGCTTCCAGTATCCTGTGAGTCTTCTTTAGCATATGAAAACCTCTTTGGAAACTTCCCCTGGACTTTACCTCCCCCAACTCCCAAGTATATAACCGGTCTCTCCTCAGGGTCTTTGGGTAGCTCTTACTGCCCATGGGACCTGTCCCCATGCTTTAATAAAATCACCTTTTTGGGACCAAAGATGTCTCAAGAATTCTTTCTTGGCTGATGACTCTAGATCCCGCCATCACCCCCAAAAACCTCATCACTCAGTGGTGCCTGGGTGGCTCAGTTGGTTAAGCACCTGACCTCGGCTCAGGTCCTGATCTCATGGCTTGTGAATTCAAGCCCCAAGTCAGGCTCTGTGCTGACAGGTCAGAGCCTGAAGCCTGCTTCAGATTCTCCCCCCCACCACCCCATCCCTCCCTGACTCACACTGCCCCTCTGTGTCTCAAAAATAAATAAACATTTAAAAAACTAAAAACGTTTTTAAAAAAAGAAAAAAAAACCTCATCACTCATAGGAAGAACTGATCTCATCTCTATCACTGATCAGAAATTAGAACATGTGTTTGACATCCCTGGGTTCAGACTCTCTGATCTTTTCCAGGGAAGGATTGTGTTATTACATCTGACTCCTCAGTGCTTAGCAGTGGGCCTGGGCACTGCACCTCAAAGATACAAAGATTGCTTTGGAGAACCTCAAAATCCGCTCAGGGGAATCCTTCCCCTGTGTTGTGAATTTCTGTGCCTCCCCACAGTCAAAGCTTCCTGAGAGGATGCCAAAATCCTAAACCTTTCTTAACTCTGATCATCCTAATGCTGTGTACTTACTGCCTTATTGATTGTACAATAAACAACTCAGAACTATAAAGATAAAGGCTACTGGTGAATGTCTCCTCACATCACTGTTGTACTTCAGCCTAGGACTCAGGCTGGAACCACTCCTCACAGGTTGAGGGGAGCACAGATTGGAGATCCACTGGGTTCTTTTTGTGCTCCTGAAACCACCACTGTAGGCTGTTACCCTGATAAGGTGATCCTGAGAATGTGTTTAGTTTATGTTTAAGATTACAAATGTTACTCTAAGGGTGAAGTTTTCACTCCAGAATCACCTGTGTAGTTTTTTTCAAATGGAAGATGCTCATTCCTGCTACCCACATCAAGGTACCTGTACTTCTTGAAAGCATCTAGGTGAATTTTAGCCATGGCCAGGGTCAACTCCCTCTCAAAGAGAGCCTAATCATCAGATGCTTACTGGCGACCAACCTGCCTCTGGAGTTCTATGATCTGCAACAAAACATTTCTGTCTCGGGGCGCGTGGGTGGCGCAGTTGGTTAAGCGGCCGACTTCAGCCAGGTCACGATCTCGCGGTCCGTGAGTTTGAGCCCCGCGTCAGGCTCTGGGCTGATGGCTCAGAGCCTGGAGCCTGTTTCCGATTCTGTGTCTCCCTCTCTCTCTGCCCCTCCCCCGTTCATGCTCTGTCTCCCTCTGTCCCCAAAATAAATAAACATTGAAAAAAAATTAAAAAAAAAAAAAACATTTCTGTCTCCACAATAATGAGAGAAAATGACATCCCATTGTTTCTTCTCTTGGCCTTTTCTAAGACCCCAAGTTTCTTAGGAGAAGATGTTTAGTACTGAGCATAATGTCCGGGTTTAAAATCAGATTTCATTTTCTCCCTAATGCTCACCATTATTAAGTGAGAGGTAAATGAGTGGTTGTGGTCCTCTTGACCCCACTCCATTACTGAAATGAATTGAAAGTCCTCAAAACAGTGTCCCTAGCCAAGCCATCAATAAAAACACGTTCCCTGTGGATTGCAAAATAGATGTCTGTCTCGACAGGAACATCCTGCGTGGCCTTTGTATGTGAGGGGTGACTATTTAATTAAAAGAGTGCAGAGTCCCTGTCAGAATGAAGTTGCTGTCCAAAAGCCATCATCAAATCTTAACCAGAGCAAGTCTGCCACCCGGTGTTCAAAGCCAGCATGGAATTCTGTCAGCATTCCTGGAGAAGCAGCTCCTTTCCAGGGGGGCCCACTTCCATTTTACTTTCTTTAGCTAAGGTCAATTCTGGGATTCTTGGGGCTCTAGGGAGAGACACTTATTTCTGGGTAAAGCCTATAAAAATACAAACACTTGCACTCATTACTCACCCACTAAGACAACAAAAATCATGCCAAAAAAAGTCGTGATCCATCTGCCTGACCTTCATTCTCATTAAATTGGCGCCAACAACTGGGAGCCAAAACTCCACGTTTGTGGAGCCAGAATCTTGCTGCAGTCAATGACAGGTGGTGTTTCCAGGCACGTCTATAATGCTGAAGGATTTTTGATCTTCATTTGCTGAAGGTAGTTGGTTAATTACAGGAATTTAAATTTCAACAATAACTGAAGACTGCTGTATTTTGGTGCTAAAACTTATTTTGTAAAGTATCATTCACATCAAAATGTTCTGTCCCTAGGAAATATCCGGGTTCACAGCTCTGGGGACTAACCAGTCCAAGCTCCCTGGGTGACAATGATAATGATCTCTCAATCTCAGCTGCACAATAAGACTGAATTTACTTACAAAGAAGTGTTGAGGAATAGTATGCAAGAGTAAAAATTCTGTTAGAAGTAAAATATAGATGTACCATACCTGACATAAGGCCCCTTCCTCCAGCAGGAGTGACCAGGGATGGGTCATCATCAGGTGTCCTGAGGCAGAAGACCACCTTCCTCTTGGTCCCTCCTCGACAGTGCAGTCTATCCTCTTTCCACTGAAGAAGTGGGAGTTTTGGAGTGGTGAGGGGTTTGGAGCTGATGGCCAAGAAAGAATTTTTGAAACGTTGTTGGTGCAAAAAGGTGGTTTTATTAAAGCATGGGGACAGGACCAGCAGGCAGAAAGAGCTGCACTGGAGTTGTGAGGAGTGGCTGATTATATATCTTCAAGTGGGGAGGGGTAAAGGCCAGGGGAAATTCCCAAAAGGACTTTGATATGCTAAAGAAAACTTACGAGATCCTGGAGGCCTAGGTAAAGTTATTTTTCCCTCTAGCAAGGCATTAATATTAAGACAGTTGGGAGTTTATTAGAGGACTATTTCTCTCTGCCTATCTCAAGTATTTGTCAATAGGCTGCTGGTCATAAAGAAATTTAATTTTACCACCATTTCCTTCTTGCTTTTGTTCCCCACATCACTATCCAGGAAACAGAGTCTATGGGTTTCTGGAGATCAGGATATTGATAAGATTGCCTTTTTCTTGTAATTTACTAAGATATTTATAAACTGATGAAGGCCCCTGTCCTGCATGACTGTGATCTCTATTAGTTAACCATTATTTTTGTTTCTTTGTTTTTGTTTTTCCCCCCTTTCCTTTGTTCTTTGACAGACAGGAGTGCCTGAAGAATGTCACACACTTCCCACCATGGGGGGGGGGGGGTGCTGCTTTTACTTTGTTTACTTTAACAAAGTTTTTACTTTCTCCTCAGCTTGCCTTTGGCTCCCTCTTCATCACTAAACCAGATTAAAGATGAAATAGCCATGACTTACTGGCAACAGATATAGGACTAATGGCCATGATGGGAACTCATCTACCCCCCACTAACTGTTGTCTAAAACTGACCCTTTCTGTAGTTATCACATTTCACCACAAAAGGAACCAGCATCAATCAAGCACATAGGATTCACTGGGCACCACGTTTTACCTTCATTATTACTCACATTTACCAGGAAGTTAGAATTATCTATCTGACACAGAAGCCCATTCTCTTCCTGATATCCTTCACCAGTCAGACTGGAAGGATCTAGAAGTCCTCCCAACATCGAGGAAATCCTTGATTCCATTTACCCTTGGTACCAGATGCTACCAAGGCACTGGGAAAAAAGTTTTTGAGAACCCCAAACCAATATACCTCAAAGATTACTTAATCACATTTATATTGTCTGGTACCGATACTTCCATGATCTAAATTCATATAAACCAAAAGTCTCCCAAGACCCTCTCACCTCATGACAGGATTTTAACTACAGTCTCTTAACTGATATCCTTCAGTCCACTAGTCTTTCTTCCCAATCCATTAGGCTTTAAATTAATTTTTCTACATCACTCCTTCATCAAAACAGGAGGGGCGCCTGGGTGACTCAGTTAGTAAAGCATCCGACTTTGGCTCAGGTTATGATCCCACAGTTCATGAGTTTGAGTCCCATGTCGGCTCTGTGCTGACAGCTTGGAGCCTGGAGCCTGCTTCAGATTTTGTGTGTGTGTCTCTCTCTGGCCCTCCCCTGCTTGTGCTCTGTCTTTCCCTCAAAAATAAATAAACATTAAAAAATTAAATTAAAAAATTTGAAAAAAAAACCCACAGTCGAGACTTTGCATTTTTCCTGTGGGTGGAATTTGAGGTTTTTCTCAATGTTACCACAAGCTACAAATCCAGCTTTATCTGCTCCTTGATGTCATGAAACTTTCTTTTAATCAAGTGTAGGTATCTATGAGAAAAATCCCCTGCTTACATTTGTCTGCTCATTCATCTATTGTATTCCTTAAATCTGAATAAATTTGCTAATCCTCTCAGCTTGTTCTGATGCTCCTATATTTTCTCAGTCTCAGCTTTAGTCCCGTCTCCTTTATGACTTCCCCATCATGTCAGCTCTCAGTGGTGACTCTGACAACAGAATTCCTCCTGCCCTGCCAGCCTTACATGGTAGAGTGTATGTGTGTGCATGTGGGTGCGTGTGTGTCCACGTGTGTTCCTACTGTACTGAAGCTGCTTTGGGGCAGATACCATGTTTCCAATTCATTCATTGAGAAACTACTTTGTGCTAGGCAATTATCTCTGTGCTACCTTATTTATACTCTTTTTAAACCCCAGCATAACACCTGACAGGCAGCTGGATATAAATTGGGTATTCAGGAAATATTTGTAGAAAAGGAAAGAAAATTAACACCTTTAAAGGCAAATCTCTATAGTAGATGTTTTTTGTATGCTATATTATTTATCCTAAAATTTTATTTTAGTTACTCTAAAAACAACCCTAGAAGGAAGGTATTTTCCCATTTTTGCAAATGAGAAACCATTACTTGAAGACCTTAAACATTTACCAAAGGTCACCTAAAATGTCATATTTGCATCAAAAATAGTTGTTCACTCCAAAATACGTTTTTTCTACTGTGTTATGGAGTTATCTTGTCTTTATATAGTTAAAAATTCCTGTGATTTATTTCCACTTCAAACAAATACTTAAATAAATTGGTAAGAGACTCCATGCGAGAACGCCTTTCTTGGGAGACACTTGAGACTTCCAAATAAATGCCATGTTGTGGGGAGAATCTTGTTTTGTCACCAGACTGTACCCTAAATTAATTAGGTATACTTGGGCTTAACCTATAAACTTGATGATGCAATCTTGTTATAATATTTTGAATATAAGCATAAATACTGTATTTGAACTTTAAGAATGGAATAATATGAAAAATTTTGTTCCTAAAAGTTAAACTTCTAGATCTAACTACAAGGTTATGGAAAATATAGAGGTCTAGCTGAAAAATGCCATGAAGAATCAATCAGCCAAATCTAGAAATGTGAAGAATTTTATAGGACAAATGACCCAATTTGGACAATAGGTCAGTGTCTCAGCAATCAGTGGCTGAGCCAAAACTGAGTCCAGACAGTCTGCAGTCAGCTCGATAATCTGGCTCTTAAACACTCAAATGCCCATCACAGCATAATGTTGTACATGCTCCCTTGACAGTTTATTCTCTGATCAAGAGAAACAAAAAAAGAAACATCTCAATGTGATGCCACTGAAACTTACATGAGAAAGTGAACAGCTTCACTTTTCTGAACAACAACAAAAAACGAAAAACCATCTTAGAAATGTCTGATTCTTAGAGCATCTGAGTGAATTAGTCAGTTAAGCATCTGACTCTTGATTTCAGCTCAGGTCATGATCTCGTGTTTTGTGAGTTCGAGCCCCACGTCGGGCTCTGAACTGACAGCATGGAGCCTGCTTGGGATTCTCTCTCTTCCTCTCTCTCCACTCCTCCCCCACTCATGCTTGCTGTCTTTCAAAATAAATAAATAAACTTAAAAATAGTTTTAAAAAGGAAATGTCTAATTCTCTCCCAGTGGTATAAATACTCCTGAGAGCTGGCTTCTGAAAGCATAGCTCAGGGCCAGGGTAAGACATAGGACCCCAGAACCATTCCTGGGCCACCACCCCTGACATAAGCAAGACCAGGGAAGGGCTATCGGGCTTAAACAATGGTATGAACACCACTGGCTTGCAGCCCTGGTCATTTCCCTGATTGTGCGACATGACCATGTACAATAACTGGGGTGCCTTTATACCAGGTTGGATATTGGCACTTATGCAACCATACATTAATGTACACATTTCCAAGCATTTACACTTTGTGAAGCAATTTAAGACAAAAATTTTGAAGACAGCCCAAATTGATAGCTAACCATTTTCTACAGTTTTAAATCCTTATACTGGGATTTTACTCATTTGGTTACACTTTCCTCCCAGCAGACAGAATGTATTTCTGTAATATAAAAAAGCTCAAGGATGACAGAGCTCCAAGGCTTTGAGTTAGTGAATCAAGACCTAACTAGTCATCAGAACTTCCTGGTTACGTTTTCAAAGCACAGGCTCCATGCTCCACCTTGCAGCCTCTGAATATGAAGCTCTGAATATGATTTTGATGAGGCCCAAGAATTTTTTAAAACTCCCAGTGATTCTGATGGTCAGTTTTCCCCACAAAACCAACTCCCCCTGCATGCGAGTCCCAAGGTCTAGATGGGCATGGGTGAAAGGAGATTCGTACACAGACAACAAAATGGCTCCTGCGTGTTGATTCCTATCAGGTTCCTAAATCTGTGTCTCCACTGGCTCCTCCAAAACTCCTAGTGAAGACTGCCTGACATCTAATACGTCCGAATGGCCCCATGCCACACTTCACCATCAATGAAAAGCTGAGTACACAACAAGACCCAAAGTAGACACAAAGTTGGAGATGAAACAGGCAAGAATTTTGTGAAGGGTGCCTTTTAGGACTGACTGTGCTAAACCTTTCCTATGGCATCAAAAGGTCTGGACTATGGAGAGGGCAAAGGAGGATGTACTGGTTAGAAAAATAAAAATAAAGGGATTGCAGGGGACAAAACAAAAAAGATTCCCAGTTGTCTTTCCTCAGTGGAGACGGGTTCACCAGCATCTGAGGGTAGAGGGCTGATCCTTCCAGCAATTCTTCCTTCTCTCTCATTATACACATACACACAAACACATATACATACTCACTCCCCCGCATATACACACATATGCACATGCATACACACGTGTGTGCACCCCACATACAAACATGCACGCACACACACATATGCATACGCATTCACATGTATGCACACACATACACATGTATGCACATGCACACATGTGTACACATGTATACACACTCCCACACCCCTCATTTTTAAGTGCATTCTTATGGCAAAGTCATCTGACCCAGTGAAAACATATGCCTTGGGCATGCCATTTTGCTGAATGTATTTCAGTGTGAATTTTATGTGTTATTATTGCACAACAGATCAATAGCAGGTTTTCCAAAAGGAGTGCTATAACAAAATACTCCAAACTGAGTTCATCTCAGCTTTCTTTGTATAAACTTCATTATATTGCAGGTATACATGGAGAGTGTTTGTGTCACTTAAAAAAAGGTGCCCATGTTTTTTTCATTTTAAAGGTAAGTACTCTTTATGGAACCAGACAGAATTCTTGTGGAAAAGTAAATATATCTTTCAAAACACTTCAATCCAGATTTTGTTGGGAAAGTTTTTATTTGGAGCTCCAGAGTGTACTGGCAGAGTAGCAATGAGAAAAAGTGTCAGAATGAATCATTCCACCAGGAAGCAACTGATGCCAAAAGATGGAACTAGAGGCCTCCTAATGTAACAAAGTATCTTCCATCAGAGTTTAACATATATACACTCAACATGCATCAAGCTTGATTTAACCAACTTAAAATTGATCGTAATTCATATGGCAGCTGATCTTTTAATTTTCTTGTCTATGGGGAGAAAGAGTTTATGAAGAAAATCAAGGGTATTGATAGCATGTATGGGAGAGTGATTCTTAACTTGTGTGATGATAAAGAAGGGAAACTTCATTTAAAATTCAGTGGGGGGCACCTGGGTGACTCAGATGGTTAAACATTCAACTGGCTCAGGTCATGATCTCATGGTTCATGGGATTGAGCCCCACGTGGGGCTCTGTGCTGACAGCTCAGACCCTGGAACCTGCTTCAGATTCTATGTCTCCTTCTCTCTCTATCCTTCCACTACTTGCACTGTGTCTTTCTCTCTCTCTCTCTCTCTCTGTCTCTCTCAAAAATAAATAAACATTAAAAATAATAAAAAATAAAATGTAGTCAGGAATCTCTGGAGGAGGCTCTCATGCACAAACCACTCCTATAGCCTGCATCACTAGCAGGGAGAAGGAAGATAAGAATTATTTTGACAAGGGAAGACATTTTTTTTTATGTAAGAATTTTATCTCCTGTTTTGTTTTGTTTTGTTTTGTTTTTTGAGAGAGAGAGAGCGAGAGCAAGAAAGCATGAGCAGGGGAGAGGGGCATAGGAAGAGAGAGAGAATCCCAAGCAGGTTCCATGTTTAATGTGGGGCTTGATCCCACAACCCTGAGATCATGACCTGAGCCAAAATCAAGAGCTAGATTCTTAACCAACTGAGCTGCCCAAAAGTCCCCTATCTTCTGCTTTAAAGAAAAGGAGGAAGATCCCTTCCTTCCCAGCAACAACACACTAATCACTGCTTACAGGTGGTAAGAAACCACCACAACCCTGAATTCTTGTTTCCCAATTAAGTTTTATTCATATAAATCTTCCCCAATTTCCTCCTAAAACCTAGTAAAGCTGACCTTCCTTTTGTCTCTTTGGACTTGCTTATGGTTCACCACAGCTTGCATGTCCCAAATTGCAATTCCTCTGCTATTCCTAAACTCAATTTTCCTTAAATAAAATAGTTCTTTGCTTTGTTTAAACTTAACTCTTGAAAAATAAAGAGTAGTCACTTTATATAAATCTTTGGCAAAAATAATATTCACTTCAGAAGCAAACACTATTGCGTCATCTCATGTAAATACCTGTGTGCTGTTATTTAGCGGAAACAGGTGAGCGCTGATGTGTGTGAAGAGTCTTTGTGAATGTGCTCTGATCCATTCTCATTTTCTTCCATGAGCCTCCTACTGACCGGTCAGGCTCATCTGAAGAAAACTGACTCCAACCCAGAGGAATACTCAGGGACCAATATGCAGATAGTTCTAAATTGGTGAGAACTGTGCCCTGACTTGGTTGGAATCATTTTCTGCAGATGAGTGCGACTGGTCAGCAGGAGGCTCCTAGTCCTTGTCGAAACTAAAACATGGCTTTAACAGCCCTCACTGACCTGTGTGCATGTGTGTAAACAGCACAGCCACAGTACCTGAAGTCGGTTGTTTCATGAACTTACCTGTTCACTAAAGTAAGCCTTCTAGGAAGCTTTGAGTGCAAACAAGCCCTTGAAAAATTCAACTGAATTCATGTACAGTTTTTTCTTTCAAATTTATTCGATTTACATGGACATATCCACCCAGTTCATCTAAATGTAACATGGAACTAGAGTGTTGAGTTCTGAAGAACTCATTTGATGTGTGCTTTAAACAATGCTTCCCAATTATGAGATAAGCTAAAACAGTGCTCTTCTGCATTTTCCTTTAACTAACAGTGATTATATATTGTCCATCTTGCAACTAATATTTAGAAGTAAGTGATCTCAATACATTATATAAACAAATAGAATATCTTTCAAGGGTCATAAGGACTGATTCTGTCATTTTTTAATATGCCTCACATCAAAGGTATTGATTATTTTTTGGCATTGATATTCTTTTTTTTTGGCATTGATATTCTTAAGTTATCTGGCAAGAGGAGATCCCAAGAAAGGTATGATTTAATCAAATATCTGGAAATCATTCAATTTCACATAAAAGAGAGGGAAAGAAAACACATTAACTGTCAAATAAATTGTATTTCCACCTATAGAAATACTGATTTGCTCATATGAATGAAGATCACCTATTTACTTTACCAGTGAAATATCTCATTTGGACCCATAGGGTATATTTTGCACAATAATTTCAAGGATTTGAAAGTTAAATTCTTCCACCAAGTTCCAAATTTTTTCCTCTTGCAATAAAAAATGTATTCCTCTGTGTGATTTTCCCACTTTAGCACAAAAAATGTAATGCAAGATATCTTTAAAAGACAGCAAGAAATACAATTACCTCTTCGATACCCTTTTAATCAAAAAGTGGACTGAAATGCATAAGGATCTTTCAGTCACATCTGGAGGGAGGAAAATTTAACTAACTTGCTATTTTCTTATAAAAATGTCAGGAAAGGAATCCTTCTAAATAACGTTTGCTGTTTGTTAAGTCTCTTTTCCTAGAGAAAAAAAGCCAATAGCTTTTATTCTTCTGCTTTTTCTGCATGGCTCACATGAAGAAGGATAAGAAGGAAAGCATCAAAGTGACTTCACACAGTCACAAGAAAGAAGGTCACAACCAACCCAGTAGTGTTACATGTGAAGGGGCAACTCATTGGCATGTTAAATGTTGAAGGACATAAATCAGCATCCTCATCTATTGCAAGATGATGTTCAGTTAGACAACTGACATAACATCATATCACAGCAACACTGAAGGGGTTTAAATTACAGTATATTTTAGGGGTTTTTGTTCAAGATGGTGACATCGGAAAATCCTAAAGTCACTTACTCCTGTGGACACACCAATCTACAGCTGTATATGGAAAAATTTCTTCTGGAAAAAAAAACTAAAAATTAGTGGGCAGATGAGGAATAAAACACATGAAAGTGGTGGGAAAGACTGAGACATAATCTCACCATAAACCACATCCCCAGCACCTAGACCCACAGTCAGGAAGGGATGAAGGACCCAGAGCTTCTCCCTGAGGAGTGAAGGGTTCATGTCCAACATTGGGCACCCCGACTTTTAAGACCTGCCCCCGACTGATGACTTCCCAAAACATCTAGCTATGAAAGCCAGCAAGGCTCATAGTCACGGAGCCGGTGGGCTATGAAGACCTGAGATGTCTCTTGCAGGAACTCTGCAGAAGCTGCTTTTTGTTTTCTGGTTTTATTTTTATTTTGTTTTCATTTATTTACTTTTGAGAAACAGAGTGAGACAAAGTGTGAGTGGGGAAGGGGTAGAGAGAGAAGGAGACACAGAATCTGAAGCAGGCTTCAGGCTCTAAGCAAGCGGTCGGCAAAGAGCCTGGTGCAGGGCTCGAACCCACGAACTGTGAGATCATGACCTGAGCTGAAGTTGGACGCTCAACCGATTCAGCCACCCAGGTGCCCAGAAGCTGCTTTTTGAAAGGGCACCCAGACTTGCTGTGAAAGAGGCATGTTTGCTCATTTTAAATCACCGCACTGCGGGACAGAGGCTTGCTGAAGTACTCTTGGGGATGGACACCAGTGGGTGTTCTTCCTGTGCTTCAGAGCCCCAGGATCTCCCAGACAGGAACATCTGCATGTGTCTGGGGTATCCGGTGTGTCTGGTGCATCAGGTTTTGAGGATGCCACCCAGAGACATCCTTTGATTTCCTGGTTCTGGAGGCTGTGGGGCTTGTACTGTAATTTAATACTTTTCTGTCTTAGAGATGGACATTGGAGGCTATCTATCTAGATGACCCCTTGTGTTTTGCAGATTTGGAAACTAAGGCCTAGAGAAGATAAGGGACTTGTTATAGAGTTAATTTTTTTTTGAGAGAGAGAGAGAGAAAGAGAGAGAAAGCATGAGCAGTGGAGAGGGACAGAGGGAGAGAGAGAATTTCAAGCAGGATCCATGCCCAGCACAAACCCTGACATGGGGCTTGATCCCATGACCCTGGGATCATGACCTGAGCTAAAATAAGAATCAGACTCTCAACCAACTGAGGCACCCAGGCACCATGAGAGTTCAAAAAAAAAAATTAAGGCTACAAGAGGAACTAGAGTTCCTTGTCTTCTGGCTTTTAAACAAGTGCTTGAAGTCAAGTATGTTCTAGCCCATCCAGCTGGCTTGAAACAAAGAATCAAGTCACTATTTATTGAGCTCTTCCTATGAGCAAATGCAAGGAAACCCTGTATGCCAGTTATCAATGTATTGTGTCTCAGCTTTCATTTCTCTCCTTAGTACATGCTCTGCAATAATGGATGGATTTTTCTTATGCATCTCCCTTTTACAGTGAGTGTGATGTTAAGTAGAGGGTGCTGCAGCAAGATTTCAGAAGGGAGGTATTCTACTGTTTTCTGTCACTCCATGAGCAATCAGTGATTTTGGAGTGAAGGCATTGGGTTGTGCTTGGCCCCAGCCATTTGCCTATAATGCAGTCCTTTGATTTCTTTCCAGCCCTGGCCTTGCCTATAGGGCCCTGTCAACCCTGACAGCAACCTGCAATGATGCCCTGTCACATACCCTCAATTGGCTGCAGCTCTTGTATGCCCCACAGATTCCTGAAGACTTGTTCCCTCCTGCCCATGGTCTGAAGACCAGCTCTTGCCCATGCAAACTAGCAAAATCTGCAATCCAGTGGGCTGCAACTGTATGTTCAACAAAATCTGAACCCCAACCCAAGGGTGAGCCCTTCTTCCATGTTTGTCTTTCCTGTATACTCTCCCTCAGTCCTAGTGTACCCTATCAGTTTTCTTATAATTATTCTCCTATCATAGTTCAATAATTTTTTATATTATGCTTCTCATATTTATATCATTTTATGATTCTTGTCTCCTGATTGGATCCGGACTGATAAACCCTGCCAAAGATGGAGTCATAGCTATCAAACTAAGGAACACAGCACCAAGAACAGTGATAAACAAAAATCTCCCTTTGAAGATGCTGTGAATGGAACCAAGTCGCCCAAAGAGCCTGGTTACTACTAAGCTCTCAGCTATGGAACAGAAGTTCTTTTTTGCTGAGTGGAATATGTGAGTTTAGGTGAAAACCTAATTGTTCTGGATCACAGACAGGATTTAATAGACCATGAGGTTAAGAAAGAAAGAAAGAAAGAAAGAAAGAAAGAGAGAAAGATGAAGTGTAAGGTAGCTGAAAAGGTAAAGAACATATCAGGAAGTGCAGAATTAGGTTATTCTGACTTTGGTTAAGTTGAGTCCTGCCTCAAGGTATGCCACTAGTAAGAAGAGAGTCTGCCCACAGGAGCCCTTCTGCCCAGGATTAAATGAGCTAATCCTGCTAAGTCAGCATAATAGGGCATTCCCAATCCCTGTGTAGAGGCCCAGTGGGCCTCAGGCCTGTTGTCTCTGGTTGCAAGGAGCTGTACTCAGATCTTGAGGATTGTAAGAAGAGCAAAGGAGGAGAGACAAAACAATGTTATCATAGGTCTTACCATCTAAAATGAAGTTTTGGAAACTTTCTTAACAGGGAATTCAAAGCAGCACAGTTATAGAAAGAATAGAATAAGACAAAACTGAATAGGGTAAATTGAATTGGTGGAGAATAAAACAAAGTCAGGTAAAGAAGACAGCATACTATGGAGGTAGTGAGGGGAAGATCGAGTAAGGGAACACAGTTGGGTGAGTTGTGAACAGTGTTGTTCTGGGAAAGCTCCACAAAGAATGCGAGTTCTCCAAATCTGATCTTTGCTGTGGGGTGAAATATAAAATGTACCTGAAAACTTCCATTTGCCCCCGAGGGGAAAGCAGGCTGGCTCCTGAAGGTTTCTGTGTTGACCCAGAATTGCAGTCATGGAGTCTTCAAGGGACTGGATCCATCAGAGAAGAGGGTAGGTCCTGCCTGCAGAGGTGTTGTCCTGGCGTGCAATGCTTCCTGACCTGTCCTGCCCTGAAAGCTTTCTCTGAAATGCCCCTCTGCTCTGCTCTGTAGGTTGTAGGCTGAACACTTCTGAACATTTCCTGCATCTCAGCTTGGGGGAAGTTGGGGTTAACCTGTATTTCCAGACTTCTGACCATCATTACCTACCTTCTAGCCTGAATTCTGAAGATGCTAATGCTATTTTCTAGAAGAAGAAAGATATCTGCCCCTTCCCTCACCTCTGGCTCACCCATGGCCACTCCAGTTATTTTGTATTAGAACCCCTCATTCTGTAATCAAGCTAACTGAATCTGGAGGTTTCACACAGACCACAAAAGCGCTGGATGGCAGAGATATTCAGGCGGCCCCTGCCTCCCTCTTCTTCATTCAGCAACTACATGCATGGGTCCCTTGCTGCGGGCCAGGCACTGGACTCAGCCCAGGGTGCAGTTATGAAAACACCTGCTTTTTCAGATTTGAAAGTCTACTGGGGAGACCCAAAATATGCATGCAAGTGATGCAGGAAGGACCATGGGCTTCTGTGAAAAGCAGGCGGCTGCCAAACCAGGTCCGAAGGAAGGAGAGGCTTCTCAGAAGTGACATGTCAGCTGTTGAGACTGAGCAGGGATTGGCAGCTGACTGCCTTCTCACTCCCAGGTGTCCAGACTCTGAATTTCCCAGGTCCCAAAGGGCCCCCAGCCTGGTGCCTCATCCTAACTTTCCTTTCCCAGGAAACACTGCATTTCCCCTGTCACTCCACACTCCACACACCCCCAAAATGAAGGAAGCAAGCCCCTATGTCATGTTGTCTTGAGTCCTTTGTAAATCGTGGTCACAGTCACATCTAAGATACCATTTTGACTACACCACTAATGAGCTTTGTGAATAAGGCAAATCATATTTCTTTCCCACCCCCAATCTTCCTTAATCTGAAAAATGGAATTGGGTATACCTTCTTACCTAAAGAGAAAAGAGAAAGAGTAAATGAAATTGTAGTGTTATTGATCCCACATGATAGTAGGAGACTTTGAAGAGGTAGAATTATCTCACAGAGAAATTTCTGTTAGGCCATCCCTATCCCCTCCCTTAGTGCCATTAATATAATTATCGGCAGCAACAGCACAAAAAAATAACATTTTTATTGCTTTCTTTGGCTTCCATGTACAGCATTTTACAAATGTGTTTCAATCATTTAATCTTTCCAACAGCTCTGAGGTAGATATGCTGGAGGAGGGCATCAAGAGGATATGACCACTGGTTGACCCACAAACTGGGCCTGGGCAATCTGAAACTCTTTCCTCCTCTACCCTGTCTTTGGGATTTACATTCTCCCTGCTATTCCCATACCAGCAGCCATTTCGAGGACACAGCCTGACAGTGTAAGTGTTGTTGAGAGCATGTGGACTGAATTGACTGAAGCAATTGCTGCCTCTATACAAACTAAAGATTTTGGCAAACAGGTACAAACATCTACCTGTCCCACAGCTGCCAAAGACAAGCCACTATGTAGGTTCTCTTGCTTATTAAACCTGCCACCTATGAAAATAAAGTGGCCTGCCTCCAAATACAGGAGCCAGTTTCAAATTTACCTGGGGTCCTCCTGAGCTTATTAATTAAGATATTATTATTATTCCCATTTTCAGATAGATGCGAGGAAGGGAGATGTTCAGTAATCCGTGCATGATTACACAGCCAGGAAGTGATGGAATCCAGAGCATTTGTGCCTGTGAGTACATCACATCTGACCTCCCTCCCCCCGACTCCACCGACTATCTGCTTCCAGACCCTCCCTCGCTCTGCCTGGAATTGTTTTCTGTGGTCCACAGGAGAAGGCAGAAGCATCCTTTTCTTAATGGCACCACAGCAGGGTTATCATTTACATGCTGCAAGCACAGAAAATTTCCAGCCACTTCTTCAACAGGCGGGCACACAGTTACAGAAGGTGACAGAACCCTGTTCTAAGTCACCACTGGGAAAGTGATTTCATTGAGTGGTTCAGAAGCAGCAGATGAAATGGAAGCCTCCTGCCGAAAGTGCCAGATGTCCTTTTA
The DNA here is from genome assembly GCF_018350175.1 of Felis catus. Lineage (NCBI taxonomy): Eukaryota > Metazoa > Chordata > Mammalia > Carnivora > Felidae > Felis > Felis catus. The sequence goes on along the minus strand of NC_058378.1, from coordinate 187,064 downwards.
AACAACAGCATCAATCTGTCTTTGCAGACAGCAGCATGTGAATTCAGGACAATAGACTCATTGCCTCTATTCTGATATCTGGATTAAGTTCAAAAGAGCAGATAGAGAAAATAAGAGGGTTCCTTGAGCCTAGGACCTTTTTGTTACCCTGAGATGTTCTGGATGCCAATTATCACCATTGATGCTCACAATACTCACTCCAGTTCTCTGTTGAAGCTCTTGGGAGACTTGCTTTCAAACAAACAGCAGATTCAGAGCCCCAATGATATATTCCCAAGGCACTCTTCCAGAAACTCATTTTCAATAGAATTGAATCTGTTACAATTTGGAGAAACACCCTAGAAATATGCAGTGTGGAGTAAAGTAGTAAGACAGGAGGTAAGACAAAAATGAATGAAACAAACAAACAAAAAGACAAACATGTCTGTTGAAATAAAATAGTCATGTCAGGAAATGACATATTTTCTGAAAGGAAACTAACCACATGTCTGCTGGATGCTGCTCCATCTACACCTGACCCCCTTCTTCCCCCTCACCACTTGGCTACCCTGTGGGTCTTTTGACAAAGACTTAGCTCGCCAGGATGGAGCTAGTTCATCTGCCCTATAAAGTAACTGGCACATACTAGCACTGGTATGTGAAGTTCCTCATCCATTTTCCTCTGGGCTCCCTTTTTCCAGCAAGGTCACTACCTGCAACCAGAAAACTCACTGAACATGGTTAGCCAGGTGTTTTCTGCTCACCTTCCATGGTCTCTGTCTTAATTTAGGCTGCTATAACCAAATGCCACAGATTGGGTGGTTTGTAAGCAATAGAAGTTTGTTTTTCACAGCTCTGAAGGCTGGGAGTCCAAGATCAAATTGCAGGGTTCTGGTGAGGGTTCTCTTCCAGTTTGCAGACTGTGACATCTTGATATGTCCTCATGTGCTGGGAAAGGTGAGCTAGCTTTCTGGAGACTCTTTAATGAGGCACTAATCCTACTCATAAGGGCTCCTTCTTCATGACCTAATCACCTCGAAAGGCCCCACTTCCTAACATCATGGCCTTGGGCAATAAGATTTCAGCATGTGTATTTCAGAGGGACACAATCATTCAGACAACTGCCTTCTCCATACACATGTAAAGTAGCAGCAGGGTTGTTTTCATGGAGCATTTCCCATGGTGTCTCCAGCTGTGCCTATTAAGCACCCTACAAACAACACAGCTGATCTTTTTATATCTTCCCCAACAAATCCCATTTTGTGCTTCTGTCACTAGAGGTGCCTGTCCCTGCCCTGTGGCATGACACTTATATGATAACATGCAAAAGGAAGTAAATCTTCTCACTTTATAGTAGTTTTTATTCCAAATAAAATCAGACTTGAGGAATAATAGTGGAAAGGGGCACCACAGTCTTTGGAGTGAGACAGATCTGGGATTGAGTCCTGGCCCTGGCAATATGAGCTATACATCCTGAGGCCATTTCTACAACTTCTTATGGGTAAACTGGAGTTACTAAAGCCCACATATTTTGCAGGATTTCATGAGTTTTAACAAAACTTAGTAAAAGTTCATTTCCCTTCTAACTGTACTCATTAGCCTCTTTCTTCCAAGACTTACCTGACTTAATTTTTAATATTTATTTTTGAGAGAGAGAGCATGCATGCATGTGTGAAAGAGAGAGAGAGAGAGAGTGGGGAGGGAGAGACAGAGGGGGACAGAGCAACTGAAGCAGGTTCCAGGAGCACCATACTGACAGCAGTGAGCTCGATGCAGGGCTGGAACCCACAACTGGAACTCAGATCATGACCTGAGCTAAAGTTGGATGCTCAAGCAACTGACTCACCCAAGTGTCCCACCAGACTTAATTCTGATTAAAGTTTGGCTGTTGTCAGAAGTCAAATCATTTTCGTATGATGAAGTTTTATCACTATTGAATTACAAAGAAAAAAATACCACAGATTTTGAAGGCAATTCATAAGACCATTTTTCAATGGCCTTAGTATTACTTTGAAAGAAATAATTGGCATTTCATGAGTTTTGGCCTGTTGAAATGAAATTAGTTAGATGTCTGGTGGTGGTCAATCATGCCATTGTTAAGCACTGCTCTTCTGAAGGAAACACTCTGCCCTGTGAAATGTACAAGACTGAGTATATCCAGTCTTAGGTTTCCTACTCAACTGATAGATATGTTTTGATAACTGAAGGAGGAAAATGGCACATGAGAAACACTCTGTGACTATGTAAATAAGTAGTCACAAACTCAATTTGCTTAAGCAAAAAAAAAAAAAAAAAAAGGAAATTTTATTCCTCAAGCAGTTAAAATCCAAGAATATTTAGCTTCAGGTATGGCTGGATCAAATGATCCACTGATGTCATAATGTGTGTGTGTGTGTGTGTGTGTGTGTGTGTGTGTGTGTGTCTGCGTGTTGTGTGTACTCTGTTCCAGCATTTTTCCCTTGTTGACTTCTATTTCAGACAGGTGCTCCTTTGTGTTAATCAGACCCTCAGATTCTTGTTCTCAGAGTTTAGCAGCTATGGTGGAAAGAGTTTCTCTTCTGTTAATTACAGCAAAAGTCTCAGATTGCATCTCATTAGGCCAGTAAGGATCATGTGACCTTCCATGAACCAATCACTGAGGCCCATTCGATGTAATGCTATGATTGGTGAGGCACTGCTCATATGCCCTTCCTTGAAACTGAGGGACCAGGGTTGGTCTTCCTTAATCACATGGACATGGACAAATCACATGGACAATCACATGGACAAAAATATGAAAATCAGTGTGGTGTTTCCTGAAGAATGGGAAATGTATGCTGGACATGCAAAAACACTATGGAGTGTATTGGTTTAACTTATATTAGAATGTGAGTGTCAGAATAATCCAAATTTATAGTGGTTTAAACAAAAATAGATGCTTATTTCTCTCTCATATTCAAGAAGCCCAATAGTACATCAGAACTGTTAAGTCACTCAAAGTTGTAAGAGATCCAGGCTCAATTACTTTGTTGTGCCTTATAGTATTTCTATTCTAAAGGTTGACTCATAGTCCAAAATGTATGCTGCATCTCCAGCTATTACATTGCATTCTGCCCAACACATAGGAGGAAGTATACAAGAGATGCAGACCTCACTCCATCTTTTTTTTCCTCACCCCATCTTTAAGATCACTTCCAGTTATATCCCTTTGAGTGGAACTTGGTCATTTGGTCATATCTAGCTATAAAGGAGGATTTGGAATATATGGCATTTATTCTCAATTACCATGCACTAAACCAAACTTTGGGAGTTAAAAATTAAGATTTTTAGACAATAAGGATGACTACTGGGAGAAAACTAGAAGTCTTTACCACACAGATTTAAATAAATACTCACTAGTGCAAAATAAGGAGTGTTAATAAGACAAAATAAGAGAATGGTGTGTTTGACTTTATATTTCTGGAACACTTAGAAGCTATAATTCAAGTTGGTATCTTGACAACACAGCCAAATTAGGGAATCATTGATTCTGAAGAATACTAAATAATGATAAGAATAAAATTGATGCAGCCAGATACTTAAAGCATATCACTTATATAGCTTTAATCACTCATCAAATACATCCTTTTGAGAATAATTATGAGATACTTTTTTAAGATACTAGGAGTTTATAATTTCAGATCCTCAAATCATATCACAAATAGCAAGCAGTTTGTATGATCACTTTGAGAATACTCTTAAGTGTTTCTCTAGTTCTATTATTAAGGAATCAGATTCAAAACCAAGACAACAAAAAATCTAAGAACTCTATATAGTCTACAGAATAAAACGAAGAGCCTTATTTCAAAGATCATCACCATTATAGTTTTAGTCTCTCACCCTAGAGATTCCTACCACCACCAGTGCTGCAACAGAACTATGCATTCATTCTGCACTGCCCCTGCATTTTCTTTTGGTGGTGATGGGAACTGTAGGTAAAACTTCCTGAAACATTCCTTCTTTTTACAATTGCAAAACCATCAAAGAACAACAAATGATCACATCAGGAGAGAAATAATAACTAAAATAAAAAATAAAAAAGAAAGCATTCCAAGTGCTAAACAATTGAAAAAAAAATATGATCAAAGATAAGTGTATTCAATTTTTGTAATTGTTTAACAAAGACAAAAATCATCAGATGTTCATCAAAATAAATGTAAAAAGCATTATTCTAAAAAGAGCAACTATAACTCTAAAACTATGTTATAGATTTATGACATAATCTTCCCAGAAACTAATATAACAAGAAGACAAGAATCAGTGAAGTAATAAAAAACATGAACAATTAATACTGTATTGGATATATTAAATATACGAAATATATGTTGGAATACACACTCATGTGTGCACACACACATATACACACACACTTACATGCATACAGCCAATTAAGAATATACACTTTTTGGATATACATGTAACATTCATTTAAAAAAAAAAACATTTTAGGCCTTTGTAAAAATCTCAATAAATTCCAAAAAATCAATATATAATTAAAAGTTTCTGGTCCAAGCATAATAAAATAAAATTAGAAATTAATGCCAAAATTATAGCTATTAACACATTTCAAATGTTTGGGGAGTAAATGACATGACCAAGAAACCCAGGGTTAAAAAAATGTAAAGAAAATTAAGAACTACTTAGAACTGAATAGAAGTGAAACAGTTCATAGAAAAATTTGTTTGACATAGCTAAGGCAGTGCATAGACAGAAATTTATTATTTTACACACATTCACTAAGAACTAAGAAAGGTTAAAAATAGACATCTTTATTATTTATTTCCTATTAATCTCTTTGTTACTCTATTCCAATTCATTGAGTTAAATGCTGTACTTGAATGACAAATAAGTATATGAAAAATGATGCTCAGCTTCATTAGTATTCAGAGATAAGCAAATGGAAACAGTGAGATAAGGTCTGATTTGTTACCCACATCTGCAAATCCAAGATACCTGCTTACTATATCCGTTTTCCAGCCACCAGGATAAGAAGTAAGGAAATGGCAAAGGGGGAACCCCTTCATTTTAAAAGGGTATGAGAGATGTGGATGCACACATGACCACATCTCACATCCCATGGCCCTGAGCTTGGTGACATGACTACACATGACTATACCTCAGAGCCTTCTGAGCATCTGGGGATGTGTGCTCTTTGCAAGGGTTCCAAATCTAGGGTTTCTATTACTGTAGAAGGAACAGTGAAGGAATACAGAATGGACAGCAGGCATGCTCTGTCACAAGTGTCACAAGTGGCACACTTAAGTGCATTTTCTTAAACTCTCAGACTTCTGTGGGGATTCCAACACTGTATTCTCAGATAGTTTATTTGCTTGTGAAAAAGATTTGCTGTTCAGATTTGTCATTTCAAAAATAGACCAAAAATAGCTTTGGAAAGAAGAAAAAGGTATGCATGCAAATGCTCTTTTAGGAAACTATTTAGTCCAGTGTTTAATTACTGGAAGCTTTTTGGGGGCACCTGGGTGGCTCAGTCGTCTAAGTGTCCGACTTCAGCTCAGGTCATGATCTCATGGTTTGTGAGTTCAAACCCCGTGTCGGTCTCTGTGCTGACAGGTTGGAGCCTGGAGCCTGCTTTGGATTCTGTGTCTCATTCCCTCTCTGCCCCTCTCCCACTTGTGCTCTGTCTCTCTCTGTCTCTCAAAAATAAATGTAAAAGAAAAAAATAAAAAAAAATACTTGATGCTTTATAAACATGTACCTTTCATGGAGCTTTTGAAGTAATGTTATCTGCAGTCTTATAAAGTGGAAATAATAGATACTTCAAACCCTGGGGATTGATGGCAGCCAACTACTTAACAGTTAAAATCAGTTCTATTTCTGTGTATGATATTCCATTATTTACTAATGGCTTTATCTTTTCAATCCTTTTTACCCTAAAATAACAATAACAACTCCCCACCCCCAAATAAACTATAAATCTCTTTTCATGCTGTTAAAAGAATTTTCAATACCTCTTTAGTGTCAACACAATCTCTGGAAAATAAATGAGCATTTGACAAATCAGTTAGTTGCTTAATTGAATACAAAGTAGAATATTTTATTTGTGGTGATTCGATCCTCCCAATTGATTTGAAATGCCATAATTTCTTCTCACAGGCTACTTCCTCTGATTTTCCAAGAAACAGAATGGCCAGAGTTATCAATTAAAAAAAAGCCTAATTTCTTTATTCACAAGCATTTTAGTCTCCAACCTTCAAGGGAAAATCTTAACATTCTGAAAGAATAAACAATGGAAGAATCAAGAGACCTGTTGCCACCTATGATTCACAACAAATAGAAGAAAGCAGGAAAGTGAGAGCGAGTGGGAGAAAAGTAAACCAAGAGAGGGAGGGCTTGATATGAGGTCAAGAGATGTTACTCTTTGGGTCCAGTTTTAGGGTTCATGATTTTGTAACCATCCAAGTTCAGCAGGACCCGTATCCTCAACCAGCTGCTGGAACAGGGATAAATACCACTTTCCGTTATGCCTCTTCTTTGCTCTCCCCCAGCCCACTTAAATAAATGTAGATATGTGAGTACAATCAGTATAAAATTTATATTTCTTTGGAAGAATGCATAAAAGGGAGAAGAGTATAGGAAGTGGTAATACTGTCTGTTCACTGGGGTGTATGGGCTGTCTGTCAGAGTCAATGCCCAGGGCTGGATAGCAGATTTATTATACGGAGATGGATCTAATTATAGCCAGGGAAGCATAGCTTCTTTCAGGTGACAAATGTCATTTTCTATGGCCCTGGGCTCTGAAATATGTGTTTTGTGTTCATACATTTGTCTATCCTTCCTCCACTCTTCAGAAATCTTGGGAGAGGGTCAGCAGGAATGGGCAGGTACAAGAGGTGCAAAAATGCAAAAGGATCAAGAGGAGGCATGAGCACCAATGGTTGACAGAGACAGTGTAGGGGGTTGAATTGTGTCCCATTAAAAGGAATTTTCACTAGGACTCAAGCAAAAAAGGGCAAGACATTGGAAGGAACTGAAATACAGGTAGCAGTGTTCAGCGAATAAAAACTAAAAAGAAGCTTTTTCGGCGATCAAAAGGTTTTCTGTGAGAAAAAGAAATGGAGTGAATGGTATACAAGGGCTTTAAAAAATTAAGATTTCCAATATGATTTAGCACTTCAGTCTATATGAAGGTATAATTTGATTTATTTTTTAAGTTTATTTATTTATTTTTGAGGGTGAGGAAGGGTCAGAGAGAGAGGGAGACAGAATCCCAAGCAGGGTCCGCACTGTCAGCATAGAGCCCGAATCAGGGCTCTATCTCATGAACCATGAGATCATGAGTTCAGCTGAAATCAAGAATCAGACACTTAACTCACTGAGCCACACCGGCACCCCTGAAGGTATAATTTGATTTAAAATTAAACATTAAATTATTTAAAAAAAAAACTGACAGAGATTGAGATTTAAGTCCTAACCCTAACCTAACTTCTCTTGAAGTAGTATGTGAGTGTGTGTGTGTGTGTGTGTGCACGCACACACGTGTTCCCACCTCAGTCCTATTAAAAATTGTGAAAAAGTGCAAATGGACTTGAAGGACCATTTGTGGGTGATGGAAAAGTTCTAAAAGTAGATTGTAGTGATGACTCACAAAGTTAAATTACAATTTTTTAAACAAGTCTTGAACTATACCTCAATGAAACTATAAAAAGAAAAGAAAGCTGAGATAAAATTTTTCATACATGGTATATCTTTGATAGCATTCATATACTTTGTCTATATATTAATAAGAAATCTTTGTGGTTAGCTGCAAGTTAAAATTGAAAAATCATTTATATACTTTGGGCATGACTCCACCACAGTATTTCTACTCCTTTCCTCTGAATGCTTTAAAATTGCCTTACATTGGGGCGCCTGGGTGGCGCAGTTGGTTAAGCGTCCGACTTCAGCCAGGTCACGATCTCGCGGTCCGTGAGTTCGAGCCCCGCCTCAGGCTCTGGGCTGATGGCTCAGAGCCTGGAGTCTGTTTCCGATTCTGTGTCTCCCTCTCTCTCTGCCCCTCTGCCGTTCATGCTCTCTCTCTGTCCCAAAAATAAATAAACGTTGAAAAAAAATTAAAAAAAATAAAATTGCCTTACAACATCAGAAATCCCTCATAATAATTTAAATAAGTAACTAACCTGTATGTTTAAATACATATTTAAAATCTTTGCTTCTGGGTTATGTTGTATATTTGGATGAATAGAAACTATTCATTTTTTAATTCTGGCCTTTTAATATCTTTAACATGTAGATATCTCTATGAAGAGTAAAAGCCCATAAAACAACTTTTTAAAATTATTTATTTATTTATTTATTATTTTTTTCATGTGTATTTATTTTGGAGAGACAGAACATGAGCAGGGGAGGGACAGAGAGAGAGGGAGACACAGAATCTGAAGCAGGCTCCAGGCTCTGAGCTGTCAGCACACAGCCCAATGTGGGACTTGAACTCACTAACCGCAAAATCATGACCTGAGCCGAAGTCAGACGCTCAACCGACTGAGCCACCCAGGCACCCCATAAACCCACATTTTAAATTTGGGCAATATTTTTAGCATTTACTTTGATTATAAACCTTTTTTCCTCGAAAGATAGCACATGGTGCAACATATTTTTACTAATCAGAATCCATCATCAGGTAAGTTAGACGAGTCTGGGAAGCAGACGAGTCTTGTGTGGTAGAACACTTCCGCCTCTTAGGTCTAGGTGGGACTCCTTGTGGTAAACTCTGAACTTGGAAGGTTACAAGTTATTTAAGCTCCATATGTCTTTTCTTAATGTGTACATCTGAAATAAAACTTTCACATAAAGATTTTGTGAGGATTCAATGGGTTTGACATCAGTAACATAAAGGGAGAAAATGTTACTAAAACTCCCATAGCCAATTGTGCTTGTCAAAGAGTGCTTATCATAATTCATTTTAGTAAAACTAAATCTCTGTTCTTCTATTTACAGATACAGCTAAGAAACAGGGGGAAAATTAAAGACTGAAAAAACTGGTCAGTGCCGTTAAATTTAAGATCTGAAGCAGGGAGATAGCATGTTTTTAATAAAGAATCAGATATAGTAGCTATTAAACATTCCAGGAGATAAAGTAGAGGGATTAAAGGCTTAAGACAAGGATGTTTAATATTCTATTCTATTCTGTTTGTGTTATTGCAATGTAACTGAGTTTTCAATTCCCAAGCCTTCCTTAGTTTGCTTCACAAACCAAGACTCTGTGTAAATAATTTGAGAGGAAATCAAGTGAAGGAGCAGAGTTCCATCCCTGGCTTTGTATGGAGCAGAAAGAACAGCTACAGAGACAAACAATATCAAACACTCAGGAGTATGAACCTGGGGCTAATTCCTGTTGAACACAAGCCCCAGGGAAGTACATTGAACTTCTTAGACTATAGATGCTTCCATCTATCATGTTTAGACCCCAAACTGAGAGAATTGAGTTATAGATGGAATAATACATAAATTACTTAGTGCAGTGGCTGATAGAAACATTCTCTCTCTCTCCCTCTCTCTCTGGATAGATCGATCGATCGATACATACATACATACATACATACATAAATATACAATTGAGCCTAATTATTCATGGGCTCCATATTTTCAAATTCACTAACTTACTCAAATTTATTGTAGGCCCAAATCAATACTTGTGGCATTTTTGCAATCACTTGTGGACATGCACAGAACAACACAAAAATTGATTCACCCAATGAATACATTCCCAGCCCAGGATGAACAGGTAATGCTCTGCTTTCTTGTTTCAGCCCTCATACTATAAATAAATATCCTTGTGTACTTTATTTAGTGTTATGCTTCTGTGTTTCAGTTATTTTTATTTTGATATCACTGTTTAAGTGGCCCCAAAGCAGTGCTGAACTGTTGTCTAGTATATCTAAGCAAAAAGGGCTGTAATGTTTTCTAGTCTTGACAAAGAAAATATAGGTGTTAGATAAGTGTTGTCCAGTTCTGAGTTATAGTGCTGTTGGCCATGATTTCAGTGTTAAAGGGTCAATATATATTAACTAAGGTCTGCATTGAGGCACAGCAACACAACCTAATATTAACCACCCAGGGTCCAGCATCATGCTCCATAGATTAAAGCGTGGTCCCCAACAACACTGCTATTATTTCAGACCCCATCCACAAGTTTGGGTGCAATATGTGGAAATCAACAAGAGTAACTTCAGAAATTTGGCAGAGTGCATGGCTATGAGCCAGGTGTTATTTGTGACATTACTAGAGGGCTGTGAATAGATGCTGGTAGTAAAGAGGGAAAGCAGGGAGCTCACAGAAGTTTGCTTTTGTTTTGTTTTGTTTAAGGAAGGATGCATGAATAATAACAATTCCAGAAATCGCTAAGGAATACCTATCACCTCCTGGCCTAAAGGTATATAGGTTTGAAGACAAAGCAGTCATCAATTACCTTCAATGCCTTCTGAAAAAATAAGGAGGTGTGCAGTGTTTTTGGAAGGATTACTATAAACAGTTTAAGAATATTGTAATACTGGAGGTTATTTGTATATTTGCTGTGTGGAAGCTTTTAATATGTTGTCTGCAATCCATGGATTAACTCAAAAGCATGTGAGTATCATATTTATAAAGAGGTAAATATTAAAGCCCTATTATAAAAGCAAAGTGTCTACAAAAGATGTGAAAAGAAAAATAAAAATTAAACATCCAGGAAAAGCTACATAGCATATGTCTCCATAGATATTGTGCATGAGTCTGATTAATCATCCTACTGACACAAAATCACCATAAACCTAGAAACTGGAAATTAGGGATAAGCCCCTAGACTGCTTTGGATAAGTAAAGTGCAAGGTGCTAGATGTCATTGTTGAAAAAAAAATAATATTTATTATTTATTTATTTATTTATTTATTTATTTATTTTCAATATATGAAATTTATTGTCAAATTGGTTTCCATACAACACCCAGTGCTCATCCCAAAATGTGCTCTCCTCAATACCCATCACCCACCCTCCCCTCCCTCCCACCCCCCATCAACCCTCAGTTTGTTCTCAGTTTTTAACAGTCTCCTGTGCTTTGGCTCTCTCCCACTCTAACCTCTTTTTTTTTTCCTTCCCCTCCCCCATGGGTTTCTGTTAAGTTTCTCAGGATCCACATAAGAGTGAAACCATATGCTATCTGTCTTTCTCTGTATGGCTTATTTCACTTAGCATCACACTCTCCAGTTCCATCCGTGTTACTACAAAAGGCCATATTTCATTCTTTCTCATTGCCACGTAGTATTCCATTGTGTATATAAACCACAATTTCTTTATCCATTCATCAGTTGATGGACATTTAGGCTCTTTCCATAATTTGGCTATTGTTGAGAGTGCTGCTATAAACATTGGGGTACAAGTGCCCCTATACATCAGTACTCCTGTATCCCTTGGGTAAATTCCTAGCAGTGCTATTGCTGGGTCATAGGGTAGGTCTATTTTTATTTTTCTGAGGAACCTCCACACTGTTTTCCAGAGTGGTTGCACCAATTTGCATTCCCACCAACAGTGCAAGAGGGTTCCTGTTTCTCCACATCCTCTCCAGCATCTATAGTCTCCTGATTTGTTCATTTTGGCCACTCTGACTGGCGTGAGGTGATATCTGAGCGTGGTTTTGATTTGTATTTCCCTGATAAGGAGCGACGCTGAACATCTTTTCATGTGCCTGTTGGCCATGCGGATGTCTTCTTTAGAGAAGTGTCTATTCAATCTTTATTTATTTTTGAGAGAGACAGAGTGAGGGAGAGAGAGGAAGTGAGCATGAGCGGGGGATGGGCAGAGAGAGAGGAAGGCACAGAATCCAAAGCAGGTTCCAGGCTCTGAGCTGTCAGTACAGAGCCCAACACGGGGCTCAAACTCACAAACCATGAGATTATGACCTGAGCCAAAGTCAGACACTTAACCGACGGGGCCACCCAGGCTCCCTTAGATGTCATTCTTAAAAGAATATATATGAATTTCATTTTCCCTAAGAAATAATTTTAGAACAAATTAAAGGGTAAAAACCACAATAGTATCCCCTATTGGGAAAATAAATTGAAAATACAGAGGAAAAGGAAATTATGAAGTAAACAGATATTGTTTTTCTTGGGAGAGAGAGAGAGAGAGAGAGAGAGAGAGAGGGAGAGAGAGGGAGTTGGGGAAAAGGAGAGAGTGAGAATCTTAACCAGGCTCCATGCTCATCACAGAGCCCAACACTGGGCTCAATCCCATGACCCTGGGATTATTACTGGAGCAAAAATCAAGAGTTAGACCAACTGAGCCACCTATGTGACCCAGTAAATAGACATCCTTCCTCAGATTTTTTACCTTTACTGGTGTTGTTACACTGCTAATAGAAAAATATAGAAGTGAGGAAATTGAAATTAACAAATTAATGTGCAACTGTAATTTACAAAACTAAATTCCAGCTAAATTGACAATAAAACAATACATTCAGGTTCAAATAGTATTTTAGAAATAAGTGCTCCTGCACCTAAAAACTGAGCTGAGTATTTAAGATGGAGGAGGAATATGGAGACCCTGAACTTGTCTCCTCCCTGCAACACAGCCAGGTCAACACCAAACCATTTTGAACAACTAGGAGATTGATTTGAGGATTAACCACAACAATCTACATAATTTGATCCAAAGCACTTGGCAGGTATGCAGTGAGAAGAGCTGAACGAGGAGAGGGGGGAGAAACGTGAGGTGGGTAGGGAGTCACAGAAGGCAGGGAGCCCTTTTTTGCATAGAGAGGAAGGAGGAAGAGTGAAAAAGTGATAGAGTGCTGCCTGTTAGGATCATGCAAGAAAAGCACTCCTCCAGCAAGTATCAGGAGAGAAAGATTGAAAACCTCCCAGGCAACTGGACAAGAAATCTGTTCCCCAAAATCATTGACATGGAAAAGGAGAGAGTTTCAATACCACCAGGATTCTATAAACAGTGGAGTACAGAGTCTGAAGTTCCAGAGCTCAGTACCTGGTGGTGTTCTGGTGAGGAAATAGGGTGAATTCCCAGGAAGAGGCAGCTGAGTCTGAAGGGTCCATGTGCCACAAGGGGAAAAACCATTCCCCTGCTTGGAGAGCATTTGGTAGAGACCATAGGGCCTTCCTATAGGCAAAGGTCTTGGCAGACCCCAGAGAGCAGCTATATTTGCAGGTATTGGGACAAAGACGTCAGAATGCAGCAAAACTTGGTGCTGACTGTGTGTTGTGATTTACCATAAATTATGAGACTCTCCTGCTGCTGTGCCATCACATGAACATTTTCTGGAACAAGCCAGCACCCAGCCATTGCTTGTGAGATCCTCCCCCAGAGAATCAGTGTTGGTCTAAGCCATGGGGGTGTCTGAAGTGTGAGGTTTTGAAACATAGCCATCTGAAATAAAACTCTGGAGGGAAGTGCTGCCTGGCATGCAAACAGCTTGGATACAGACAGGAAAGAGGAAAATTTTTTTATTTTATTTTATTTTCTTTAGTTTTTTGTTCTATTTTATTATTTAAAATTTTTAAAAATTATTTATTTCAACTTTTTTTCCTTTCTTTTTTTTTTCCTCTTTGCTATCAGGTTTCTCTCAACAAGAGGACTAGGGTTTAGCTTCCTTTATTTTATTCTTTTGGTTTTCTTTTTAATTTTTCCTTTTTACTTTTTCTTTTATTTTTTAAATTTTTTTCTTCCTCCAAAATGACAAGACAGAGGAATTCACCCAAAAGAAAGAACAGGAAGAAATGATGGCCTGGGATTTAATCAACACAGATATAAGTAAGATGTCTGAGCTAGAATTTAAAACCACTATTATAAGAATACTAGCTGGGGTTGAAGAAAGCATAGAAGACATCAGAGAATCACTTTTTGCAGATATAAAATAACTAAAATCTAGTCAGGTGGAAATTAAAAATGTTATAACTGAGATGTAATTTTGGATAGCTGCCATGACGGCAAGGATGAATGAAGCAGAGCAGTGAATCAGTGATATAGAATGTAAAATTATGGAAAATAATGAAGCTGAAAAAAAGGAGGGAAACAAAAGAAAATGATCATGATACAAGACTGAGAGAATACAGTGACTTATTAAAGGGAAATAACATTTGTATCATAGGATTCCCAAAAGATGAAGAGAGAGAAAAAAGGGACAGAAGTTTTAGGTGAGCAAATTACAACTGAAACCTTACCTAATTTGGGGAAGGACACAAACTTCAAAATCCAAGAATCACAAAGAACTCCCATTAGATTCAGAAAACAGACCATCACCAAGGCATATCATAGTAAAATTCACAAAATACACAGACAAGGAAAGAATCATGAAAGCAGAAAGGGAATAAAAGTCCTTAACCTAAAAGAGAAGACAAATCAGGTTTGAAGCAGATATTTCCACAGAAACTTGGCAGGCCAGAGGGAATGCCAGGATATATTCAACAGGCTGAATTAGAAAACCATGTCGCCAAGAATTATTTATCCAGCAAGGCTGTCGTTTAGAATAGAAGGAGAGAGAAAGAGTTTCCCAGACAGGCAAAAACTAAAGGAGTTTGTGACCACTGAACCAGACCTACAAGAAATTTTAAGGGGGATTGTCGAGTGGAGAAAATGAAAACAAAATGAAACAAAAGACCAAAAGCAACAAAGACTAGAAAGGACCAAAATCACCAACTGTATAGGAGACACAGTGACACTAAATATATATCTTTCAATAATCACTCTGAATGTAAATGGACTAAATGTTTCAATTAAAAAGGCATATGATAGGGGCGCCTGGGTGGCACAGTCGGTTAAGCGTCCGACTTCAGCCAGGTCACGATCTCGCGGTCTGTGAGTTCGAGCCCCGCGTCAGGCTTGGGCTGATGGCTCGGAGCCTGGAGCCTGTTTCCGATTCTGTGTCTCCCTCTCTCTCTGCCCCTCCCCCATTCATGCTCTGTCTCTCTCTGTCCCAAAAATAAATAAAAAACGTTAAAAAAAATTAAAAAAAGGCATATGATATCAGAATGAATTAAGCAAAAAAACAGGATCTAACTATATGCTCCCTACAAAAGACTCATTGTAGACCTAAAGACTCCTGTAGAGTTAAATTGAGGGGATGGAAAACCATATATCATGCTAATGGACATCAAAAGAAAGCCCAAGTAGCCATACTTATATCAGACAAACTAGATTTTTTTTAAAAGACTGTAACAAGAGATGAAGCAGGGTACTATATCATAATGAAGGGGTCTATCCACCAAGAGGATCTAACCTTTGTAAATATTTATTATCCCAACCAGGAGCACCCAAATATATAAATCAGTCACTAACAAACATAAAGAAACTCATTGATAATGATGGAAAAATAGTAGTAGACTTTAACACCCCACTTACAACAATAGATGTATCATATAAGTAGAAAATCAACAAGGAAACAGACTTTGAATGCCACACTAGACCAGATGGAATTAACAGATATATTCAGAACATTTCACCCTAAAGATGCAGAAGATGAGCACTCTTCTCAAGTGTACACAGAACATTCTCTAGAATAGATAACATACTGTGTCACAAATCAGCCCTCAACAAGTACAAAAAGATCGAGATCATACCATGGGTTTTTTCAGACCACAACACTATAAAACCTGAAATCAACCACAAAAAAAATTTGGAAGGACCACGAATACTTGGAGGTTAAAGAACATCCTATTAAAGAGTGAATGGGCCAACCAAGAATTAAAGAGGAAATAAAAAAGTACATGGAAGCCAATGAAAATGAAAACACAACAGTCCAAAACTTTTGGCATGCAGCAAAGGGGGTCACAAGAGGGAAGTATATAGCAATCCAGGCCTTCCTTCCTAAAGAAGAAAGAAATGTCTCAAATGAACAACTAATATTACACCTAAAAAATCTGGAAAAAGAACAGTCAGCAAATAAAGGCACAAACCAGCAGAATAAGGGAAATAGTAAAAATTAGAGCAGAAATAAGTGATATCGAAATAATAATTTTTTTTAAAGTAGAAGATATCAATGAAACAAGGAGCTGTTTTTTTTGAAAGAAAGAAGTAACAAAAGTAGCCAGGTTTATCAAAAAGCAATAGGAAAGGACCCAAATAAATAAAATCACAAATGAAAGCGGAGAGATCACAACCAACACTACAGAAAAACAAAGAATAATAAGATAATATTATGAGCAATTATATGCCAACAAATTGGGCAATCTAGAAGAAAAGGATAAATTCCTAGAAACATAAACTACCAAAACTGAAAGAGGAAGAAATAGAAAATTTGAATAGAACCATAACCAGTAAATAAATTTAATCAGTAACAAAAAAAAATCTCCGAACAAACAAGAGTCCAGGTCCAGATGGCTTCCTAGAGGAATTCTACCAAACCATTAAAGAAGAGTTAATGCCTATTTTTTTGAAGCTGTTTCAACAAACAGAAATGGAAAGTAAACTTCTAAACTCATTCTGTGAGACCAGCATTACCTTGATTCCAAAACCAGATAAAGACCCCACTAAAAAGGAGAATTACAGACAAATTTCCCTAATGAACATGGATGAAAAATTCTCAACAAGATACTAGCAAATTGAATCCAACAATACAGTAAAAGAATTATTTACCACCAGGTAATTACCAGGATTTATTCCTGGGCTGCAGGGGTGGTCCAGTATCTGCAAGCCAATCAACGTGATATACCACATTAAGAAAAGAAAGGATAAAAACCACATGATCCTCTCAATAGAAGCAGAAAAATCATTTGACAAAATACAGCATCCTTTCCTGATTAAAAAAAAACCCTCAAGAAAGTAGGGTAAGAAGGAACATACCTGTAATCACCCACCTACCTCCTGCCTTCCTGCACTCACCCACTTGTCCCAATGCATACACTGGCCTGCCCGCCTGCACACACCCACCTGTCCCATTGCATGTACCCAAACATCTTCATTGCCCCTGCAGGCACCCACCTTCCCTCTGCATGCACCCACCTGTCTCCCTTGACCATCTGTAAGCACTCCTCTACAAGCACCCACCTGCCCCTGTATGTATCCATCGCCTCACCTTCAAACACCCACCTGCCTCCTGTGTGCACTCACCTTGCTTCACTCCTCTGGACTCACCCACCTTCCCCCCTATGCATACCCATCTGCCCACTTTTATGCACCCATCTGCCCCCCTGCCCCTGTGCAAGAACCCACCTACTCCTGCATGCACCCACCTAACCCTAACCCACCTTCCCCCGTGGCCCTGCTGAACACACCCACCTGCTTCATTGCACGCACCCACTAGCCCCTTGCACACATCTGTCAGCCCCCCTGCAATCATCCACCTGCACCTTGCCCCCATACATGCACCAACTGCCTCAGTCCTTCTGCACACACCCACCTGCCCCCTCCATGCACTCACAGTCCTTCCTCTCCCTGCATGCACCCCCCTGCCCCCCTGCACACAACCAGGGGCCGCTATTCCACATCTTCCTCTAGGAATCCCTTGCCCCAGTTACAGGGAAAAGATGAGGCTAAGCAGTCCTGGGGACACCTGGTTCAGCTGGAGGAAAATCCCAGGGCACCACCTCCCAGGGAGGAAGAAGGAGAGCCTAGGCCTGCAGCAGTTGTGGCCAAGCCTCTGATGCACCTGAGAGGCTGCACGCACGACACAACTGGAGCCAGGGAAGCTCTCATCTAAGTTGGAACATGAAGAGTAGAGTTTCTCTCAGGATCTTCCTGGATTCAGGTCCTACGTTGCTGGAGGTTTGTCTCAGGGGAAAGCCCGTGAGTGGAACTTCTGACTTGTCCTGTAATGTCCTCCTTGGAGGGAAGGTCTGCATGGGTGACGAGGTCCCTGGTAGTGGGCGGCTTTGGGGCCTCCAGGAGGGCACTGCTCTGCCCTCAATGATGTCCTGCTCTGCTCCCATCTCCATTCTCCAGGTGTCCGTGAAACAAGCAGGGAAATGGAATTGCTGGTGAAGAGGCTGCCTCCCCTTACTTGCTTGGAACTGTCAGGCCTGATGCTCATGGGATCACTAATGTCTGGTCATCACCTGCCCTCACTCTGTGACAATGACTTTTCTTGTGACCTTCTTTACTATTCCTGAGACTTTCACTCACTGTACAACCATGATTGATTTAAAGATCACAGAGGGCTCTAATCTGGGCAGTTTTTCTATGTGGCTTCTATAATTTAATATGTTTTCAGTCTGCATTCATGTTGTGATGTGTTTTAGTACTTCAGTCATGACTTTAATTGTGGTTCAATTTACAAAACATAATAGCGACCATTTAAAAGATTTTAGGTCTACAGTGTATGACACTAAGTATATTCCCATGTGCACACATCACCACCTTCCACCTTGAGAATGTTTAAATTTTGACCTAGTGAAAGTCTGTGTATAGTAAACATCAACTCCCCATTTCCCTCTCCCCTCTGCTGGCAACTATATTTTACTTTTTGTAAGTGAATTTGATTATTTTGGATACCCCAAACAAGTACTATCTTATAATACCCTTTTCTGTGATTAGATTATTACCTTTGTCATAGTGAATTGAAGTTTCATCCATATTGTGATATGAATCCGTACTATACTCATTTGCATGGCTGAATAATATTCCATTGTGTATATATCACCCATTCATCCTTCAATGGACCTTTGGTTGGTTTAGCCTTTTGACTATTGTGCATAATGGCTCTATGAATTCGGGGGAAGAAATGCAGATTGAGTCTCTGCTTTCAAATATTTGGGGTATATACTCTGAGGTATAGCTAATTCTATTTTTAAGACTTTGAGGAACCATCATTTGGTTTTCCCAAGCAGTATAATTTTACTTCATTCCTTGATGTGTTGGAAGAATATTTCAGTTTATGGATCTACTCCATGTTGTATATTCATTTACACTTTGTTTGCATATTTTGTACCGTTTTCTGATTGTGAATAGTGTTGCTATGAATATTTATATTGGTTTTGTTTATGATTATGGTTCTGGTCCATAATGTGTGGATCACGGTTATGGTTTATTCCTATGATTTAGAGTATCCAGTTAGAGTTCATGGTGTATGGTTTATAGGTTATGGCTTTATGATTCTATTGTTTAATGGTGTATGGTTATGAGTTTATGATACATGCTTTTTGGTTACACACCCTATGCTTGGATGTTCTAATGTGAGGAGGTGGAAAGAAGAAGGAATGAGCATTATTGGATTTGAGGCAAAATGTTTTTGAGGAGTGGATGATGGGATGAGCTGTTGTGTGTTTGTGGGGGCAGGGTTTAAGAGGTTCTTTGGGTGGTCTCTGGGGGGCTAGTTGGTTCAGAATTTGGAGGGTGATGGTTTAAGGGTGAATGAGTGAGGGTTTGAGAGGGTGTTTAGGTGGTGACAGAATTGGGTGTGTGTGTAGAAGGTTTTGAGGATGAGTGCTTATTAGTTGAGAGATTAGAGGGATCAGCTGGCAATGGTTTGGAGAATGAGAGTTTAGGAGATGAAGATAAGAGTGAGAATTGAGTCACTAGAGATAATGATTAATGAGTTTAGGCTGGGGCACAAGATCCAAGGAGAGCCCTGTTGGCCAGAAGATTCATTAGGGAGAGCACTAGACTCAGTAATGGAGTTTATGGGTTCCAACATAGAGGTAGAAGACCTTGGAGAACTAGGGTTTAGGATCAGGGTACATTCTGAATTCAGATACGTGGTTTGCAAATATTTTCTCCCAGTTTGTGGCTTGTCTTTTGGTTCTTTGAACAAGGATTATCAGAGTAGAAGTTTTAATTTTATAAATTCCATGTTATCAATTTTTCTCTTTTTTGGATTGGTCTTTCTGTTTGTGTTTTATTTTTTTTAATGTTAATTTATTTTGAGAGATCAGCACTGTCTGCACAGAGCCCAATGTGGGATTGCAATCGTGTGATCAACGACCTGAGTGGAAATTAAGAGTCAGACACTTAACTGAGCCACCCAGGTGCTGCTTGTGTTTCTATTTTATTTTATTATTGTATGTATTTATGTATGTACATACATATGGTGCAAAAAGGTGATTTTATTGAAGCACGGGGACAGGACCCGTGGACAGCAAGTGATGCCCATGTACAATGAGGAGACTGGTTATATACTATGGAGTTGAGGGAGGTAAAGTCAATGGGAAGTTTCCAAAGAAGTTTTCATATGCTAAAGAAGACTCATAGAATACTGGAAGCCTAGCTATTGTCAAGCTAAGGATGATTTTCCCCCTAGCAAAGCCTTAGCATTCAGACAGTAGGGAGTTCCTGGGGAAATATTTTACTCTGCCAGCTTCAAGTATTTGCCAATGGGCTGCACATTATAAGGAAATATAATTTTATCTGCCATTTCCTTCTGCCTTTGTTTCCCACATCATTTCCTCCTGAGCAATTTTGACCCTAAAATCTTTAAGGTTCCTGAGGGGGGAAGGTCTTCTCTTCTGTAACTTCTTTCTGCTGAATAGGGGCATAGTGATGTCCCTACCTGTGGGTCAACATTGGTCAGTTGGGGTATTTATATGTTAGAGTTACCAAAGGCAGAGGCAGACAATTCAAGATAGACAACATATATGAACCTCCTTGAGTAGAGAGGATCATCTGTCTTCTAGAAGTTATGGCTGTGAAGGAGTCTTGGCCCCTCCTTGGCTTCCTCAGGACCCGCTGTGGTGGATTCCAGAGGAATCCTGTCCACAGGGACAGGTCAGGAACCCAGTCTCCTCAGGACCTGAGGCGGGAGGAGCAGGATTGGAGAAAGCAAGGCCAGGGGAAGAGGAGTTTCACTGAGGGGGTCAGTGTTCAGGGACACGCAGGGGAGGGTCTGGTGCGGCTTCCTGCGCAGAGACATTGTCCCCCCAGAGGGGTTGTGCGCCAGGCTCAGGTCTTCCCTCTCTGGGCTCTGTGGCCGCGGGGCCATGGGGCCGCGGGGCGCGCATACGTCTTTCTGCTCCATGCCTACTCGCTTCCCACCGCGTCCTCAAGTGGTTCGTGGTCTGGTCGCAAATGCCTGGGCGGTGCTCGCGCTCCCGCCGCTCTGGCCTCGCAAGGTCCTTCCCACCTCCGTGCATGGGTCCTATGTCTGCCCCGCGTTTGCGACGGCCTCTGTGGGGAGTTCGGTGCCAATGGCCCCGGATTTGCAGATCGCTCCGGTCAGGACCGACATTGTCACAGGATCGATTCCTCCACGTGCAGGAGCACAGGGTAATTTTCCATCCCTGTGCGTCTTCATCCATTTCTGTCCCCAATGTCCTGTCCTCAGAGAGCAGTTCTGTCACCTCCTTGCTTAAATTTCCTCCTGGGCACTTCGTTCCTTCTATTGCGGTTGTAAATGGGACCGTCTCTTCATTTTGCTTTCCGATGGCTCATCATGAGTGTGTAGATGTGCATGTGGTGTTTGTGTATTGATCTTGTATGCTGCGATTGTACTTATTTATTAGTTCTGATAACCTTAAATAAAACACTGCCGGTTTTTCTCAGCAAAAATGGGCTCATTTGGGAAGAAGAGAGTATTTGTCCTCCTGTGACTGGTGTATTTCACTCAGCAAGAAGACTGCGAGGTTCCGTCCACGTTGTAGCAGGTTGTAGCAGAATTCCCACCCTTTGTAAGGCTGAGCCATATTCCATTGTGTATAGACCACATTTTGTTTATTTCTCTGTCAGCGGTCACTTGGGTTGCTTCCGTCTTGTGGCTGTTGTGAAGAAGCTGCTATGAACACGGGAACATGCATATCTGCTCAAGGCTTTGCTTTCAATTTCTGGATGTGTGTGTACAGAGGTGGAGTTCTATGTTAACTTTATGAGGACCCCCTATACTATTCTCTACAGCCGCACCATGTTACTTTAGTCTTTTTTATGACAGAATGGTATTGTTGTTTATGGGTCTACCCCAGTTTTTTTACCCATTCACCCACTGATGGGCATTTGCATAGGTTCTACCATTTGACTATGGTGAACAGTGCTGCTGTGTATGTTTCTGCCTGTGTTCTTTTTGTAAACTACTGTTTTCAGTTCTTCAGGATACACATCTAGGAGTAGAATTGTTGAGCCAAATGGTAATTCTGTGTTTTTATCTTTCTGAAGAAATGCCAAACTATTTTACATATAGGCTCCACCATTTTACATGAACACAAACACAGCTTAAGGGTTCCAACTTCTCAACATCTTTGCCAACATTTGTTATTTTGTAGTTTTCTTGATTATAGAAATTTTAGTGCATGTAAAAGGCTATCTAACTATGGTTTACATCTTCATTTCCATAAAGACTAACGACATTAACCTCTTTTCATGTCTATTCATCATACATATGATCTCTCTGGGGAAAGGTATATCCAATTCCTTTGTCCATTTTAAAAATTGTGTGTTTTTTTGTATTTTGTTTTTTTGTTTTTTGATGAGTTGTACAAGCTCTTTATATATTCTGTATAAGAGACTCTTACCAGACAAATAATGTGCAAATAGTTTCTTCCATTCTAGGTATTGTTTTTTCACTTTTAGGATAGCACCTTTTGATGTACAAACATTTTTTAATGTTGAGGAAGCTAAATTGGTCTTTCTTTCCTTGCTTGTGCTTTGGTGTCAGCTCTAAGAGCATTGTTAAACTCAATGCTCATGAAGATTTATCCCCATTTATTTCTTCTAGAGTTTATAAGTTTACCTCTTACATGTAAGCTTTTGATACACTTTGAGTTAATGTTTGTATTTGGTGTGAGGGTAAGGGTCCAATTTCATTCCTCTGACCATGGATGTACAATTGTCTAGCACCCTTTTTTTGCAAAGACCATTGTTTCCCCAATGTCTTGTTGTCCGTTCTTGTCAAAATTCAGGTGACCATAGATGAAAGGGTGTATTTCTGGGTTTTCAATTAAATCCCACTGATCTGTGTATATCTTTATGGCAGTGTCACAATGTTTATTTACTGTTGCTTTGTTTGAAGATTTGAAATTGGGAAGTATGATCTTCTACCTTTGAGTTTTTCGATTGTTTGATTTTCCATATGACTGATAGGATGAGCTTGTACATTTCTTCTCAGAGGCCTTTGTGAATTTTCCTGGGAATCACATTGAAACTACATGTTGCATTGTGTACTATCACCATATAGCAATAGTACATTTTCGATTGTCTTTAATTTCTTTCCGCAGTGTTTTTTATATCTATTCCCAAGTATTTTATTGATGTTGATGTTACCTAAAATGGAATTGTTTTCTTAAATTCTGCTTCATAAGATTCGCTACTAGTGTGTACAAATAAGTGAGATATTTGTGCATCAATATTTTGCCCTGTAACTTTCCTGAATTAAGTGACTAACTCCAATCATTTGTTGATTTTTTAAGAGGTTCTTTATATAATATGATGCCATCTCTGGTTTCTGAATAGATGTAGTTCTACATTTTCCTTTCACATGTGGATACTTTTTTTTTCTTTTCTCATCACTCTGGGTAGAACTTTCAGTACAATATTGAGTAATGAGTGCAAAGCCTTTATGGTGGCCTTGTCCCCGGTATCAGAGGAAACCTTACAGTCTTGAAACTTGAGAATGATGTTTGCTATAGGTTTATTAAACAAATTACTCTTTATTCCAACTTTCTTTGGTATATATCATGAACTAGCATTGGATTTTCTTTAGAGTTTTTTTTTTTTTGTCTGTATCAAGGAATATGATCACATGTTTTTATTTAAAAAATTATGGTGCATAACAATTATTGGTTTTAGTGGGTTGAATCACCCTTGAATGTCTGGGGTAGACTTGCTTGTGGTGTGCAATACTTTTATGTGCTTTGGTTTTACATCGCTGTATTCTCTGTAGGATTCTTAGATCTGTATTTAAGGGATACAGATATGTTTTTTTTTCGGGTTTAGTGATGTATTGATGTTATATGACTGGGAAAGGTATTAGGGTTTAAATAACTATGGCTGTGTCCAGAATAAGTTATGGGGATGGGATTAGAATGTGTAAAGGTTTCAGTCACATTAAGTGTTATGGTCAAAGAAAAAAGATAAAGTTAGGGGTTAAGGGTCAGAATCTGAGTTAAGAACAGGTAAGATGAGAATCAAGGTGAAAGTCAGTGTATAAAGTCAGGGTAAAAGGTCAGGATCAGGGTCAGGATCACGATCAGAGTTTATGGGATAGGGTAAGGGTTAGGGTTGGGGTTTAGGGTTAGGATTAGGGGCTAGGGTTAAAGGTTAGGGCTAGGGGCTAGGAGCTAGGTGTAGGGTTAGGATTTATGTTTAGGGTTAGGGTTAAGTTTAGGGGTTAGGAGTTTCAGTTAAGGTTAGGGTTAGGGTTAGGGTTTGGGTTTAGTTTTGGGGATTAGGGGTTTGGGGTTTAGTGCTTAGGGCTACGGGTTAGAGAATAGGAGTTAGGTATGACATTGAAGTTGGGGATGGTTTTAAGGGTTAGGGGTCTAGTTAGGTATTGTGGTTCAGGGTTCGGAGTAGGTTTGTTATTGGGGTGGGTATTAGGTGTTAGTATTTAGGGGTTAGGGTTAGGGTTAGCATTTGCGTTTCGGTAGGTGTCTGTGTCAAATGTCACTGTCAGGACTAGATTAAGGGTAGGTTTTAGGGTTTAGGGTTATGATTACAGTTAAGGTTTAATATTTTGATTTGGGTTTAGGCTTATTATTAGTACTAGTTTTTAGGTTAGGGGTTATGTTTAATTTTTATGGTTGGTTAGGTTTCGCTATAGGTTAGGGTTTAGGGTTGCAGTTTAGGGTTTGCAGGTTATGGTTTAGGGTATACTGTAACTGTTAAGTTTCTTGTTCTGTTTAGGGTTAGGTTTAGGGTTAGGTCTATGTCACACTTGGCTATAGGTGCAAAATCCCCAGCAGTGCAGTGGTCAACCCGAAGGGCTGTGTGGTGGGCTCCTGGAGGCCGCCAGTCATGCATAGTCTTTGGGTGCCAGAGCCAGTCTCGTTTGTGTGCCATTCTTATGGTTGGGCCTCTTGAATGCCCTAGAGCATCTCGAGCCACGATTTGCAAATGACATGGGGATGTTCCACCTTCGATGCCTAGTAATCCCGCACAGCTTCTTGTCCCCTTGCGCGTAGTGTTCTCAGACTTAGGAATTGGGTTCACATCCGGAAAAAGCCTTAAGTAAGGTTAGGTTTTGGTCCTGGAACATCACCAAGGCTGAAGCGGCACCCGTCCCTTGATCTCCCTGGAGGGCTGAAGTGAGGGCCCATGCACGGTTGCTGGTCAGGTGTAAGGTGAGCATTACAGTTGGGGTGAGGTATAGCTTGAGGGGCAAAATGCGGGTCAAGGTTAGGGTTAGGGTTAGGTCCCGGAGGCTCCAGGCACTGAAAACTCAGCAGGGCAGTGGTGTCAGATGAAGGCTGAGTGGAGGGTATATGGAGGGTGCAGGTCAGGTTTAGTCGTGGGTGCCAGAATGAGCCTGGTGTTTGGGCCACTCTTCAGTTGTTCCTCAGCAACCCTCTTGTGCAGCTCCATCTTGGCTTTTAAATAACATGGTGATGTTCCCTGTTCCATAGTAGGTAATCCTGCATCACTTCTGGGTCCCATGTGCATGGTGTTCTCATATGTAGTATTGGGTCCCCATTGGGAAGGACCCTTAGCTAGGGTTAGGATTCGTTCCAGGGACGTCACGAGCGAAAGCGACACCAGTCACGTGATCTCCCTGGAGTGATACATTGAAGGCCCTTGGATGGGTGCAGGTCAGGTGTAGGGATAGGTTTAGAGTTGGGGTGAGGTTTAGGTTTGGGGAGTATGGTGAGAAAGACGGTAGGGTTAGGGTTAGGTCCCAGGAGGCTCTAGGCGATGAACACCAAGCATTATAGTACACGTTACAGTTAGGGTGAGGTTTAGTTTGAGGTCTATGGTGAGGGTAATGGTTAGTTGTAGGGTTAGGTGCAAGGAGCCTCCAGGCTCTGAAACCCCATCAGGGCTGTGGTGTCCCCAGAAGTCTAAGAGGAGGGCACATGGGAGGGTGCCGGTCAGGCTTAGTCTTTGGGTGCCAGCGCCAGCCTCGGGTGTGGGCCACTCTTTGGTTGGGCCTCAACAACACCCTGTGCAACTCCCTCTGTGCTTTGCAAATGACATAGTGATGTTCTGTGTTCCATGCCGAGTAATCCTGCACTGCTTCTGGGCTCCATATGCGTGGTGTTCTCAGACTTTGGACTTGGGTCCCTATTGGAAGAGAGCCTTATCTAGGGATAGGATTAACCAGAGATGTAGAAAGGGCTGCCACAACACCAGTCCTGAGATTTCTCTGGAGGGCTGAAGTGAGTGTCCATGCATGGGTGTGGGTCAGGTGTAGGGTAAGGGTTACATTTGGGATGAGGATTAGGTTGAGGGTTACAGTGACAGTCAAGGTTAGGGTTAGGGTTTGGTCCCAGAGGCTACAGGTCCTGAAACTCCAGAAATGCAGTGATCTCCCTGGAGGGCTGAGTGGGGGCGCATGTGTGGATGCCTGTCATGCCTGGTCTTTGCATGCCAGGGCCAGCCTCATATGTGGGCCACTCTTTGGATGGACTTTAGCAAACCCCTTGTGCAGCTCCATCCAGGTTTAAAAATGACAAGGTGCTGTTTAACGTTCCGTCCCGAGTAAACCTGGACCATTCTTGGGCCCCATGTATCTGGTGTTCTCAGACGTAGGCACTGGGTTCTCATTAGGACAGATCCTTAGCTAGGGGTAAGGTTCATTCCAGAGATGTCACCAGGGCTGAAGCGACACCAGTCTCAAGTTCTCCCTGAAGAACTGAATTGAGAGTCCAAGCTCAGGTGGGGGTCAGGTGTAGTGTCAGGGTTACATTTGGGGTGAGGGCTCAATGAGGGATAGAGTGAGGCTCACAGTAAATGTGAGGGTTAGGTTCCAGGAGACACCAGGTACTAAATGCCAAGCAGTGCAGTAGTCTCCCTGGAGGGCTGAGTGGAGAGCACATGGGAGGGTGTTGGTCAGTCTGTGCTTTTGAGTACCAGGGCAAGCCTCCGGTGTGGAAAACTCTTCGGTTGGGAATTAGCAACCCACTTGTGCAGCTCCCTCTGGGATTTGGAAATTAGCTGATAATATTCCACACTCCATGCTGAGTAATCCTGGTCATCTTAAGGACCCCATTTGTGTGGTGAACTCAGACTTAAGATTTGGGTCACCATGGGGACAGAGCCTTAGTTAGAGTTGGCAGTAGGTACAGAGACATACGCAGGACAGAATAGACAGTGGTCCCATGATCTCCCTGGAGAGGTGAACTGAGGGTTAGGGTTAGGGTTACGGTTAGGGTTAGGGATAGGTCCCAGGAGGCTCCAGGCGCTGAACCCACAGCAGTGCAGTTGTATTCCTGGAGAGCTGAGTGGAGTGCACAAGGGAGGGTGCCAGTCAGGATTAGTCTTTGGGTTCCAAGGCCAGACAACTCTATGGGCCACTGGTTGGGTAGGCCTCCGGCATCGTCTCGGGCAGCTGCAGCCAGGCCTTGGAAATGATATGGTGCTGTTCCAGGTTCTGTGCTGAGTGATCCTGCACAGCTTCTGGACACCATGTCCATGGTTTTGTCAGACTTTAGTATTCAGTCCCAATGGGGAGAGAGCCTTAGCTAGGGTAGGGTTTGGTCCAGGGATGATGCCAAGGTGGAAGTGACTCCAGTCTCGTGATGTCACTCGAGGGCTGAAGTGATGGCCCATGTGACAGTGTGGGTCAAGTATAGGGTTAGTGTTTGCTTGAGGGTTAGGGTTATGGTTACCTTAAGGGTTAGGTTTAGGTCCCAGGAGGCTCCAGGCGCTGAACCCACAGCAGTGCATTTGTTTCTCTGAAGTCCTGAGTGGAGTGCAAAAGGGAGGGTGCCATTCAAGATTAGTCTTTGGGTTCCAAGGCCAGACTACTGTATTCGGCACTGATCGGGGAGGCCTCAGCAACCCTTTCAGGCAGCTACAGCCAGGCCTTGGAAAGGACATAGTGAGGTTCCAGGTTCTATGCCGAGTGATCCTGCACCGCTTTTGGACCCCAGACACGTTGTGTTGTCAGACTTTGGTATTGGGTCCCCATGGGGAGAGAGCCTTAGCTAGGGTTAAGGTTCAGTAAGGGACATCGCAAAGGGCCGAAGCAACTCCAGTCTCATGGTCTCCCTCAAGGGCTAAAATGAGGGCCCATGCGACGGTGCGGGTCAAGTGTAAGGTTAGGGTTTGAGATGGGGTTAGGGTTCGGTTGAGGGTTCTGGTTAGAGTTAGGGTTAAGGTTCAGTCCCAGGAGGCTCCAGGTACTGAACCCACAGCAGTGAGGTTGTCTCTCCGAAGGGCTGAGTGCAGTGCACAAGGGAGGATGCCAGTCAGGATTAGACTTTGATTTCCAAGGCCAGACTAGTGTATGTGCCACTGGGCTGGTAAGCCTCAGGAATCCTCTCACGCAAATGCATCCAGGCCTTTGAAAGGGCATGGTGATCTTCCATGTTCTATGCCGAGTGATCCTTCACCCCTTCTGGACCCCAGGAGCGTGTGTGGTCAGACTTTGGTGATCGGTCCCTATGGGGAGAGAGTCTTTGCAAGGGTTAGAGTTCGTTCCTGGGCCATTTCCGGGGCGGAAGTGACTCCAGTCTTGAGATCTACCTGAAGGGCTGAAGTGAGGGCTCATTGGATGGTGCGGGAAACATGTAGGGTAAGGTCCGAGACAGGTAAGGGTTAGGTTGAGGGTTCTGGTTAGTGTTAGTGTTAGGTCCCAGGAGGCTCCAGGCACTGAACCCACAGCAGCGTAGTTGTATCCCCGAAAGGCTGAGTTGATGGCACAAGGGAGGGTGCTGATCAGGATCAGTCTATGGATTCCAAAGCCAGACAACTGTATGCACCACTGGTCGGGTAGGCCTCAGGAATCCTCTCGGGCAGCTGTAGCCAGGCCTTCAAAAGGAAATGGTGATGTTCCAGGTTCTATGCCGAGTCATCCTGCACTGCTTAAGGACCACAGGCCCGTGTGTTGTTTACTTTGGTATTGGGTCCACATTGGGAAACAGTCTTAGCTAGGGTTAGGGTTTGGTCCAGGGACATCGCCAGGGACAAAGTGACTCCAGTCTCGTGATCTACCTCGAGGGTAGAAGTGAGGGCCCATGCGACGGTGTGGGGCAAGTGTAGGGTTAGGATTTGGGAAATGGTTAGGGTTTGGTTGAGGGTTCTGTTAGGGTTAGGGTTAGGTTTAGGGTTAGGTCCAAGGAGGCTCCAGGCGCTGTACCCACAGCAGTGCAGTTGTCTCCCATGATGTCTGAGTTGAGGGCACAAAGGAGTGTGCTGGTCAGGACTAGTCTTTGGTTTCCAAGGCTAGGCAACTTTATGGGCCACTGGTCGGGTAGGCCTCAGGAATCCTCTCAGGCCCTGTAGCCAGTACTTGGAAATGACATGGTGTTGTTCCAGGTCTATGCCAAGTGATCCTGCACAAGTTTTGGACACCAAGTGCGTGGTGTTGTCAGACTTTGGTATTGGTTCCTCATGGGGTGACACCCTTAGCTAGAGTTAGTGTTTGGTGCAGGGACATTGCCAGTGCCGAAGCAACCCCAGTCTCATGATCTTCCTCAAGGGCTTAAGTGAGGGCCCATGGGACGGTGCTGGTGAAGTGTAGGGTTCGCGTTCGAGATAGGGTTAGGGTTCGAGTGAGGGGTTGATTAGGGGTATTTTTAGGGTTAGGGTCAGGTCCCAGGAGGCTCCAGTTGTGGAACCCACAACAGTGCCATCGTCTCCCTGAAGAGCTGAGTTGAGTGCACAAGGGAGGGTGCAGGTTAGGATTAGTGTTTGGGTCAAAGGCCAGACAACTCTATGGCCACTGGTCGGGTAGGGATCAGGAGTTGTCTTGGGCACCTGTAGCTGGGTCTTGGAAATGACATAGTGATGTCCCAGGTTCTATGCCGTGTGATCCTGCACTGCTGTGAACCCCATGTGAGTGTTGTGTCAGACTTTGGTATTGGGTCCTCATGGGGAGAGATCCTTAGGTAGTTTTCAATCCAGGGACGTTGCCAGGGCCAAACTGACTCCAGTTTAGTTTTCACCCTAGAGGTCTGAAGTGAGTGCCCATGCGACAGTGTAAGTCAAGTGTAGGGTTAGGGTTTGAGATAGGGTTAGGTTTTGGTTGGAGGTTCTTTTTAGGGTTAGGGTTAGGGTTAGTGTTAGTATCCAGGAGTCTCCAGGCGCTGAACCCACAGCAGTGCAGTTATCTCCTGTAGGGGTGAGTTGAGAGCACAAGGGGTGGTGCCAGCCAGGATTAAACTTTGGGTTCCAAGTCCAGACAACTGTATGGGACCCTGGTCTGATAGTCCTCAGGAATCCTCTCAGGCAGCTGCAGTTGGGCCTTGGAAATGACACGGTGGTGTTTCAGGTTCTATGCCGAGTGCTCCTGCACAGCATCTGGACCCCAGGCACGTGGGGTTTTCATACTTTGGTATTGGGTTCCCATGGGGAAAGAGCTTTAGTTAGTTTAGGGATCAGTCCAGGACGTCGCCAGGGCCGAAATGACTCCAGTCTGGTTATCTCGCTCGAAAGCTGACATCTGGGCCCATGCGATGGTGCTGGTCAAGTATATGGTTCGGGTTCATGATATGGTTAGGGTTCCGTTGAGGTTTCAGATTAGGGGTATAGTTAAGGTTAGGGTTATGTCCCTGGAGGCTCCAGGCGCTAAACCCACATTAGTGCAGTTGTCTCACATCCTTAAGGGCCACTGTTCATTAGGCCTCAGTAATCCTCTCGTCAGCTGCAGCCGGGACTTTGAAACGACATGGTGATATTCCAGGTTCTGTGCCGAATGACCCTGCACCACTTCTGAACTCCAGGGGCATGGTGTTGTCAGACTTTCGTTTTGTGTCCCCATGGGGTGAGAGCTTTCGTTAGTTTAAGGTTCGGTCCTGGGATGTTGGCAGGAATGAAGCCACTCCAGTCTGGTGATCTCCCTCGAAAG
Source organism: Felis catus (assembly GCF_018350175.1). Lineage (NCBI taxonomy): Eukaryota > Metazoa > Chordata > Mammalia > Carnivora > Felidae > Felis > Felis catus. The sequence goes on along the minus strand of NC_058378.1, from coordinate 156,268 downwards.
CTGAAGTTATGGTCCTTTCAATGTTGTGGGTCAATTGTAGAGTTTGGTTTCTGTGGAGGGTTCTGATTTTTGGTGGTTGTAGGGTTAGGGTTACATTCCAGGAGGCTCCGGGCACTGACCCACAGTAGTGCAGTTGTCTCCCCGAAGGGCTGAGTTGAAGGCACAAGGGAGAGTGTCGGTCAGGAATAGTCTTTGGGTTCCATGCCAGGCAACCTTATGGTCCACTGGTCGGGTAGGCCTCAAGTATCCTCTAGTGCAACTGTAGCCGGGCCTTGGAAACGGCATGGTGATGTTCCAGTTTCTAGGCCCATTGATCCCCACCGCTCCTGTATCCCAGGCACCTGCTGTTGTGAGACTTTCGTATTGGGTCCCCTTTTGGAGAGAGCCCTAGCTAAGGTTAGGGACGTACAGGAACGTCCAGGGACATCGCCAGTGCCAAAGCGCCTCCAGTCTCGTGATCTCCCTCAATGGCTGAAGTGAGGGCGAATGCAACAGTGCGGGTCAAGTGTAGGGTTAAGGTTTGAGATAGGGTTAGGGTTCAGTTGAGGGTTCCTGTTACTGTTAGGGTTAGGGTTAGGGTTAGGGTTAGGATTAGAGTTAGGTCCCAGGAGGCTCCAGGCCTCAGCAGTGTAGTTGTCTTACTGAAGGGCTGAGTTGAGAGCACAAGGTAGGGTGCTGGGCGGGATTAGACTTTGGGTTCCAAGGCCAGAATAATATATGGGACCCTGGTCAGGTAGACCTCACCAGTCCTCTAGGGCAGCTGCAGCCCAGAGTTCAAAAATAAATGATGATGTTCCAAGGTCAAGGTAGTGTGATCCTGCGCAGCTTCTGGACCCCTGGCACGTGGTGTTGTCAGACTTTCATATTGGGTCCCCATGGGGAGATAGCTTTAGTTAGTTTACACATCGGTCCAGGGACATTGCCATAGCTGATGGGAATCCAGTCTTTTGATTTCCCTCCAGGCCTGTAGTGAGTGCCCATGCAATGGTGCGGGTCAACTGTAGGGTTAGGTTTCGAGATAGGTTTACAATTCTGTGGAGGGTTCTGATTAGGGGTGGTTTTAGGGTTAGGGTTACGTCCCAGGAGGCTCCAGGCACTGAACCCACAGTAGTGCAGTTGTCTCCCTGAAACGCTGAGTTGAGGGCACAAGGGAGGGTGTCAGGCATGAATAGTCTTTGGGTCCAAGGTCAGACAAACTTATGGGCCACTGGTCAAGTATGCCTCATTATTCCTTTTGGGCAGCTGTAGCCGTGACTTGGAAATGACATTGTGATGTTCCACATTCTATGCCATGTGATTCTGCACTGCTTTTGGACCTCAGCCCGTGGTGTTGTCAGACTTTGGAATTGGGTCCCCATGGGGAGATAGCCTTAGCTAGGGTTAGGGTCCGTTCCAGGGAAGTCCCCAGTGCTGAAGCGACTCCAGTCTCGTGATCTCCCTGGAGGGGTGAAGTTTTGGCCCATATGATGATGCAGGTGAAGTGTAGGGGTAGGGTTCGAGATCAGGTTAGTGTTCAGTTCAGGGTTCTGGTTAGGGTCTGGGTAGGGTTAAGGTTAGGGTTAGGTCCCAGGAGACTCCACTAGCTGAACGTACAGCAGTGTAGTTTTCTCCCCGAAGGGGTGAGTTGAGAGCATAAGGGATGGTGCCGGCCAGGATTAGTCTTTGGGTTCCAAGGCCAGACAACCTTATGGGCCACTGGTCGAGTAGGCCTCAGGAATCCTCTCTGGCCCCTGCAGCTGGACCTTTGAAACGACATGGTGATGTTCTTGGTTCTATGCTGATTGATCCTGCATCGCTTCTGGACCCCAGGCGTGTGGTGTAGTCAGACTTTGGTGTTGGGTCCCCTTGGGGAGAGGGCCTTAGGTAGGGTTAGGTTATGGTCTAGGAAAGTCACCAGGGTGGAAGCAACTCCTGTCTCCTGATCTCCCTAGAGGTCTGAAGTGAGGGCCCATGCACCAGTGCTGGTCAAGTGTATGGTTAGGATTCCAGATAGGGTTAGCTTTCGGTTGAGGGTTCTGATTAGGGTTAGGGTCAGGGTTAGGGTTAGGGTTTGGTCCCAGGAGGGTTAGTGTTAGGGTTAGGGTTAGGATTAAGGTTAGGGTTAGGTTCCAGGAGGTTCCAGGTGATGTTCCACGTTTTAGGCCGAGTGATCCTGCACCGCTTCTTGACCCCAGGAGCATGGTGTTGTTTGACCTTGGTATTGTGTCCCCGTCAGGTGATACCCTTAGCTAGGGTAGGTTTTGCTCCAGGGACGTCACCAGAGCCGACGCAACTCCAGTCTCTTGATCTCCCTCAAAACCCGAAGTTAGGGCCAATGCAGCGGGTCAGTTCAATTGTAGGGTTAGGGTTCTAGATATGGTTAGTGTTCAGTGCAGTATTCTGTTTAGGGTTTGGCTTATGGTTAGTTTCCCGGTGGCTCCAGTCCTTAAATCCACAGCAGTCCCGTTTTTTCCTGACAGGCTGTGTGAAGAGCGTAAGGGAGTGTGCTGGCCAAGAAGAGACTTTGGGTTCCTAGGCCAGACAACTTTACGGGCTATTGATCGGTTAGGCCTCTGGAATCCTCTCTGAAATCTGTAGCTGGGTCTTCATAAAGACATGGTGTTGTTCCAGGTCCTATGCTGAGTTATCCTGGACAGCTTTGTACCCCAGGTGCCTGTTGTTGTCAGACTTGGTATTAGGTCCATGGGGAGAGAGCCTTAGCCAAAGTTAGGGTTCAGTCCAGGGACGTCGCCAGGGCCTAAGCGACTCCAGTCTCGTGATCTCTCTTGAGGGCTGAAGTGAGCACCCATGTGACAGGGAGTGTCAAGTGTAGGGTTACAGTTCGAGAGAGGATTAGGATTCAGTTGAGGTATGTGGGTAGGGTTAGGTTTAGAGTTAGGGTTAGATTTAGGTGCCAGGAGTCTCTAGGCTCTGAACCCACAGCAGTTCAGGTGTCTCCCTGAAGGGCTGAGTTGAGGGCACAAGGGAGGGTGTCGGTCAGGATTCATATTTGGCTTCCAAGGCCACACAACTCTATGGGCCACTGGTCGGGCAGGCTTCAGGAATCCTCTCAGGCAGTTGCAATCGAGCCTTGGAAACAATATGGTGATGTTCCAGGTTTTATGCCTAGTGGTCATGCACTGCTTCTGGACCCCAGGTGCGTGATGTTCTCAGACTTTAATTTGGGGATCACATGGGTAGAAAATTTTAGCTAGGGTTAATTTTCGTTTCAAGGACATCACCAGGTCTAAAGCAACACCATTCTTATTAATTCCATGGAGGGCTGAAACGTGAGCACATGTTCGGGTGTGGGTCTGGTGTAGACTTAATCTGAGAGATCATGTTAGGTTTAGGTGTTTGGTTAGGTTTACGGTTCTGTTTGGGGTTTAGATTAGTTTCCAGGAGTTTCCAGGCCCTGAACCTACAGTAGTGCAGTTGTATCCCTGAAGGGCTGACTGGAGTGTAGAAGGGAGGGTACCAGTCAGCATTAGTCTTAGCATTCCAAGTTCAGGCATCTATATCCGCAGTCTTCGGTAGGCCTCAGGAATCCTCCTGTCCATCTGAAGTCCTGCTTTGAAATGACATGGTGATGTTCCACGTTTCACACAGAATTAACCTGCACCACTTCTCAATCCATTGTGCCTGCTCTTGTCAGACTATGGAATTCGGGCCCCATATGGAGAAAGACTTAACTACAGTTAGGGTTTTGGCCAGGGAAATCTCCAGGGCCGAAGTGACACCAGTCCTGTGATCTCCTTGTATTTATGATGTGAGGCACATGCATGGTGCAAGTCAAGTGTAGGATGAGTGTTAAAGATGTGGTATGGTTTACGTTCACATGTATACTGTGGGTCACGTAAGATTAGGGCTTGGTCACAGGAGGCTCCTGGCGCTATACCCCCAGTAGGGCCATTGTCTCCCTGCAGAGCTGAGTGGAGGGGCCTAAGGAGGGTCCCAGTCAGGCTGAGTTTTGGGTGCCAGTGCTACTCCTCAGACCTCAAGAAGTCCCCTGTGGATCTCCTTCTGGTCTTTGGAAATGACATGGTGATGTTCCAGGTTCCATGACGCATAATCCTCCTCTGCTTCTGGGCCCCATGTCCGTCATGTCCTCAGACTTAGGAATTGGGTCCCCATTAGGAGAAAGCTTTTGCCAAGGTTAAGGTTCGTTCCATGGATGTTGCCAGGGCCAAAGCGACACCAGTGCCGTGATCTTCCTGAAGAGCTGAATGAGGGTCCATGCGCGGGTGCGGGTCATGTGTAGGGTTAGGTTTAGAGTTGGGGTGAAGTTTAGTTTGAGCGGTATGTGAGTGTCACAGTTAAGGTTAGGGTTGGGTCCCAGGAAGCTCCAAGCGCTGAAACTCCAGCAGGGTCGTGGTCTCCCCAGAGGATTGAGTGTGTGCCACATCGGAACGGGCTTTCAGGCTTAGTTTTTGTGTGCCAGGGTCAGCCTCGTGTGTGTGCCATCTTCAGTTGGGCCTCATCAACCCCTTTGTGCACATCCATGCGGGCATTGGAAATGTCATGATAATGTTCAATGTTCCATGCCGAGTAAGTCTGCACCACTTTGGGCCATTTGTTTGTGGTCTTCACAGAGATAGGAATTGGGTCCCCATCCAGAGAGATCCTTAACTAGGGTTAATGTTCTGTCCAGGGACTTCACTAGTGCAGATGTGACACCATTCCTGTGTGTTGTGTGCGTTGGGTTAGGGTTTGGGATTGGGTTCGGTGTTAGGGGTTAAGGTTGTGGTTAGGGTTGGTGTTAGAGGTTAGTGTTAGGGGTTAGAGTTAGGTTTATGCATTAGGGTTGGGTTTAGGGTATGGTTTTGTTTAATGTTATGGTTAAGGGTTAGGGTTTGGAGCTAGAGTTAGGTTTAGGCGTTAGGTTTGTGTTGGGTTAGGCTTAGCTTTAGGGTTATGGTTTGGGTTTGAAAGTTATGGTTAGATGGTAGGGTTAGGGTTAGTTGTTAGTGTTAGTGTTAGGGTTTGCATTAGTTTTAGGGATAAGGTGAGGTTAGGTCTAGGACTTGGGTTCGGGTTATGGGTTACGGGATTGGATTAGGGGTTAGCATTAGGGTTAGTGTTAGAGTTTTATGGTTAGGGTTATGGTTAGTTTTAGGTTTTATAATTTTAGGGTTAGCGGATAGAGTTAGAGTTTAGGTTTAGGGTTTTAGGGTTAGATTTATTGGGTTAGGTTTAGAGTGTTAGGGTCAAGGTTAGAGTTAGTTCAGGTTATGTTTACTTTTACGGTTTGGTAAGGTTAGGGTTGGGTTTAGATGTAGGGATGGGGGCAGGGTTTAGTATTAGGGTTGTGGTTAGGTTAGGTTTAGCTGTTAGCTTTAGGTGTTGGGATTTGGGTTAGTGTTTGGTTTGGGCTAGGACAAGAAGTACGTCATGCTTGCACTCCCACTGGAGTTGGAGGATGTTCATGGTGGACCCCGCCCTCGGTCTGGGAGATTTTGCTTTCATTTTATCGCCTCTGTGTCTCTGCACTGAAGCTTCTCCTGCCTGTCCCCATTCCAGCTTGTCACTGGAGTGGTTCACACCCTCACGCAGCCATCTCTCTGTATAGTAGGATTTCATGTACTGCCTCATCCGTTTTTGGTGCCTGGGGTGCATAGTTTTAATCTCTATATCATTTATTTCTCCTCTGATTTTAATTATTTTTTTCATTCTACTGTTTGGGGGGTTTGTTGTCTTTTGTCTGGCTTTTATAGTTATAAGGTTATGAAGTTTACTTTAGTTTTGTTTTTGTTTTTGTTTTTTTTTTTCCTGAGGCCGACGTGTAATGCTATAAACTTCCCTGTTAGAACCAGTTTTCTTGCTTTACAGAAGTTTGGATTGTTGTCTTTTCATTTTCATTTGTTTCCATGATATTTTGGATTTTCTCTTTGATTTCTTGATTGAGCCATTGATTGTTTAGTAGCATGTTATTTGAGTTCCATGTTTTTGTGCCTTTTCCAGATTTTTTTTCTTGTTGTAGTCTTCTACTTTCATAGCATTGTGGCCTGAAAAGACACATGGTATGCGTCAATCGGTTTGATTTTGTTTTGGCTTCTTTTATGACCTAGTGTTTATCGAGTGTGGAGAATGTGCTATGTTGACGTGAAATGAATGTGTATTGTGCTGTTTTAGGATGGAATGTCTAAAATATATCAGTTAAGTCCATCTGGTCTACTCTATCATTCAAAGTCTCTACTTCCTTGTTGATTTTCTGATGGAAATATCTCTCCTTTGATGTCATTGGGGTGTTAAAATGCCCTACTATGATTGAGTATCAATTATTTACTTTAGTTTTGGACTGTTTTGTGTATTTGGATGCTCTCAGGTTGAGCGCATATATGTTTACTATTGTTCTATCTTTTTGTTGGATTGTGCCTTTTATTATTATAGTGTCCTTCTTTGTCTCTTGTTACAGTTTTCTTTTTAAATCTATGTTTTCTGATAAAGGTATGGCTACTGCAGTTTTCTTTTGATACTTTAGTTCTATAATTGGTCTCTTGTAGGTAGAAGATAGATGGGTCCTATATTTTATTCATTCTATCACCCAGTGCCTTTTATTATGAAGAGGGAGAGCACAGACATGGGAGGACAGGGTGGGGAAATGGGGGAAGAGAGAGACAGAGAGAGAGGGAGAGAGAGAATGAGAATGAATCCTCACCAAGTTCCGTGCTCAGTGCAAAGCCCAACTGGGGCTCAATCCCATGATCCTGGGATCATAGACTGAGCCAAAATCAAGAGTTGAAATCTCAAGCGAGTGAGCCATCCAGTTGCCCCTATCTGTCACCCTGTGCCTTTGATTTGAGCATTTATTCTGTTTCCATTCAAAGTAATTGATAGACATATACTTGTCCTATTATTACTTGATGTTGGTTATTTTTGAATTTTTCTGATCCTTTGTTCTCTTTCTCTTTTATTGATTTGCTGGGTTTCTTCACAACTTCACGGTTGAAATTGTTTGTCTTTATACTCTGCATATGTATTAGTGGTGTTTGATTTGTGGGTATTATTAGGTTTGTACCTAACCACTTCTGCATATAGCAGTCTATATTAAGTTGATAGTTGTTTAAGTTTGAACCAGTTCTTTACTCCTCTTCTCCCCGTGTTGTAGCTATGTAGTGTTCCTATTTCAAAACCTTTCATATCGTGAATACCTTGACTGATATTTTACAGATATACTCATTTTTATTGCTTTTGTGTTTCGCACATTAATATTGTCATTTTAGGTGTTTCTTTTCTGCTTAAAGAGTCCCTTTAACATTTCTTGCAGGGGTGGTTTGTTGGTTGTGAATTCGCTTAGTATTTATTTGGGAACCTCTTGATCTCTCCTTCCATCTGAATGATAGTTTGCTGGATAGACTCTTTGCCTGCAGATGTTTTCCATTTGGTACCTTTACCAAACCGTGCTGCTCACTTACGGTTTCAAAGTTCCTTCTGAAACACATCCAGTGATAACTTTATGGGGTTTCCCTTGTAGGTAAATGTCATCTTTTGTTTTCCTGCTGTGAAAATTTTTCTTGATCATGACATTTTGGGTTTTAATTACTACATGACTTGGTGTGGATCTGCTTCTGCTGAATATATTGGGGTTTTTTGTGCCTCCTGCTCTGGATCTGTTTCCTTCCCCGCATTAGGGAAGTTTTCGTCTATTGTGTCTTCAAATAAATTTTATGGTTCTATGTCTCAGAGTTATCAGAATGAGAAATAGGACAGGAAAGACCTATTGAAGGTTCTCTGATGTGTCACTGGATTTGCATGCATGGAGGATAGATTTGGGACTCAAATGAACAACCTACCTTTAACTTCAAAGAACTAGAAAAAAACAACAATCTATGTCCATGTTCTAAAAAGGAAGAAAGTAGTCCATATGAGAAAGCAAACCAATGAAACTGAGAAAATGAAATCAATAGAAAATATGATTGACTGTTGAGTGGGTTTTCATAGAGTGAAACAAAATTGTCAAGACTATGCATAGGCTATGCTAAGACAGAGAGAGGACCCAATTCAAAAGAATTATAAATAAAAGAGAAGACATTATGCCTTATACCAAAGAATCATAAAACAGACAAAGAGGCGACTACAGCCAAATTAAATGCCAGCAAACTGCCTACCTAAAAGAAATGGGTAGGTTCTTAAAACACACAACCTACCAAGACTGTATCAGGAAGAAATAGAAGGTTTGCACAGACCGGTTAAGGGAAGACTGTATCAATACAAGAAGATAACCAATGCAAGTAAATTGAATCAGTAATCAAAGTTCTCCCAGGGAAGAAAAGCCCAGGACCAGGTGGATTCACTGGTGAATTTGACCAAACGTTTGTGGAAGAACTAAGTAGTCCTCTCACTGATTCAAATGGAATGAACACCACCAAATTCATTTCATGAGACTGGTTTTACCCTGGTAGGAAGCCAGAAAATGATACTACCTGAACAGAAATCTCTAGGCCAGTATCCCCGTGATGATTATAGGTGAATAATTTCCAATAATGTACAGGCAATCCAAATTCAGCATCACGTTAAAAGGATCATTGACTGTGATTAAGGCATTTTTTCCCTGAAAAGGCAGGATGTTTCAGAAATGCAAATCAATAAATGTGACTCCTCACATAATTGAATGAAATAAAAATCAACCAGAAACCAGACTCTTAACTATAAATATCAAATGGAGGGTTACTAGAAGGGAGGTGGGCAGGGGGATGGGTTAAATAGGTGATGGGCTAAGGAGGGCGATAGTAGTGAGGATCACTGGGAGTTAGTTGTATGTAAGTGATGGATGAATATATTCTATACCTGAAACTAACATTACACTCTATTAACCAACTGGAATTTAAATAAAAACTTGAAAAAATTAAGACTAAAGAAATACATAAATAAATGTAATCAAAAATAAATAAATACATTTTTAAAAATAAAAAAAGAACTCTTGTGACGATGTCAATAGACACAGAAAAAAAGTTCTGAGAACATTGGTATCCATTTGTGCTAAAAATCTCTTTAAAAATTCAGTGTAGAGGAACATATCTCAATGTAAGAAAGGCTATGTATGTAAAGCCCACAGCTAATATCATACTCAACAGTGAAATTGTGATTTTCCACTACAATCGGGAACAAGACAAGGATGCCCTAGATATGTGAAGGGGATTGGTTGATGCAGGCTTCAGGTTATGGAATGAATAAATAACAGATAGAAGATATAGCATAGGGAACATTGAGAATGGTACTGGAATAGTGATGCATGGTGAGAGATGATAACTACACCTGTGTTAGCGTACCAGAACGTATACACTTGTCCAAACAGTATGTTGTTCATCTGAAACTAATGTAACATAGCGTGTCAGCTATTCCCAAATAATGTTTTTTAAAATAAGGTAAAGTAATGAAACAAAGAGTTTAATTAAAAAAACCTGTTAATATCTAATCAAGAAATGCAGTAAAGTTCCAAACTAGAAAGTCACCATATCAAATTCTGTAGCATTCCTATACTCTAACCAAATTATCTAAGAAGAAGTAAAGAAAACAATCCCATTTACAATAGCATCAAAAACAATAAACTTAATAAGAATAAATGTAGCCAAGGAAGTGAAAGATCTCTCTACAGAAAACTATAAAACCTGTGTGCAGAAATGGAAGAAATTCAATTTGGATGAAAGAAACAGGAGAAGACACAAGTCAGTGAAAAGCCACCCCATGTCTATCTCTTGGAGGAATTAATATAGATACAATGTCCATACTACCCAAATCCCTCTAAAGATTCAGTGCAATCTCTATCAAGACTCCGATGCAATTTTCATGCAATTAGAAACCCATATCCTAAAATGTATTTGGAACCACAAAAAGACCCCAAGTAGCCTATGCAAGAAAGAACAAAACAGGAGGCATCACATTCTTGATTTCAAGCTGCATTCCAACACAAAGAAATCAGTTATGTCACTGGCATAAGCACACACACAAGACAATGGAACAGAAATTGAGAGCCCAAACTAAACCCATGCATGCACGGTCAACTAGTATTTGACAAGGGAGTCAAAAATACACAGTGGAGAAGAGTAGTCTCTTGAATAACTAGTGCTGGGAAAATTGGATAATCATATGTATAAGAATAAACTTAGCACCGTATGTTACACCACTCCCTAGAGAGTGAAAGGAAGAAACATAGAGAGATGTGGTTAGAGAGAAACGTGACAAAGATGAAGTACAAGGAGGAAAGTTGAGACCTGGTCCAGGTATGTGGATGGGGTTAGATGGGCCAGGGGAGAGGGGTTGTATGAAGTGACTCTGAGTGCTGGGGCAGAGAGAGCTTGTATCATGGGCATCAGAGTTCCATGACACCAAGACTCCAACATCCCTGGGTCCAAGCTCTGCAGAGGCCATTGCAATTGAAAAGATGGGTATCCCTCATTTCTTCTGGAATTGTGAGGCTCAGCCTGATGTTCTGTCATGGAGAGGGATGTCTTGAGGGAGAATGTGCTGCTCTTTGGCAGGTAAGCTCCAGAGCCTGCCCTGTGGGGAGGTGTCGCAGGGCCATCTCCCTCAAGGCCCCAGGCCCTATTGGATTCCCCTCCTCCCCCCACCAGCTGGCCTTCCTCAAGTTCTGAACCCAGGCATCAGGCGTCGTGTTTCCCCCAGGTCCTGCAGTCTGAACCTGGCAGAGGTGGACTGCTGATATTGATAAAAAAAAAATTGACACTAAGATCCATATCCTCCCTCTGGAAATAGTGGTGTGTATCAAAATTGTGCTTTACTATCTTCCTGTCTGCAAACAAGCTGAGGATTCCAGAATGTAGGTGAACCCTTTAAATCACCATTGTCTTCTCTTCCATCAAATTCAAAGACATTTTCTTGTCCCAGCTTTCTTTTAATTCTGAAGAGATGGCAATTAGTAATTGAAGGCATAAAGGTCCTATAGGAAATTGACCTATATGACTGATGGACATTATTTCATCCATCCTTGTCCCTAAAGCACATTTCATTGGAAATATTAGTCAATGATACATACTGTAAATTCACAACAGATGTATAGCTTTCTGTAAGTTGCATTCTGATCTTGTCACATATGTGTAATCAAAGATATTATTAGTGACTTTTCAGATAAGCTCTCCAAATCAAGATGGTCATGTTAGAAAATTTGGTAGAAATGGAATTTCACGGATTCTAAATTAGGAATGATTTTTCATTTTTAATGTTTCTTTTTTTTCAATTTGAGAGAGCCTGAGCTGGGGAGATGGAGAGAGTAGGAGACACCGAATCTGAGGCAGGCTCTAGACTCTGAGCTCTTAGGACAGAACCTGATGTGGGGTTTGAAACTCATGGACTGCAAGATCATGACTTGAGTCAAAGTCAGACGCTTAACCGACTAAGACACCCAAAGACCCAGGAATGATAGTTTATTGGCAAAGAAGGAGAAATTAAAGATAGTGTAAAGGATGTCTATTTTTAATTGAAATATTGTTCACACATTTGTTGTATGAGTTTTAGGCATACATTGTAGTCATTCCATATGTCTATGAATTATATTGTACTTAAGCACAAGTGTAGCTATCCTGTGAAAGCATGCAACAGTATTATTACAGGATTGTCTCCATTCCATTGGCTGTCCTTTTTATCCCTAGGACTCATTCATTCCATAGCTGGACGCCCGTATCTCTCTCAAAGGTGTCCATTCTTTATCTAACCTAAGTATTTTGGTGGTAAACACAATTACCTCTTGTTCAGCATGTGTAAATTGGCGGTCTTTTTTTTCTGGGAACATTGCTTAAAACATTACAAATGATGTCATTACGTTAATAAATTTGGTTGCATTCTTCACTCACAAGAAAGGAGAAGGAAAAGATTTCTTTGTGTCCCAGGCCCTGTCACTGAAACCCTTCCCAGTGTGGAGAACTGGCTTAGTTGCCCAGAGCACCTTAGGTCTCTCAGCTGAGCGACCAGGGCCTTCCACATTGCAGGAATTCCCATGGTGGCCAGCACAGAGAGCTCGAGCACCACAGACCTGGAGGGGCGGGTTCCTCTGCCTAGGCAGTGATGGCCAGTAGAGGGCGCACCATCCGCTTTTCTGACCCAGGGCACCTCAGAGCAGGAAGGGCTTCTGTTGCTCCCAGAGGACTCAGGGCCTCTGCCACTGCCTCGCTACAGACAGCAGAGCTGCATTTCCAGCAGGTTCTGCAGCCCGCCCCAGGGGAGACCTTGGGAGCTTTGCAACAACTTGTCAGCTCGTGAGTCCCAGAGAGAAGCTGCCTTGTTGTACTGAGTGCTGAGGAGGGGGCGCTGGGTGGCTTCCCTGGGGAAGCTGGTTGCTGAGCTGCACAGGCCCTTGCATTTTCTAGGCTGTTCCCGTGTTTCATTCCTCCCCTTCCCGGACAGTTTTTGAACAAGACGTATTTTACTAAAGGATTCATGGATTGCAGGGGTCCCACGACATCACCTTATAGATGCAGTCGATAGTTTGTTCCAGATTCAGGCTTGTTTCCGGGAAGAAACCCTGACAGAAATTCAGAAGAACGGGAGCTGCATTCAGTTAGGACATGAATACATGAAATGCTCGTCTTGGGACCTCCTAGAAGAATGAGCTGGGACCCACTTTCTGAGTCCTGCTGGAACCAGAGACCGAGGTAAGGGCACAAACTGTCCCCCACATCATACATGCTTTTTTAAAAATTTCATGGTTATTTTTCCAACCTAGTGAAGTGTTTGCAAACTACAGAAAACCTGGTAGGTACTTGTCATTAACCTACGTTATCTTTTATTTAAATTCCAGTGAGTAAAGACACAGTGTAATATTAGTTTCAGGGGTACAATATAGATCAACACTTCCACATGTCAGCCGGTGCTCATCCCAGGTGCACTTCTTAATCCCCATCAGCTGTTTCACCCATTTCCCCCACCTCACTGTGGAAGCCCTCAGTTTGTTTCCTAGTTAAGAATCTGTTTGTCACTGTCTCCTTGCCCCCCCCCCCCACCTCTGTTTTGTTTCATTTCCATGTGTTAGTGAAATCATCTGGTATTTGTCTTTCTCTGACAGGCTTATTTCAACCAGCATAACATTCTCTCCCTCCATCCACCTTGTGGCAAATGACAAGATTTCATGTTTTTATGGCTAAATAATATTACATTCCATTCACTACATCTCAGTTTATTCATCAGTTGATGGATGCTTGGGCAGTTTCCATAATTTGGCTGTTGTAGAAAATGCTGCTGTAAACATCAGGGTGCATGTATCCCTTTGAAAAATTATATTTGTATTCTTTGTGTAACTATCTCGTAGTGAAATTGCTGGATTGTAAGGTACTTCTATTTCCAGGGTTTTTTTTTTTTTGTTTGTTTTTTTACGAATCTCGATGATGTTTCCTGGAGTGGCTGCACCAGTTTGCTTTCCTACCCACAGTGCAAGAGGGTTTCTCTTTCCCCACATCCTTGGCAACACCTGCTGTTTCATCATTCATTGATTTTAGTCATTGTGACAGATGTGATGTGTTATCTCATTGTACTTTTGAATTGTATTTCCCTGAAGATCAGTATTGTTGAGCATCTTTTCATGTGTTTCTTGGCCATGTGTATGTCTTCCTAGGGAAAATGTCTATTCATGTCTTCTGCCCATTTTTAATTGGATTTCTCCTCAATTGGGTGCTGTATAACTTTATATATTTTGGACACTAACCCTTAAGCACATGTCGTTTGCAAATATCATTCTGTAGCTGTTTTAGTTATGTTGATTATTTCCTTGGTGTTGGAAGCTTTTGATTTTTATGAAGTCCCATTATTTTTGCTTGTGCTTCCCTTAACTCAGGAGATATATCTACAAAGATGTTTGTACAGGCAATGTCAAATAAGATACTACCCTTGTTATCCTTTGGGATTTTTATGGTTTCAGGTTTCACACATAAGTCTTTAGCCATTTTGGATTTATTTTTGTGTATGTTGTAAGAAATTGGTCTGTTGTTGTTTTTGTTTTGTTTTGCAGGTTGCTGTCCGGTTTTTCCAAAACCATATGTTGAGGAGACTTTTTTTAAGTTTATGTATTTATTTTTGAGAGAGAGAGAGAGAGCGAGCATGCAGAAGAGGGGCAGAGAGAAATGGAAAGAGAGAATCCCACGCATGCTCTGCACTGCCCTGAGATCATGACTGAGCTGAATCCACAATCACAAGCTTTGTTGACTGAGCCACCCATGTGTCCCAAGACTGTCTTTTTTTTTCCATTGGATATTCTTTCCTGCTTTGTTGAGAATTAATTGGAGTTCTTTTCTGGGTTTCCATTCTATTTATGTATGCCTCTGTGTGTTGTTGTTGTTGTTGTTGTTGTTGTTGTTGTTTTGCCAGTACCATACTGTTCTGATCAGTACAACTTTGTAATATAACCTAAAGTCTGCAATTGTGATGTCTCCAGCTTTGCTTTTCTTCTTCAACTTTGTTTTGGCTGTTTGGGGACTTTTGTCATTCCATACAAATTTTAAGATTATTTGTTCTTGTTCTGTGACAAATGTTTTTGTTAGTGTGAAAGGGATTTCATTACATGTGTAGATTGTTTCAAGGAGTGTAGACATTTTAATAGTATTTTGTGCTTCCCATCCATGAACATGAAATATATTTCCTTTTCTTTGTGTCCTCTTCCATTTCTTTCATCAGTGTTTCATAGCCTTTAGAGTACAGGACTTTCACCTCTTTGGTTAGGTTTATTCCTGGTATCTTGTGGTATTTGTGCAACTGTCAATGGGATTGATCCCTTACTTTCTCTCTCCGTTAATTCATGATTCATGTATAGAAATGCAATACATTTATGTACATTGATTTCTATTGTGACTTGTCGAATTCAGATATCAATTGTAGCAATTTTTAAGGGAGTCTTTCATGTTTTTTATAGAGAGCATCATGTCAGTTCCAAATAGTGAAAGTGCTACTTCTTCCTTGCTGATTTGGATGCCTCTTATTTCTTTTTTTTGTCTGATTGCTGTGGCTAGGACTTCCTGTACCATGTGGAATAACAGTGGTGAGAGGGGTCATCCCTGTCTTGTCCCTGACCTTGGAGGAAAAACTTTCAATTTTTCCCCACTGAGGATGAGATGAGCTGTGGGTTTTTCGTAGATGACCTTTATTATGTGCAGGTAGGTTGATTCTCAGTGTACTTTGCTGAGGGGTTTTATCATGAATGGATGTGACATTTTGTCAAATGCTTTTCCTGCATTTGTTGAAAGCATCATATTGTTCTTATCCTTTCTTCTATTACTCTGGCGCATCATGTTGATTGATCTGTGAATGTGGAACCTCTCTTGTAGCCCAAGAATATATCCCACTTGATTATGGTAAATGATCCTATTAATGTATTGTTGACATTAATTTGAAGGTATTTTAATGAGAATTTTGGCATACATACTCATCAGGCTATTGGTCTGCCGTTTTATTGAAAAAAAATTTAACATTTTAAAAATGTTTATTTCTTTACTTAGAGTACATAAAAGTGAGGGAGTGGCAGAGAGACAGGGAGAGAGAGAATCCTGGCCATGCCCCACACTGTCATGGCAGGGTACAATATGGGACTCGAACCCACGCAACACAAGATAATGTCTTAATCTGAAATTAGGAGTTGGGAAGTAAACCAAAGGAGCCACACAGGCACCCCGGCAGTTTTCGGTTTTAGTGGAGGGTTTATCTGGTTTTGGTATCAGGGTAATGATGGCCTCATAAGATGAATTTGTAAGTTTTCCTTCTTTTTTATTTTTTGTAATAATTCGAGGAGAATGCATATTACCTCTTCCTTAAATGTATGGTAGAAGTCATCAGTGAAGCCCTCTGGCCCTGAACTCTTGTGTTGGGGGGAGATTTTTTTTTTTTTTTACTACTGATTTGATTTCTTCCTGTTTTCACATTTTATGTATCTTCCCATTTCAGTTTTAGTAGTTTGTGTGTTTCTAGGAATTTGTCCATTTTTCTCAGAGTGTCCAATTTGTTCCATATAGTTGTTCATAATATTATCTTCTAACTGTATTTTTGTGGTGTGGACTGTTATTTCTCCTTTCTTATTTGTGGTTTTATTTATTTGAGTCCTTTCTCTCTTCTTTGTGAAAAGTCTGCCTAGGAGGTTTTCAAGTTGATTACTGTTTTCAAAGAACCAGTCCCTGGGTTCATTGATTTGGTCTAGTGTCTTTTTGGTTTGTGTATCCCTTATTTCTGCCTTAATACAAATTATTTCCTTCCTTCTGCTGTTCTTCTTCTCATTCCTTTAGTTGTAAGTTAGGATTGAGATTTTTCTTGCTCTTTAAGGTAGGCTTGTATTGCTATATACTTCCATTGTAGACTGCTTTTGCCACATTCCAAAGGTTTTTACCAGTGTATTTTCATTTTCATTTGTTTCAGTGTATTTTCTCATTGAATTCCTGTTTGACCTATTCATTTAGTAGCATGTTATTTAACCTCCCTTTATTTGTGGCCTCCCCACCCCCCTTTTTTGTGGTTGACTTCCAGTTTCCTATCTTTGTGGTCAGAAAAGATGCTTGGTCTGATCTCTCTCTTTGGGTACCTCTTGAGTCCTGATTTGTGACCTAGAATGTGATTAGTTCTGGATAATGCCCCATGTGCTTTTGAAAAGAATGTGTACTCTGCCATTTTAGTAAGGAGTGTTCTGAATATATCTGTTAAACCCATCTGGTCCAGTGTGTCGTTCAAAGCCATTGTTTCCTTGTTGATTTTCTGTTTACAGGTTCTGTCCATTGTTGTGAGTGATGTGTTAAAGTGCTCTACCATCATTATATTATTATAAATTAGTTCCTTTACGGTTGTTGTTAAATGTTTTATATACTTGGTGGTTGCATGTTGGGGGCATCAAAATTTACAATCATTGGATCTTCTTGTTTGGCTGTCCCCTTTAGTATGAGATAGCGTCCGTCTTCATCTCTTGCTATAGCTTTATTTATTTATTTTTTTAATTTAAGTCTCAGTTGACATTCAGTGCGTTCTCGGATTCGGGGTAGAATTTGGTGATTCATCCCTTATGTACAACGCCCAGTGCTCATCACAAGTGCTCTCCTTAATACTCGTCCCCCATCCAGCCCAGCACTGACCCATATCCTTCCATCAGCCTTCAGTTTTTCTCTCTAACATTAAGAGACTTATGTGGTTTGTTACCACTCTTCTCTTTTCCTGACCCCTTCCCATGTTTTTATCTGTTTTGTTTCTTCAATTCCACATAATTGAAATCATATATTTGTCTTTCTCTGATTGACATATTTCACTTAGCATAATACATTCTAGCTCCATCCACATCATTTCAAATGGCAAGATTTCATTCTTCTTGAAGTTGAGTTCTATTTCATTGTACATACGTATGTATATATGAACATGTACATATGTACATATGTACCTATGCATATACATACGTATACACACACACACACACCACAACTTCTTTATACCTTCATAAATTGATGGATACTTGGGCTTTCTCCATATTTGGCTACTGTTGATAATGCTGCTATAAATAAGGGGGCATGCAATGTCACTATTATGTATTTACCCAAAGGGTACCAAAATAGAGTCTCGGTTTTAAAGGTTATTTTGCCTGATATAAGTAATGCTACTGGCTTTCTTTTGACATTTTTGGCATGAGAAATGTTTCTTTATTCCCTCGCTTTAAGTCTGCAGGTGACTTAAGTCCAAATAAGGCTTTGTAGGCAGCATCTAGATAGGCCTTCTTTTTGTTTGTTTGTTTGTTTGTTTGTTTGTTTGTTTGTTTTGTCCATTCCGACGACCTACCCAATGTCTTTTGATTGGAGCATTTAGTCTATTTACATTCAGAGTGATTATTGATAGGTATATATTTAGTGCCATTCTACTAGTTGTTTTGCCATTGTTTCTTGATGTTTTCTCTGATCCTTTCTTGTCTGTAACATTTTAGTCGTTCATTTCCACTCAAAGAACCCAATTTAAATATTCCTTTCTTTTGACTGGTAGTACATTTCTTTACTTCTTTTTAATGTTTCTTCTTTTTTAAATTTAAGCCCTAGTTAGTTACCTTATAGTGGTATACAGTTTCAGCAGTAGAATTTAGTGATCCATCAAGTACAAAATATACCCAATACTCATCCCAAGTGCCACCCCTAATGCCCATCACACATTTAGCCCATACCCCTATTCAGTAACCCTCCTGGAACCCTGAGTTTCTTCTATTTAAGAGTCTCTTATCGTTTGACAAACTCTCTGTATCTTATTTTTGCTTTCCTTTCACTGTGTTCATCAGTTGTATTGAATTCCACAGATGAGAGATATCAAATGATGTGTGTCTTTCTCTGACATATTTTGCTTAGCATAATAAAATCCGGTTCCATCCACGTTGTGGCAAATAGCAATATTTCACTCTTTTTGATCACCAAGTAATATTCCATTGTATGAATATACCACATCTTCTTTATCCATTCATCTGTCAATGGTCATTTGGGCTCTTTGCATAATTTAGCTATTGTTGCTAATGCTGCTATAAACATTGCAGTGCATGTGCCACTTTGAATCAGCGTTAGTGTATCCTTTGGATAAATACGTAGTAGTGCACTTTCTGGGTCCTAGTGTAGTTCTATTTTTAGTTTTTGTGATGAATCTCCATACTATTTTCCAGAGTGGCTACACCACTTTGCATTTCCACCAGCATTCCAAAAGGGTCCCCTTTGTCTGCATCCTTGCCACCATCTCCTGTTTCTTGAGATGTTAATTTTAGCCATTCTGATAGGTGTGAGGGGATATCTCATTGTGGTTTCGATTTGTATTGCAGTGATGACGAGTGAGATTGAGCATCTTTTCATGTGTGACCAGTCTGTGTGACCACTTTCTTAAAGTGTTTCTTCATGTCTTTTGCCCATTTACTCACTGGATTATTTGGTTTTTGAATGTTAAGTGTGATAAGTTCTTTATAGATTTTGGACACTATCCCTTTATCTGATATGTCACCTGCAAATATCTTCTCCCATTTCATTCAGTTGCCTTTTAGTTTTGTTGATTGTGTCCTCTGCTGTGCAGAAACTTTTTATGTTGAGGTCCCAATAGTTCATTTTGGTTTTTATTGCCCTTGCTTCTGGAGAAATGACAAGCAAGAAGTTGCTGTGGCCAGGATCAAGGAGGTAGGTTGCCTGTTTTCTCCTCTAGAATTTTGATGGTTCCTGTCTTACATTTAGATCTTTCATCCATTTTGATGTGTGTGTGTGTGTGTGTGTGTGTGTGTGTGTGTGTGTTGGTTTAAGAACATAGTCCAGGTTCATTCTTCTCACTGTCCAGTTTTCCCCGTACCATTTGCTGAAGAGACTCTTTTTTTTTCCATTGGATATTCTTTCCTGCATTGTCAAAGATTACTTGGTCATATGTTTGAGGGTCCATTTCTGGGTTCCCTATTCCATTCCATTGATGTCTGTGTCCGTTTTTGTGCCTGTACCATACTGTCTTGATGATTGCAGCTTTCTAATACACCATAAAATCCAGAATTGTAATGTCTCCAGCTTTGTTTTCTTTTTTGACATGACTTTGGCTATTTAAGGTCTATTCTGGATCCTTACAAATTTTAGAGTAGTTTTTCTAGCTCTGTGAAGAATGCTGGTGTTATTTTGACAGGGATTACATTGAATGTGTCGATTGCTTTGGGTAGTATTGACATTTTAACAATATTTGTTCTTCTAATCCATTAGCATGGGATGTTTTTCCATTTCTTTGTATTTCTTCAGTTTCTTTCATAGACGTTGTATGGTTTGTTCCTTTATTGTTTTTAATGCTTGTTTATGTTTGAGACAGAGAGAGAGAGAGAGAGAAAGAGAGAGAGAGAGAGAGAGAGAGAGAGAGCGCCCATGAGCAGGGGAGGGGCAGAGAGAGAGAGAGAGAGAGAGAGAGAGAGAGAGAGACAGACAGACTCTGAAGCAGGCTCCAGGCTCTGAGCTGTCAGCACAGAGCCCATCGTGGGACTTGAACCCACAAATGCGGGATCATGACCTGAGTAGAAGTCAGCGCTTAACTGACTGAGTCACCCAGGCGCCCCTCTATTGTTTTAAGTGTACTGATCTTTTACCTCTTTGGTTAGGTTTATCCCTGGGTATTTTATGGTTTTCAGTGCAGTTGTAAAGTACCTCAATCCTTGATTTCTGTCTGCTGATTCATTATTGGTGTATAGAAATGCAATCAACTTCTGTATATTGATTTTATATCTTGAGACTTTCCTGAATTCCTATATCAGTCCTAGCAGTTTTTTGGTGGAGTGTTTTGGATTTTCCATGGAAAGTATCATGTCTGTGAAGAGGGAAAGTTTGACCCCTCCTTGCAAATTTGGACACCTTGTATTTCTTTTTGTTGTCTGATTTCTGAGGCTAGGATGTCTAACAGTTTGTGGAATACAGTGGAGAGAGTGGACATCCCAGTCGTGTTCCTGAACTTAGGGGAAAGCTCTCAGTTTTTCCTCATTGAAGATGATATTAGCTGTGGGACATTCATATCTGAACATACTGATATTGAGGCAAGATCCTTCTATCCCTCCTTTCATGAGGGTTTTTTTTTCATCAAGAAAGGATGCTGCATTTTGTCAAATGCTTTTTCTGCATCTATTGAGAGGATCATGTGGCTGTTATCCTTTCTTTTATCAATGTGATGTATCACATCAGTTGATTTGCAGATATTGAATTGGTGGTGCATCCCAGGAATAAATCCAATTCATTATGGTGAATAATTATTTGTATGTATTGTTGGACCTGGTTTGCTAATTTTTGTTGAGAATTTTTGCATCCAGGTTCATCAGGGAAATTGATCTGTAGTTTTCCTTTTTAGTGGGGTCTTTTTCCAGTTTGGTCTCAAGGCCATGCTGGCCTCATAGAATGAGTTTGGAAGTGTTCCTTCCATTTCTCTGGCCATGACCTTATCTTGTTCTTTCATTTGGAATGCATTCCTCTTGTCTTGGCATTTTGGCTGAGTATTTGCCTTCTGTCTGTTACCAAACCTCATTGTGTTACCTGTCTGTGAGATGAATGGCTTTATGAAGAGGAGGTCATCTAGTGTTTAGGGCCTGACACATCAGCGAGTGTCTGTGTTCTGTGTTGCATGCACTGTATTGTGTTCTGGTTGCACTATCCTTCAGGCCAGTTGTATGGGCAATGAATGGTCCTTGGTCAGAATGTGCTGAGTTTTATCTAGGTCTGCTCCGGTCTGCTTGTTAAATGAGACTTGAAACGACTGCCACTCGAAGTGAAGCCCTGCAGAACTGTCTGGCCAAGAGAGGTGGTGGGGTCATGGGTTTCCGCTGGTGTTCTGGGGAAGGGGACACCTCCACTGGGACTGAGGCATGCCTGTTTAACCTAGAAGACCAGTCTCACCGGAGCACAGGAATGTGGGGTTGGTGTAAGCATCTTAGGTAGCCAGTGTGGGGATGATCTTGTTTCCAGCATATGGCTCTGTGTTTATGCTGTAGGGAAGAGGAAGAAAATGGCACCGTCCAGCTCCTCTGTCCTAGGTCCTTTGTCCCCTTGTTGTGAACACTTCCTCTCAGGGATGCTCTCCATGATGAGTGTATAATCTCCCAACTGTGTGCACCAGGTGATGTACAGATCACTGTTTCCATGCAATCTGCCTGCAAGTAGTTTGCTGCCTTCTCACAAGGAGTAGGCCAGTGCCCTCATGGCTGTATCCCAGCCAAGCCTGCTAAATTTTGAAACTCCACATTCTCCAGTTGCCTGGATGGCTTGGTTAAGTGTCTGTCTCTTGATCCTGGCTCAGATCATGAGCTCGTGGTCGTGGGCTTCTCTCTCTCCCTCTATTCCTGCTCCTCCCTTTCATGTGCTCGCTTTCTCTCTCTCTCTCTCTCTCTCAAAATAAAACTTAAAACAAATTTAGTGGCATGGAATACCTTATTTAGGCAAGATTGCCTCCCTGAGGGGAATGGCAGGGATCTATGAGTTAAATTTCCGAAGCTGACTAGGAAATTCTTTGCTGACTGGTGAAAGGTTACATTCCTGCAGGAATGAAATTAGATTTCGTGATATGGGGCCTTAACATAAGTAACTCCCTGATGGTCCTGTGAGTTTTCTTAACATTCCAAAGCCAAATTTTTACACATCCATTTTCTAATTAAAAATATAGCCCTACATAATATTTTAGCCATCTACTGTCGGCCTGATGATCGTATCCTGTGAAACTGTGACCATCTCCTAATCACAGATGAAGATAAACTCTGTGGGTCTAAGATCTTTGTGGCTCTAAGTTACTTTGATCTATGTTGGTAAGGTCTTTGTGAGTCTAGGTTACTGCTGGCCTTTTGAAGTCTTTGACCAAGGGACACCCAGCCAGGTTACTGAGCCATCACTTAGGCACAGAAGCACCCTTTCCAAGTCATCTCTTCCTAAAGTGTTCTTTCCCTTTTGTATTTCTGGGTCTTACCCTTTTGCAGGTCACATGCTGTGTTGGACATCCCCTCATGAAAACCTGTCAAAGTGGACCAGAGAAACCTGCTTGCCTGTGACTGCCACTTCATGGTCACATCTTTTCCTTCTGAAACCCCTTGAACACCCTATCATTCTTCCAGGCTTTGAATATCTCTTTGATTTGGAAATAATTCAATTATTGTATTCCTGCTAAAAATGTGCATGAAAATATTAAAGCAGGATTCTTTACAATAAGTGAGCCAGTCACAATGATCCATCTGGCCGTGTGTACATTTGTTTTTTTTTTTTTTTTTTGACAATGTTCAGGTATGATGTGAAGTACATCCTGTGAAATCTGAGTATCATTCCTTATCTAGGAAAACCACCTTCATGGAAAGTCATTCAATGACATGCTCGTTCAAGATCAGAAAAACAATTTCCATACCACATAATACAGTGGTATATACATACGTTATTATCTTAAAATATGTAAAGTAGACGTCTCTATGAAGTGTATATCATGCATTCAGTTTTCTGTACCATGAATGCTACTTTTTAAATTAAAGAAGAGTAAGAACAACAAGAATAGGTACATGTCCATTACTAGTAACTAATACTAGAACTAGTCATACAATATTATGTGTTGAAAACATAAAACCATGATTACTAATAATCTTTTCTTTCGTGATGGGTTTCTAGCTACCAAAAAAATTGGGAAGGTATTACTGAGTCTCCACATACATCAGACTGTTTTCTGACTATTGATGTTCTATGAGTTGATACATGATCACAATCAATATCCCGAAGAGATGTGGTAGTGTTAACTAAAGTTTATATTTGTATTCAGATTGCTTCGGTTTTAACCTCTTCTGTCCCAGACTCATCCCAGCTGGCAGATCACATTCATCCTGTCTCCTTAGGCTCAACTTGGCCATGAAAATTTTTAGATTCATCCATATATTTCATAATCTGCAAAGTTTTGAATGTACGTTCGTAGAATGTATTTTGTAGAATGATCCTTGGTTGGGATATGTCTAACGTTTGTTCAAATGCTCAGGCCAGAGCTACTGTGTTTTGGAGCAAAAGATCCAGAGGCATAGTGGCATCCATAATTATCACTTCACATAAAGGTTGTTTACTCTGAAGATTTGGGTCTTTTGTGGTTCTGTACAAATTTTAGGACCGTTCTAGTTCTATGAAAAATGTTGTTGCTATTTTGATGGCGATGGCATTAGTTGTGTCAGTTGCTGTGGGAAGTATAGACATTTCCATGAAATTTGTACTTCCGATTCATGAGTATGGAATATCCTTCCATTTTTTTGTGTCATCTTGTATTTCTTTCATCACTGTTTTATAGTTTTCAGAGCATAGCTTGCTTACCACTTTGGTTACATTTATTCCTAGGCATCTTATTATTTGGTGTACAACTGTAAATGGGACTGTTTTCTTAATTTCTCCTTCTACTGCTTCATTATTGTTGTCTAGAAATGCAACAGATTTCTGTACAATGATTTTGTATCTTGTGACATACTGAATTCATTTATCAGTTCTAGCAGTTATTGGGTGGACTCTTTAGGGTTTTCTATATATAGTGTCATGTAATCTGCAAAGTGTGAAGGTTTCACTTCTTCCAGATTTGGATTTGTTTGTATTTTATTTTATTTTATTTTATTTTATTTTATTTTATTATTTTATTTTATTTTATTTTATTTTATTTTATTTTATTTTATTTTATTTTATTTCATTTCATTTCATTTCATTCTATTTTACTTTGTTTTGTTTTGTTTCGTTTTGTTTTGTTTTGTTTCATTTATCTACTGGCTGTGGCTTGGACTTCCATTATGTTTATTAAAAGTGGTAAGAGTAAAATCCTTGTCTTCTTCTTGACCTTATAGGAAAATATCTCATATTTTCTCCATTAAGTTTGATTACAGATGTGGGGTTTTCATAGAAAACATTTATTACGTTGATGTATGTTCCCTGTGAACCTACTTTAGGGGGTTATAATCATGAATGGATGTTGTACTATGTCCAATGCTTTTTCTTCATGTATTGAAATGACCGTATGGTTCTTTCCCTTAACGCTTATTAATTTTGAGAGAGAGCGTGAGCAGGGTAGGGGCAGAAAGAGAGTGGGAGACACAGAATTCTATGGAGGCTCTTGGCTCTGAGCTTTCAGCACAGAGTCTGATGTGGGACTTGAAATCACGTATCATGGGGCTGAGCTGATGTCAGACTGTTAAAGGATTGAGCGACCCAGGTGCCCTGATCATATGGTTCTTATCCCTTCTCCTGTTGATATATTGTATCACGTTGATTGATTTGTGAATATTGAACAACCCTTGCAGCTTGGGAATAAATCCCACTTTATTGTGGGATATATTTACAGTTGTTATATCTTCTTTTTGGATTGTACCCTTTACTGTTATATAGTGTCCTCCTCTGTCTCTTGTTATGTACTTTTTAAGTGTATTTTTTCTGATACAAGTATTGCTACTCCAGCTTTTGTTTTTTTCATCCGTTCTTACACCCTACGTCTCTAGATTGGAGCATTCATTCCATTTACCTTCAAAGAAATGATCATTGTGTATGTATGTATTGCCATTTTATTACCTGTTTTCTTGTGGTTTCTAAAGATTTTCTCCGATCCTTTCTTGTCTGTCTTTCATGTTTTGCTTATTTTCTTTTGTGATGTATTTTATTTTTTTAATCTTTATTCTTAGCATATTTGTAACTGGTTTTTGATATATGGTTACTTCTGGGTGTTTATATAACCTCTTCTGCATTTAGCAGATTGTATCAAGCTGATGGTCATTTACCTTGGAACCCATTATGTTTTCCTCCCTAGGTTTTTGGTAGATGTTATTATATTTCAATTCCATTTCTCTGAGTTCCTTAACTGATTTTTTACCGAAATATTCAGTTTTTACTTGATTTGTGTCTTTTACCTCTATACTGTCACTTTTGGTCTCTCCTTTCCACTCAAAGAGTCCCTCTTACTATTTCTTGCAGGACTGGTTTAGTGGTACAAACACATTTAGTTTTTGTTTGGAAAAGTCTCTGTCTCCTTCCATTCTGAATGATAGCCTTGCTGGATAGAGTATTATTGGCTGCTGGTTTTTCCATTCAGTACTTTGAATATGTGATGTCATTCACTTCTGGCTTGCCAAGTTTTTGTTCAGAAATCTGGTAGCTAGCCTTATGGGTCTTCCCTTCTAAGTGAAGGCCTCTTTGTCTTGCTGCTTTTAAGAGTTTTTCTTTATTTTCACTGTGATTTGCAAGTTTGCTTACAATATGTTTGTGTGTTGGCCTGATTTTGTTGATTTTGGTGTGAATTCTCTGGTCTCCAGGATGTGGATGTTTGTTTCCCTCCCCCAATTAGGGAAGTTTTCAGCTATTATTTCCACAAATAAATTTTGTTCCCCCTTTTCTCTTTCTCCTGGGACTCCTACAATATGAATATTATTATGTTTGCTGTAGTCAATGAGTTCCCTTAGTCTCATCTCACATTGCAGAATTCTGTTCTCTCTCTTTGGTTGAGTGTGATTAATTTCCATTACTCAGTCTTCGAGGTCAGTGGTTTGTTCCTCTGCTTCTTCCATACCTCTGTTCATTCCAGCAAGCGTGTTTCTCCTTTATTGTGTCTTCAATGTCTACTGTATTATTTCTTATCTCTAGTCAGGGGTCTCACTCTTCTACTCATTTCACAACTCCAATGAGTATCCTTATGATCATTACTTTAAATTCTGTATCAGGTATGTTACTTATATCTCTTTGGCTTAGATCTCTGGCTGTGGCTTTGACTAGGTCTTTCATTGTGGATAAACATCTCTGCATGTCCATTTTGCCTGTCTCTCTGGCTCTAATTCTCTGTGTTAAGAAAGTCAGCTGTGCCTCCTTATCTTGAAACTAATAACGTTATGTAGAAGAGGTCCTGGAGACCTCAGTAGTGCACGTTTCAATTTATAGGACCTGGACCTTCAGGAGGATATCATATGGATATTGCTCACTCCATGCTGTTGTGTCTGGGCTACTTTTCCTTTTAGTGCAGGTGTCTGCACTGATTGCGTGCCTGTTGTGGGCCGTGCTTGCTCTCAGTGGTGTCAGTGGGACCCAGGCAGGCCAGCTATGGGGTGGTATGCCTGCTGGGTAACTTGGGAGCAGGGCAGGAGTGTTAGCAATATTCCACAGGGGTACTAGTCCTATGCTAGATTTCCCGATGTCCTTTGGTGGCTGGGGGTTTTGGACCAGTGGTGGAAGCTAGGGGCTTGAGGATATGCACAGAGCATGTCTGTGCCTGGGGACATGTGGCTAGGTGATACAGATGAGGGTGGCTGGATATGCACATCTAGGTGAGGTGCAGATGTGCACAGCATGCTGTGGCAGCTATGCATGCAGCTTGTCGGAGAGGGTACCCTTGTGGTTTTAAGAATATTTGCCCTGAGACCAGCAGGCTTGGTGTGGTGAGTCCCCCAGTGAACCCTTGGGACTGGTGCACTGCTAACAGGTTAGGTAGCAAGTGTCTGTGCAGCCTCACCCTCTTGTGGGTGCTTCTATGCTTATTCTGGGAGGCTGGGGGAGAAGAATGGTGCCTGTGAGCACCCTCATTTTTGGAGAAGTTCTCCAACACTGTCAGGAATAGCATGAATACATCTGTCTCCTGTGGCCTGGGCATTGTGTAAAATGCCATCTTTACATTGCCTTTCTATACAGGCAGGGAACTGACTATCACTCATCCTCCTGGATCACCCAGTGCTGGGTCAGCTGACCTCCAAAGCTCCAGTATCTGAACACAAAGCTATTCAGCCCATCTGGGTTTTAATGCCCAATGTTATGGAGATTAGTCTTCCCTGTGTGAGCTCCCTGGTGTGAGGGCTCACTTTCTCTTCCCCTTCTGCAGGCAGACAGCCTCCATCTTTCTGACCTTCCTAAACTTTCTGAGGCAGTTTCTCCCTATTTAGGTGTGGAGTTTGTTCTGCCAGTCTTTGGATCGCTCTATGGTTCATGGACTTGGAGGTGGATGTTATGTAGTTGAACACATGGGACAGGGTGAGCTCAGGGTCCCCCTACTGTACTATTATTAATTTTGTTAATGTCTTATTATTTTGGATTTTGAGACATGGACAGACAGACTCATATCACCCATGCATTTCAGGATTTGAAAGGAAGTTTCCAACATTTGTTTCTAGTATTTTATGTTTTGAAACTCTCTTAATGAGGTATAATTACATACAACAAACCTCAAGTTAAAGGCATATTTTCACCCACAAATATCCAGAACTTTCAAACAACGCAGGGAGACAACCTTTATAGATGATCACCTAGGTGCACTTTGATAAAAATGACATTTTGGAGAGGAACCCTGCATTGTGCACTGAGAGTGATCCCACATAGCAGTTCCATGTGGAAGTCATGCTCCCTGCTCAGGCTGTGGTCAAGAATGGCCTGCAACTGCATCTCACTGACCCCAGGACCCTCCCCTCTGCACTTCCTCAAACTCTGCTTACTGTCCTCAACTTTCCTTCTATTCCTGTGTGATTCAAATTTCCCCCATTCCTTCACTGGTGTTTCCATTATGGTGACCATAAGGTCTGTGTAATATAATACATGTGCCCCATTTCACACAGGACACCTGAGGCACCTACATGTATGGGTGCATCTCATCCTTCACAAAACTCAAAACATTGTATGTGTAAAATATGCTCCAGTATTCCTGATACATCTGCCTTTGTGTAAAAATCCTCTTTCTTTTTGACAAGAGAAACCTACAGCTGACCTCATTACAGGAAAATGACACAGTCCAATGTACACATGTCCTGAGAAACTTGAGATATGTAACACTGTCCTCAGGCAGTTTTGCAGTTGAATTGTCAAGCCCTAACAGCCATCTCTACATTAATCCCACCAAGTCTTTGATGAAGAAGATGAATATGCTTTACAAATTTCTCCTCCATTTCAGGTCATCTTACCCAATGGAAGAGGTGGAGAAGGGGGTGGGTGGGTCATAGACCATGACTGGTGATGAAGGACGGTCCATGGGGTTAGGGTTAGGGTGAGGGGTTAGGGGTAAGGGTTAGCAGTTAGGGTTAGCGGTTAGGGTTAGGTTTAGATGGTTAGAGTTAGAGGGTTAGGATTAGGATGAAGGTTAGGGTTAGTCTTTAGGGGTTAGGGTTAGGGTTAGTGTAGGGCTTAGGTGTTAGGGTTATGGTTTAGAGTTAGTGTCAGGGTCACTGGTTAGGAGTGAGGGTTTAGGAATTAGAGTTTATGGTTTATGGTTTGGGGTTAGGGGTTACATGTTTAGGGTTAGGATTTAGTATTAGGTTCAGGGTCAGGGTTAGAGTTATGGTTAGGGACAGGGTTTTTGGGTAGGGTTAGAGTGAGCGTTAGGGCTAGGATAGGGCTTAGGGGTTAGGGTTAGGGATTAGTTTTATAAATGAGGGTTAGGGTTAGGGTTAGGTTCAGGGTGAATGTCAGTGTCATGGTCTCAGTCAGGGTTAGAGGGCAGCGACAGGGTTCTAGTGTCAGGGAGGGGGTTTGAGGTGAAGGGTTTGAGAGTCCGTGTAAGTGGTTCAGTGTCCGGGGTTCAGGGTTAGGTCAGGGTTTGGTTTAGGGTCAGGGTCAGGTTTAGTGTCAGGGTCAGTGTCAGTTTCAGGGTCAGGTGTAGGAGTTGGCATTTAGAGTTCAGGGTTTAAGGTTTAGGGTTTAGGGATTGGGGCTGGGGGTATGTTTTGGGGGATAGGGATTAGGGTTTTGGTTTAGTGTCAGGGTCAGTGTTTAGGGTTATTGTTACGTTTAGGTTTTAAGGTTTATGATTTAGGGATTAGGGTTGGGTTAGTACTGGGTTTAGTTTTAGTGTTTAGGGTTTAGTGTTAGGGTTAGGTTTAGGTAAGTTTAGGGTTAGGGTTAAGTCCGAGGAGGCTCCGGAGACTCAACCCACAGTAGTGCCGTTGTCTCCATGAATGATTGAGGTGAGAACAGCAGCGAGAGTGCCGATCAGAATTAACATTTGAATTCCAAGACTAGACACCTCTATGGACCATGTTCGGGTACACCTTAGGAATCCTCTTGTGCAGCTGCACCCGGGTCTTTAAGAGGAAATGGTGATATTCCAGTGTCTTTGCTGAGTGATCCTATACTGATTCTGTTCCTCTGGCATGTGGTGTTGTCAGACATTGGTATTGATCCCCATGGGGAGAGAGCCTTAATCTGGGTTTGGGTTCTTTCCATGGATGTCGTTAGTTCTGAGCAAATCCAGTCTCATTATCTCTCTCAAGGGCTGAAGTTAGGGTCCATGTGGCTGTAAGGGTCAAGTGTAGGGTTAGCTTTCGTGATAGGGTTAGGTTTCAGCTGAGGGTTCTTGGTAGTTTTGGGTTAGTGTAGGGTTAGCACCCAGTCGGCTTCAAGCTCTGAACACACAGCCGTTCAGTTGTCATGATGAAGGGCTGAGTTGAGCACACAAGGGAGGGTGCCGGCAGGAATAGTCTTTGGCTTCCAAGGTCAGACAAATGTTTGGGCCACTTGTCGGCTAGGCCTGAGTCATCCTCTCAGACAGCTGCATCCAGGCTTTTTAAACAACATGGTGATGTTCCATGTTCAATGCCAAGTGACCCTGCCTGGCTTATGGACCCCAGGTGCCTGGTGTTATCAGACTTTGGTATTGGTTCCCCTGGGCGGAGAGCCTTAGCTAGTGTTAGGCTTTGGTCCAGGGACATTTCAAGGGCCGAAGCGACTCCAGTCTCATGATCTCCCTCGAAGGCTGAAGTGAGGGCCCATGCGAGTGTGTGGGTCAAGTTTAGGGTTAGGGTTCGAGATAGGGTTAGGTTTCGCTGAGGTATCTGGTTAGGGTTATGGTTAGTTTCAAGTCCCCTGAGGCTCCAGGCGCTGAACCCACAGCAGTGCCATTGTCTCCCTGAAGGAATCAGTTGAGGGCAAATGGCAGGCTGCTGGCCAGGATTAGTCTTTGTGTTCCAAGGCCAGTCAACTCTATGGGCCACTGGTCAGGTAGGCCTCAGGAATTCTCTCAAGCAGCTGTAGCCGGGCTATGGAAACGACATGGTGATGTTCCAGTTTCTATGCCAAGTGATCCTGCACTGCTTCTGGACCGTAGGCGCTGGTGATGTTTGATTTTGGTATTGAGTCCCCATGGGGAGGGAGCCTTAGCTAGGGTTAGAGTTTGGTCCAGGGATGTCAACTGAGCTGAATCGACTCCAGTCTCGTGATCTCCCTCGAGGGTTGAAGTGAGGGCCCATGGGATGGTGTGGGTCAAGTGTAGGGTTAGGGTTTGAGATAGAGTTACCATTTGGTTGAGTGTTCAGTATGGGGAGTTGGGTTAAGCCCTAGGAGGCTCCATACCGTGAACCGACAGCAGTGCAGTTGTCTTCCCGAAGGGCTGAGTGGAGCGTGCAAGGGAGGGTGCCAGTCACAATTAGTTTTTGGGTTCCAAGGCCAGATACCTGTATGGGCCACTGTTCAGGTAGGCCTCAGCAATCCCCTCAGCAGTTGCAGCCGGGCCTTCGAAAGGACATGGTGATGTTCCAGGTTCTATGCCGAGTGTTTCTGCACCGCTTCTGGACCCCAGGCACGTGGTGTTGTCACACATTGCTTTTGGGTCCCCATGAGGAGAGAGCCATAGCTAGGGTTTGGGGTGGGCCAGGGACGTCGAGGGCTGAAGCAACTCCAGTCTGGTGATCTGCCTGGAGGGCTCAAGTAAGGGCCCATGTGATGTTGAGGGTCAAGTGTAGGGTCAGGGATCAAGATAGGGGTCAGGTTTCAGTTGAGAGGTCCATTTAGACTTGGGTTTAGGGTTAGGGTTAGCTCCTAGGAGGCTCCAGGCACTGAACCCACAGCAGTGCAGTTGTCGCCACAAAGAGATGAGTTGAGGGCTCAAGGGAGGGCGCTGGTAAGGATTATTCTTTGGGTTCCAAGGCCAGACCACTGTAAGGGCCACTGGTCGGTGTGGTCTCAGGAATCCTCTCAGGCATCTGCAGCCTGTCCTTGGAAACGACATGGTGATGTTTCAGATTCTATGCTGAGTGATCTGTCACTGCTTCTGGACCCCAGGCACGTGGAGTTATGTGAGTTTAGTATTGGTCCTATTGGGGAGAGTCTTAGCTAGGGTTGGGGTTCGGTCCAGGGATGTCGCCAATCTAGAGCGTTTCCAGTCTCATGATCTCCCTCCAGGGCAGAAGGCCCATGTGACGGTGTGGGTCAAATGTAGGGTTAGGGATCAATATAGATTCAGGTTTCATTTGAGGGTTGTTTTTAGAGTTAGGGTTAGTGTAGGATTAGGCCCCAGGAGGCTACAGACCCTGAACCCACAGCAGTGCAGTTGTCTCTACCTAGGGCCAAGTTGAGGACACAAGGGAGGGTGCCGGTCAGGATTAGTCTTTGGGTTTCAAGGCCAGACAATTGTATGGACCACTTGTCGGCTAGGCCTCATTCTTCCTCCAGGGCAGCTGAAGCTGTCCTTTGTGAAAAACATGGTGATGTTCCTGGTTGAATGCCGAGTGATCCTGCATGTCTTCTGGACCCCAGGTGCGTGGCATTGTTAGACTTTGGTATTGGGTCCCCATGGGGAGAGAGCCTTACCTACAGTTAAGATTTGGTCCAGGGACATTTCCTGGGTCAAAGCGACTCCAGTCTCATGATATCCCTCGAGGGCTGAAGTGAGGGCCTATGCGACAGTGCGGCTCAATTGTAGGGTTAGGGTTTGAGGCTGGCTTAGGTTTTGGTGGAGGGTTCTGGTTAGGGGTAGGGTTAGGGTTAGGGTTAGGTCCCAAGAGGCTCCAGGCACCGAACCCACAGCAGGGCAGTGGTCTCCCCGAAGGGCTGAGTTGAGGGCACAAGGGACGGTGCCGGTCAGGATCTGTCTTTGGCTGCCAAGGCCACACATGTCGATCGGCCCCTGGTCGAGGAGGCCTCCAGAATCCTCTTGAGCAGCTGCAGCCGGGCCTGGGAAACGACATGTTGAACTTCCAGGTTCCATGCCGAGTGAGTCTGCTTCACCTCTGGATCCCAGGCGAGTGGTGTTGTCAGACTTAGGTATTGGTCCCCATGGGGAGAGTGCCTTAGCTAGGGTTAGGGTTTGGTTCAGGAACGTCACTAGGGCCGAAGTGACTCCAGTCACGTGATCTCCCTCGAGGGCTGAAGTGAGGGCCCATGCGATGGTGAGGGTCAAGTTTAGGGTTAGGGTTTGAGATTGTGTTAGGTTTCACTGAAAATTCTGTTTAGGGTTAGGGTTAGGTTCCAGGCGGTTAACTGACAGCAGTGCAGTTGTCTCCCTGAATGGCTGATTTTAGGGCAAATGTTGGGTGCTGGCTAGTATTAGCCTTTGGGTTCCAAGGCCAGACAATTTTATGGACCACCCTCTGGATAGCGTCAGGAATCCTCTCGTGCCTCTGCAGTCACGCTTTGGTACTGATATGGTGATGTTCCACATTCTATGCTGAGTATTTCTGCACCGTTTCTCGAACTGGTGTGTGTGCTGATGTCAGACTCTGGAAGTGGGTCCCCATTGGTACACAGCCTTAGCTAGGATAAGGGCTCAACCAGGGAAGTCGCCAGGGCTGAAGCAACTCCAGTTTTGTGCCCTACTCGAGGGCTGAATTGAGTGCCCATGCAACAGTGCGGGTCAAGTGTAGGGTTAGGGTTTTGAAATAGGGCTAGGTGTAGGTTGTGGGTATGGCTAGGGTTATGGTTATGGTTAGAGTTAGGTCCCTGGAGACCCCAGGAACTGAACCCACAGCAGAGCAGTTGTCTCCCTGAAAGGCTGAGTGCAGTGTAAAAGAGTGCTGGTCAGGATTGGTCTTTGGTTTCCAGGGCTGGACAAATGTATGGGCCACCCTTCAGGTAGGCCTCAGGAATCTTCTCGTGCAGCTTCATTCGCTCTTTGCAAATGACATGGTGATATTCCACATTCCATGTCGAGTATTGCATGGATTCTCGAACCAGTTTGCTTGCTGTTTTCAGACTTTGGAAATGGGTCCCCTAGGTAGAGAGCCTTAGCGATGGTTGGTGTTCAATCCAGAGACATCGCAAGGGCGAACCAACACCATTGCTGTTAATTCAGTGGAGAGCTGAAGTGAGGGCACATGAGTGTCTGTGAATCTCGTGTAGAGTTAGTTTTCTAGATAGGGTTACGTGTAGAGTGAGGGTTATGTTTAGGGTTACGGTTAGGTTTAGGGTTAGGTGTCAGGGGACGATAGGCACGGAACCCACAGCAGAGCAGTTGTCTCCACAAAGGGTTGAGTGGAGTGCACAAGGGAGGGTGCCAGTCAGGATTAGTCTTTGGATTCGAAGGCCAGGCAAATAATGGGCCACCCTTCCCATTGGCCTCACGAATCCTTTCTTGCAACTGCAGTCATGCTTTGACAATGACATGATGACGTTCCACGTTCCATGCCAAGTATTTTTGCACTGATTCTCTAACCAGTGTGCATGCTGTTGTCACCTTTGTATTTGGGACCCCATGTTATAGAGTCTCATCTACGGTTATGGTTTAGTCCTGGGACATCGCCATGGACCAAGTGACACCAGTTTTGTGAACTCCATGGAGGGCTGAAATTAGGCAACATGTATGGCTGTGGATATGGTTTATAGTCAGTGTGATAGATAGGGTTAGTCATAGGGTGAGGGTTAAGGTTAGGTTTAACTTAGGGTTAGGTTTAGGTCCCAGGAGGCTGCAGGCACTGACCCCACAGTACAGCAGGTGTCTCCCCAAAGGGCTGAGTGGAGTACACAAGGGAGGGTACCGGTCAGAATCAGTCCTTTGGATCCAAGGCCACAGACACATGGGCCACTCTTCGAAGAGGCCTCAGGAATCCTGTTGTGCAGCTGCAGTCACGCTTTGCAATAACATAGTGATGATATATTTCCATGTCAAGTATTTCTGCACCTATTTTCGAACCCTTCTATGTGCTGTTGTCAGACTTTGGAATTGGTACCCCACGGGGAGAGAGACTTAGATAGGGTTAGGCTTTGGTCCAGAGATGTTGACAAGACCAAAGTGACTCCAGTCTCATGATTTCCCTCGAGAGATGAAGTGAGGGCCCATTGGACAGTGTGGTTCAACTGTGGGGTTAGGGTTCGAGAAATAGTTAGCTTTAGGTTGAAATTTCTGGTTAGGGTGAGGTCCCAGGAGGCCCCAGATGGTGAACAAAAATCAGTGCAGTTGGCTCCCCGAAGGGATAAGTGGAGTACACAAGGGAGGGTGCCATGCAGGATTAGTCTTTGGGTTCAAAGGCCAGACAAATGTATGGGCGACCCTTTGGGTAGGCCTCAGGAATCCTCTCGTGCAGATGCAGTGGCACTATGCAAATGACAAAGGGATGTCCCACACTCCACTGGGTGTATTTCTGCATGGATTTTAAGACGTGTGAGTGTGCTGTTGTCAGACTTTGGCATTGGACACGAATTGGGAGAGAGCCTTAACTAGGATTAGGGTTCAATCCAGGGAAGTCAAAAGGGCAGAATCGACACCAGTGGTACAGCTGCAGTCATGCTTTGGAAATCACGTCAAGATGTTTCAGGTTGCATGCCAAGTATCTCTGCACTGATTCTCCAACCTGTGTGTGCGCTGTCGTCAGTCTCTTGAATTGGATCCTCATGGGGAGAGAACCATAGGTAGGGTGAAAGATCCGTCCAGGGAAGTTGCCAGGGCCGAAGAGACTCTACTTTCGCAATTTCCCTCGAGGGCTGAAATGAGGGCCCATGCGAGGGTGCAGGTCAAGGGTAGGCTTAGGTTTAGAGATAGGATTAGGTGTAGGTTGCAGAATATGCTTAGGGTTATGGTTACGTTTAGAGTTAGGCCCCAGGAGGCCGCAAGCACTGAAACCACAGCAGAGCAGAGGTCTCCGCGAAAGGCTCAGTGGAGTACATAAGGGAGGGTGTCAGTCAGGAGTAGTTTGGGCTGCCAAGTCCAGATGAATGTGGGGGCCACCGTTCGGGTAGACCTCAGGAATCCTCTCATGCCATGGCAGTCGCACTTTGGAAATGACATGGTGGTGTTCCAGGTTCCATGCCGAGGGGTTTTGCATTGATTCCCCAGCCTGTGTGCGTGCCATTGTCAGACTTGAGAGTTGGGGCCCCATGGGGAGAGTGCCGTACCTAGGGGTAGGGTGCATTCCAGCGTTTTCGCCAGGGCCAAAGCAATGCCAGGGTTTTGATTTCCATGAAGGGCTGAAGTGAGGTCACGTGTGTGACTGTGGTCTGGTGTCGACTTAGTGAGATAGATAGGTTAGGTGTAGACTGAGGGTTATAGGTTAGGGGTATGGTTAGGGTTAGGGTGAGGGTAAGGTCCCAGGAGGCTCCAGGGCCTGACCCCACAGCAGAGCGATGGTCTCCCCGTCAGGCTGAGTGGAGTACACAAGGGAGGCCCTTGGGCAGGATGAGTCTTTGTGTTCCAAGACCAGAAATATATATGGGCCACCCTTCGCGTAGGCCTCAGGAATACTCTCGTGAAGGGCAGTCACGCTTTGCAAATGCCATGGTGATGTTACAGCTTCCAGGCCGAGTATCTCTGCACCGATGTTCAAACCCGTGTGCGTGCTGTTGTCAGACTTCGGAATTGGGTCCCCAAGCGGAGAGAGCATTAGCTGAGGTTCAGGTTCCGTCCAGGGACGTCGCCCTGGCTGCAGCGACCCCGGTTCATGATCTCCCACGAGGGCTGAATTGAGGCTCCATGCGAGGGTGCAGGTCAAATGTAGGGTTAGGGTACTAGATGCACTTAGGTGTACGTTGCCGGTTACGGTTAGGGTTACGGTGAGGGTTAGGGATAGTTCCCAGGAGGCTCCAGACCCTGAGCCCAAAACAGAGCAATTTTCTCCACGAAAGGCTGAGTGCAGTACACCCAGGGAGGGTGCCGTTCAGGAGTAGTCTTTGGGTAACGTTCAGACAAATGTATGGGCCACCCCTTCCCTTCGGGAAGGCCGGAGGTGCCCCTTTTGCAGCTGTAGTCGCGCTTTGGAAATGACATGGTGATGTTCCAGGTGGCATGCTGAGTATCTCTACACCTATTCTCCAACCCGTGTGCGTGTTCTTGTCAGACTTTGTAATTGGGTCCCCATTGGGTGCGAAACTTAGCGAGGCTTGGGGATTCATCCAGGGACGTTGCCAGGGCCGAAGCAACTCCAGGTTCGTAATCTCCCTCGAGGGCTGATTTGAGGGTCCAAGGGAGGGGGCTAGGGTTAGGGTCAAGGGTAGGGTGAGGGTTCGAGTGAG
This sequence comes from Felis catus, assembly GCF_018350175.1. Classification (NCBI taxonomy): domain Eukaryota; kingdom Metazoa; phylum Chordata; class Mammalia; order Carnivora; family Felidae; genus Felis; species Felis catus. The sequence continues at coordinate 119,714 of NC_058378.1, read as the reverse complement.
GGTTAGGTGTACCTTTAGGGTTATGGATAGGGTTAGGTTTCGGGTTAGCTCCTACGAGGCTGCAGGCAAGGGCTCCACAGCAGAGCAGTTGTCTCCCCAAGGGCCTCAGTCTAGTCCACCAAGGAGGGTGCCCGAGGAGATTAGTATTTGGGGTGCAAGGCCACACAAATGTAATGGCTCGCCTGCGGGCAAGCCTCCGGAGTCCTCTCGTGCAGCTGCAGTCGCTCTTTGGAAATGGCATGGTGATGTTCCAGCTTCCATGCCAAGTATTTCTGCACCAATTCGCGACCCCATGTGCGTGCTCTTGTCACACTTGGGAATTGGGTACCCATGGGGAAAGAGACGTAGCTAGGGTTGGGATTCGGTCTAGGGACATCACCTGGGCCGAAGCGACAACAGTGTTGTGAATTCCATGCTGTGCTGAATGGAAGGCACATCCCCGCATGTGGGTCTATGGTAGACTTCGTGAGGTCCAGAGAGTTCGGTGTAGATGGAGGGTTATAGGTTAGGTTTATGGTTAGGGTTAGAGTTAGGTCCCAGAGTCTCCAGGCAGTGGCCTTACAACCGTGCCGTTCTGTCCCCGAAGCACCTAGTGGGGGACACAAGGGAGGGTGCTGATCACCCTCAGTCTTTGGGTTCAAAGGCCAGACAAATGTATGGGCCACCCTCCCGGGAGGCCTCAGGCATCCTCTCGTGCACATGCAGTTGCACTTTGCAAACGACGTGGTGATGTCCCAGACTCCATGACGTGTGTTTCTGCACCGATTCTCGGACCTGTGTGTGCGCTGCTGTTAGACTTTGGTATGGATCTGAATTGGGAAAGAGCCTTAACTCGGGTTAGGGTTCAATCCAGGGACGTCGCAAGGGCCGAATCGACACCGGTGGTGCGAATTCCATGGAGGCCTGAAGCGAGCGCACATGCGGGGCTGTGGGCGTTGTGTAGACTTACTGGCATAGATAGGGTTCTGTGTATGTCGAGGGTTATGGTGATGGTTCTGTGAGGGTGAGGTTTAGGTCCCGGGAGGCTCCAGACACTGCCCCCACAGCCGAGCACCTGTCTCCAAAAAGGGCTGAGTGGAGTTCACAAAGGAGGGGTGACAGTCAGGAGTAGTGTTTGCGTTCCACAGGCAGACGATTGTGTGGGCCCCCCCTCAGGTAGCCCCGAGGCATCCTCTCGTGCAGCTGCAGTCACGCTTTGTAAATCACGTCGCGATGTTCCAGGTGGCATGCCAAGTATCTCTGCGCCGATTCTCCAAGCCGTGTGTGTGCTGTCGTCAGCCTTTGGAATTGGGTCCCCATGGGGAGAGAACCTTGGTGAGGGTGAGAGATCGGTCCAGGGACGTCGCCAGGGCCGAGGACACTCCAGTCTCGTAATGTCCCCCGAGGGCTGAAATGAGGACCCGTGCGAGGGTGCAGGTCAAGGGTAGGCTTAGGGTTAGAGATAGGATTAGGTGTAGGGTTGCGGAATATGCTTAGGGAAACGGTTAGGGTTAGGGTTAGGTCCCAGGAGGCTGCACGCACTGAACCCACAGCAGAGCAGATGTCTCCGCGAAAGACTCAGTGGAGTACACAAGGGAGGGTGTCAGTCAGGAGTAGTCTTGGGCTGCCAAGTCCAGATGAATGTGGGGGCCACCGTTCGGGTAGACCTCAGGCATCCTCTCATGCTGGGGCAGTCTCGCTTTGGAAATGACATGGTGGTGTTCCAGGTTCCATGCCGAGGGGTTTTGCATCGATTCTCCAGCCTGTGTGCGTGCCGTTGTCAGACTTGAGAGTTGGGGCCCCATGGGGAGAGTGCCGTACCTAGGGGTAGGGTGCATTCCAGCGTTTTCGCCAGGGCCAAAGCAATGCCAGGGTTTTGATTTCCATGAAGGGCTGAAGTGAGGTCACGTGTGCGACTGTGGTCTGGTGTCGACTTAGTGAGATAGATAGGTTAGGTGTAGACTGAGGGTTATAGGTTAGGGTTATGGTTAGGGTTAGGGTGAGGGTAAGGTCCCAGGAGGCTCCAGGGCCTGACCCCACAGCAGAGCGATGGTTTCCCCGTCGGGATGAGTGGGGTACACAAGGGAGGCCCCTGGGCAGGATGAGTCTTTGTGTTCCAAGACCAGAAATATATATGGGCCACCCTTCGCGTAGGCCTCAGGAATACTCTCGTGAAGGGCAGTCACGCTTTGCAAATGCCATGGTGATGTTACAGCTTCCAGGCCGAGTATCTCTGCACCGATGTTCAAACCCGTGTGCGTGCTGTTGTCAGACTTCGGAATTGGGTCCCCAAGCGGAGAGAGCATTAGCTGAGGTTCAGGTTCCGTCCAGGGACGTCGCCCTGGCTGCAGCGACCCCGGTTCATGATCTCCCACGAGGGCTGAATTGAGGCTCCATGCGAGGGTGCAGGTCAAATGTAGGGTTAGGGTACTAGATGCACTTAGGTGTACGTTGCCGGTTACGGTTAGGGTTACGGTGAGGGTTAGGGATAGTTCCCAGGAGGCTCCAGACCCTGAGCCCAAAACAGAGCAATTTTCTCCACGAAAGGCTGAGTGCAGTACACCCAGGGAGGGTGCCGTTCAGGAGTAGTCTTTGGGTAACGTTCAGACAAATGTATGGGCCACCCCTTCCCTTCGGGAAGGCCGGAGGTGCCCCTTTTGCAGCTGTAGTCGCGCTTTGGAAATGACATGGTGATGTTCCAGGTGGCATGCTGAGTATCTCTACACCTATTCTCCAACCCGTGTGCGTGTTCTTGTCAGACTTTGTAATTGGGTCCCCATTGGGTGCGAAACTTAGCGAGGCTTGGGGATTCATCCAGGGACGTTGCCAGGGCCGAAGCAACTCCAGGTTCGTAATCTCCCTCGAGGGCTGATTTGAGGGTCCAAGGGAGGGGGCTAGGGTTAGGGTCAAGGGTAGGGTGAGGGTTCGAGTGAGGGTTAGGTGTACCTTTAGGGTTATGGATAGGGTTAGGTTTCGGGTTAGCTCCTACGAGGCTGCAGGCAAGGGCTCCACAGCAGAGCAGTTGTCTCCCCAAGGGCCTCAGTCTAGTCCACCAAGGAGGGTGCCCGAGGAGATTAGTATTTGGGGTGCAAGGCCACACAAATGTAATGGCTCGCCTGCGGGCAAGCCTCCGGAGTCCTCTCGTGCAGCTGCAGTCGCTCTTTGGAAATGGCATGGTAATGTTCCAGCTTCCATGCCAAGTATTTCTGCACCAATTCGCGACCCCGTGTGCGTGCTCTTGTCACACTTGGGAATTGGGTACCCATGGGGAAAGAGACGTAGCTAGGGTTGGGATTCGGTCTAGGGACATCACCTGGGCCGAAGCGACAACAGTGTTGTGAATTCCATGCTGTGCTGAATGGAAGGCACATCCCCGCATGTGGGTCTATGGTAGACTTCGTGAGGTCCAGAGAGTTCGGTGTAGATGGAGGGTTATAGGTTAGGTTTATGGTTAGGGTTAGAGTTAGGTCCCAGAGTCTCCAGGCAGTGGCCTTACAACCGTGCCGTTCTGTCCCCGAAGCACCTAGTGGGGGACACAAGGGAGGGTGCTGATCACCCTCAGTCTTTGGGTTCAAAGGCCAGACAAATGTATGGGCCACCCTCCCGGGAGGCCTCAGGCATCCTCTCGTGCACATGCAGTTGCACTTTGCAAACGACGTGGTGATGTCCCAGACTCCATGACGTGTGTTTCTGCACCAATTCTCGGACCTGTGTGTGCGCTGCTGTTAGACTTTGGTATGGATCTGAATTGGGAAAGAGCCTTAACTCGGGTTAGGGTTCAATCCAGGGACGTCGCAAGGGCCGAATCGACACCGGTGGTGCGAATTCCATGGAGGCCTGAAGCGAGCGCACATGCGGGGCTGTGGGCGTTGTGTAGACTTACTGGCATAGATAGGGTTCTGTGTATGTCGAGGGTTATGGTGATGGTTCTGTGAGGGTGAGGTTTAGGTCCCGGGAGGCTCCAGACACTGCCCCCACAGCCGAGCACCTGTCTCCAAAAAGGGCTGAGTGGAGTTCACAAAGGAGGGGTGACAGTCAGGAGTAGTGTTTGCGTTCCACAGGCAGACGATTGTGTGGGCCCCCCCTCAGGTAGCCCCGAGGCATCCTCTCGTGCAGCTGCAGTCACGCTTTGTAAATCACGTCGCGATGTTCCAGGTGGCATGCCAAGTATCTCTGCGCCGATTCTCCAAGCCGTGTGTGTGCTGTCGTCAGCCTTTGGAATTGGGTCCCCATGGGGAGAGAACCTTGGTGAGGGTGAGAGATCGGTCCAGGGACGTCGCCAGGGCCGAGGACACTCCAGTCTCGTAATGTCCCCCGAGGGCTGAAATGAGGACCCGTGCGAGGGTGCAGGTCAAGGGTAGGCTTAGGGTTAGAGATAGGATTAGGTGTAGGGTTGCGGAATATGCTTAGGGAAATGGTTAGGGTTAGGGTTAGGTCCCAGGAGGCTGCACGCACTGAACCCACAGCAGAGCAGATGTCTCCGCGAAAGACTCAGTGGAGTACACAAGGGAGGGTGTCAGTCAGGAGTAGTCTTGGGCTGCCAAGTCCAGATGAATGTGGGGGCCACCGTTCGGGTAGACCTCAGGCATCCTCTCATGCTGGGGCAGTCTCGCTTTGGAAATGACATGGTGGTGTTCCAGGTTCCATGCCGAGGGGTTTTGCATCGATTCTCCAGCCTGTGTGCGTGCCGTTGTCAGACTTGAGAGTTGGGGCCCCATGGGGAGAGTGCCGTACCTCGGGTTAGGGTTCATTCCAGCGTTTTCGTGAGGGCCGAAGCAATGCCAGGGTTTTGATTTCCATGAAGGGCTGAAGTGAGGTCACGTGTGCGACTGTGGTCTGGTGTCGACTTAGTGAGATAGATAGGTTAGGTGTAGACTGAGGGTTATAGGTTAGGGGTATGGTTAGGGTTAGGGTGAGGGTAAGGTCCCAGGAGGCTCCAGGGCCTGACCCCACAGCAGAGCGATGGTTTCCCCGTCGGGATGAGTGGGGTACACAAGGGAGGCCCCTGGGCAGGATGAGTCTTTGTGTTCCAAGACCAGAAATATATATGGGCCACCCTTTGGCTAGGCCTCAGGAATACTCTCGTGCAGGGGCAGTCGTGCTTTGCAAATGCCATGGTGATGTTACAGCTTCCAGGCCGAGTATCTCTGCACCGATGTTCAAACCCGTGTGCGTGCTGTTGTCAGACTTTGGAATTGGGTCCCCAAGCGGAGAGAGCATTAGCTGAGGTTCAGGTTCCGTCCAGGGACGTCGCCCTGGCTGCAGCGACCCCGGTTCATGATCTCCCACGAGGGCTGAATTGAGGCTCCATGCGAGGGTGCAGGTCAAATGTAGGGTTAGGGTGCAAGATGCACTTAGGTGTACGTTGCCGGTTACGGTTAGGGTTACGGTGAGGGTTAGGGATAGTTCCCAGGAGGCTCCAGACCCTGAGCCCAAAACAGAGCAATTTTCTCCACGAAAGGCTGAGTGCAGTACACCCAGGGAGGGTGCCGTTCAGGAGTAGTCTTTGGGTTCAACGTTCAGACAAATGTATGGGCCACCCCTTCCCTTCAGGAAGGCCGGAGGTGTCCCCTTGTGCAGCTGTAGTCGCGCTTTGGAAATGACATGGTGATGTTCCAGATGGCATGCTGAGTATCTCTACACCGATTCTCCAAGCCGTGTGCGTGTTCTTGTCAGACTGTGTAATTGGGTCCCCATTGGGTGCGAAACTTAGCGAGGGTTAGTGTTAGGTCCCAGGAGCTCCAGGCGCCGAACCCACACCAGGGTTGTGGACTCCCCGAAGGGCTGAGTTGAGGGCCCAAGGGACGGTGCCGGTCAGGATCCCTCTTTGGCTGCCAAGGCCACACACGTCGATAAGCCTCTGGGCGAGGAGGCCTCCGGAATCCTCTCGGGAGCTGTAGCCGGGCATGGGAAACGACATGGTGAGCTTCCAGGTTCCTTGCCGAGTCAGCCTGCACCGCTTCTGGACCCCAGGCGCGTGATGCTGTCAGACGTTGGAATTGGGTCCCCATGAGGAGAGAGCCTTAGCTAGGGTTAGGGTTCGATCCAGGGACGTTGCCAGGGCCGAAGCGACTCCGGTCTCGTGATCTCCCTCGAGGGCTGAAGTGAGGGCCCATGCCAGAAGGCGGCTCAAATGCAGGGTTAGGGATCGAGGCAGGCTTAGGTTTTGGTGGAGGGTCCCGGTTCCGGGTAGGGTTAGGGTTAGGGTTAGCTCCCAGGAGGTTCCAGGCGCCGAACCCACAGGAGGGCAGTGGTCTCCCCGAAGTGCTGAATTGAGGACACAAGGGACGGTGCCGGTCAGGATCCCTCTTTGGCTGCCAAGGCCACACATGTTGTTCAACGTGTGGTCGAGGAGGCCTCCGGAATCCCTTCGGGCAGCTGCAGCCGGGCCTGGGAAACTTCAGGCGAGTTTCCAGTATCCATGCCGAGTCCGCCTGCACCGCTTCAGGATCCCAGGCGCGTGGTGTTGTCACACGTTTGAATTGGGTCCCCATGGTGAGAGAGCCTTAGCTAGGGCTACATTCGGTCTATGGACGTCGCCAGGGCCGAAGCGACTGAGGTCTCGTGATCTCCCTCGAGGGCTGAAGTGAGGGCCCCTGCCAGAAGTCGGCTCAATTGCAGGGTTAGGGATCGAGGCAGGCTTAGGTTTTGGTGGAGGGTCCCGGTTCGGGGTAGGGTTAGGGTTAGGGTTAGCTCCCAGGAGCTCCAGGCGCCGAACCCACAGCAGGGCTGTGGTCTGCCCGAAGGGCTAAGTTGAGGGCACAAGGGACGGTGCCGGTCAGGATCCGTCTTTGGCTGCCAAGGCCACACACGTCGATCGGTCCCTGATCGAGGAGCCTCCGGAATCCTCTCGGGCAGCTGCAGCCATGCCTGGGAAACAACATGGTGAGCTTCCAGGTTCCATGCTGCGTGAGCCTGCACCGCTTCTGGATGCCAGGCGCGTGGTGTTTCCGACGTTGGAATTGGGTCCCCATGGGGACTGAGCGTTCGCTAGGGTTAGGGTTGGGTCGAGGGACACCGCCAGGGCCAAAGCGACTGCGGTCTCGTGATCTCCCTCGAGCGCTGAAGTGAGGGCCTGTGGCAGAAGGCGGTCAATTTCAGGCTTAGGGATCGAGGCAGGCTTAGGTTTCGGTGGAGGGTCCCAGTTCGGGGTAGGGTTAGTGTTAGGGTTAGGTCCCAAGAGGCGCCAGGCGCAGAACCCACAGCAGGGCAGTGGTCTCCCCGAAGGGCTGAGTTGAGGGCACAAGGGACGGTGCCGGTCAGGATCCGTCTTTGGCTGCAAAGGCCACACACGTGGATCTGCCCGTGGTCGAGGAGGCCTCCGGAGTCCTCTCAGGAGCTGCAGCCTGGCCTGGAAAACGACATGGTGAGCTTCCAGGTTCCTTGCTGAGTCAGTCTGCACCTCTTGTGGACCCCAGTCGAGTGATGCTGTCAGACGTTGGAATTGGGTCCACATGAGGAGAGAGCCTTAGCTAGGGTTAGGGTTCGGTTAGGATCCGTGGTTGGCTTCCACGGCCACACATGTCGATCAGCCCCTTGTCGCAGAAGCCTCCGGAATCCTCTCGGGCACCTGCAGTCGGGCCTGGGAAACGACATGGTGACCTCCAGTTTCCATGCCGAGTCAGCCTGCACCGCTTCTGGACCCCAGGTGCGTGGTGTTGTCAGATGTTGGAATTGGGTCCCCATGGGGAGAGAGACTTAGGGTTAGGATTTGGTTCAGGGACATCGCCAGGCCGACGTGACTCTGGTCTCGTGATCTCCCTTGAGGGCTGAAGTGAGGGCCCATGCCAGTAGGCGGCTCAATTGCAGGGTTAGGGATTGAGGCAGGCTGAGGTTTCGGTGGAGGGTCCCGGTTTGGGGTAGGGTTAGGGTTAGAGTTATCTCCCAGGAGGCTCCAGGCGCCAAAACCACAGCAGGGGAATGGTCTCCGTAAAGGGCTGGGTTGAGGGCACAAGGGACGGTGCCGGTCAGGATCGGTGCTTGGCTGCAAATGCCACACACGTGGATCGGCCCCTGGTCGAGGAGGCCTCCAGAATACTCTCACGCAGGTTCAGCCGGGCCGTGGAGACGACATGGTGAGCTTCCAGGTTCCATGCCGAGTCAGCCTGCACCGCTTCTGGACCTCAGGCGCGTGGTGTTGTCAGACGTTGGAATTGGGTCCCCATGGGGAGAGAGCCTTACCTAGGGTTAGGGTTTGGTTCAGGAACGTCCCCAGAGCTGAAGCGACTCCGGTCACGTGATCTCCCTCGAGGGCTGATGTGAGGGCCCATGCCAGAAGACGGCTCCATTGCAGGATAATGCATCGAGCCAGGCTTAGGTTTCGGTGGAGGGGCCCGGTTTGGGGTAGGTTTAGGGTTAGGGTTAGGTCCCAGGAGGCTCCAGGCGCTGAACCCACAGCAGGGCAGTGGTCTCCGCGAACGGCTGAGTTGAGGGCACAAGGGACGGTGCCGGTTCAGGATCCATCTTTGGCTGCCAAGGCCACATACATCCTTCAGGCCCTGGGCGAGGAGGCCTCCGCAATCCCCTCGGCAGCTGCAACCGGGCCTGGGAAACGACATGGTGAGCTTCCTGGTTCCATGCCGTGTCAGCCTGCACCGCTTCTGGACCCCAGGCGCGTTGGATGTGAGACGTTGTAATTGGGTCCCCATGGGAAAGAGCCTTAGCTATGGTTAGGGTTCGGCCCACGGACGTCGCCAGGGCCGAAGCGACTGAGGTCTCGTGATCTCCCTCGAGGGCTGAAGTGAGGGCCCCTGCCAGAAGGCGGCTCAAATGCAGGATAAGGGGTCGAGGCAGGCTTAGGTTTCGGTGGAGGGTCCCAGTTCGGGGTAGGGTTAGGGTTCGGGTTAGCTCCCAGGAGCTCCAGGCGCTGAACCCACATCAGGGTCGTGGTCTCTGTGAAGGACTGAATTGAGGGCACAAGGGACGGTGCCGGTCAGGATCCCTCTTTGGCTGCCAAGGCCACACACGTCGATCGGCCCCTGATCGAGGAGCCTCCGGAATCCTCTCGGGTAGCTGCAGCCAGGCCTGAGAAACGACATAGTGAGCTTCCATGTTCCATGCCACATGAGCCTGCACCGCTTCTGGACCCCTGGCGCGTGGTGTTTTCAGACGTTGGAATTGGATCCCCATGGGGACTGAGCATTCGCTAGGGTTAGAGTTCGGTCCAGGGACACCGCCAGGGCCGAAGCGACTCCTGTCTCGTGATCTCCCTCGAGGGCTGAAGTGAGGGCCCATGCCAGAAGGCGGTCAATTGCAGGGTTAGGGATCGAGGCAGGCTCTGGTTTCGGTGGAGGGTCCCGGATCGGGGTAGGGTTAGGGTTAGGGTTAGGTCCCAGGAGGATTCAGGCACCGAACCCACAGCTGGGCAGTGGTCTTCCCGAAGTGCTGAGTTGAGGGCCCAAGAGACGGTGCCGGTCAGGATCCCTCTTTGGCTACCAAGGCCACGCACATCGATAAGTCCCTGGGCGAGGAGGCCTCCGGAATCCTCTCGGGAGCTGTAGCCGGGCCTGGGAAACGACATGGTGAGTTTCCAGGTTCCGTGCCGAGTCAGCCTGCACCGCTTCTGGACCCCAGGTGCGTGATGCTGTCAGACGTTGGAATTGGGTCCCCATGAGGAGAGAGCCTTAGCTAGGGTTAGGGTTCAGTCCAGGGACATCGCCAGGGCTGAAGCGACTCCTGTCTCGGATCTCCCTCGAGGGCTGAAATGAGGGCCCTTGGCAGAAGGCTGCTCAATTGCAGGGTTAGGGATCGAGGCAGGCTTAGTCTTTGGTGGAGGATCCCGGTTCGTGGTAGGGTTAGGGTTAGGTTTAGGTCTCAGAAGCCTCCAGATAGCGAACACACAGGAGGGAAGTGGTCTTCCCGAAGGGTTGAGTTGAGGGCATAAGGGACGGTGCTGGTCAGGATCCGTCTTTGGCTGCCAAGGCCACACACGTCGATCCGCCCCTGGTTGACGAGGCGTCTGGAATCCTCTAGGCAGCTGCAGCCGGGCCTGGGATACGACATCGTGAGGTTCCAGGTTCCATGCCGAGTCAGCTTGCACCACTTCTGGACCACAGGCGGGTGGTGTTGTCAGAGGTTGGAATTGGGTCCCCATGGGGACAGAGCCTTACCTAGGGTTATGTTCGGTCCAGGTACGTCCCCAGGGCTGAAGCGCCTCTGGTCTCCTGATCTCCCTCGAGGGCTGATGTGAGGGCCCATGCCAGAAGACAGCTCAATTGCAGGATAATGCATCGAGGCAGGTTTAGGTTTCGGTGGAGGGTCCCGGTTCGGGGTAGGGGTAGATTTAGGGTTGAGTCCCAGGAGGCTCCTGGCGCCGAACCCAGGGAAGGGCAGTGGTTTGCCCGAAGGGTGAGTTGAGGGCACAAGGGACCGTGCCAGTCAGGATCCCCCTTTGGCTGCCAAGGTCACGCACGTCGATCCGCCCCTCGTCGAGGTGGCATCTGGAATCCTCTCGGGAGCTGCAGCCGGGCCTGGGAAATTACATGGTGAGCTTCCAGGTTCCATGCGGGTTCAGCCTGCACCGCTTCTGTGCCCCAGTCACCTGGTGTTCTCAGACGTTGGAATTGGGTCCCATGGGGAGAGAGCTTTAGCTAGGGTTAGGGTTCGGTCCAGAGATGTCACCAGGGCCGAAGCGACTCCGGTCTCCTGATATCCCTTGAGGGTTGAAGTGAGGGCCCATGCCAGAAGTCCACTCAATACCAGGGTTAGGGACCAAGGCAGGCTCAAGTTTGGGAGGAGGGTCCCCTTTCGGGGTAGTGTTAGGGTTAGTGTTAGATCCCAGGAGGCTCCAAGCGCTGAACCCGTAGCAAGGCACTGGTCTCACCGAAGGGCTGAGTTGAGGGAACAAGGGATGGTGGCGGTCTTTATCCGTCTTTGGCTGCCACAGCCACACAAGTCCATCGGGCCCTGGTCGAGGTGGCCTCCGCAATCCACTCGGCAGCTGCATCCGGGCCTGGGAAACGACATAGTGAGCTTCCAGGTTCCATGCCGAGTCAGCCTGCACCGCTTCTTGACCCCAGGCGCGTGATGCTGTCAGACGTTGGAATTGGGTGCCCATGGGGAGAGACCCTTACCTAGGGTTAGGGTTCGTTCCATGGACGTCATCAGGGAGGTGGCGTAGGGGGATGGGTTAAATTGGTGATGGGCTATGGATTGCGCTTGTAGTGAGGATCACTGGGTGGTGTATGTAAGTGATGGATGACTACATTCTTTACCTGAAGCTAACTTTACACTGTATGTTAACCAACTGGAATATAAATAAAAACTTGATAAAATGAATACTAAAGAAATACATAAATACATTTAAACTAAACTAAATAAATACATGTTAAAAAGGAAAAAGAAAACTCTTGTGATGATGTCAGTAGACACAGAAAAAGTGTTCTGAGAAAATTTGGTATCCATTTGTGGTAAAAATCTCTTTAAAATTCTTTTTAGAAGGGTCAAATGTCAACATAACAAAGGCCATGTATGTGAAGCCCACAGCTAATGTCATAGCCAGTAGTGAAATTGTGAAAGATTTTCCCCTAAGATCAGGCACAAGACAAGGATGCCCTAGATATGTGAAGGGGATTGGGTGATGCAGGCGTCTGGTTATGCAATGAATGAATCACAGATAGAAGATATAGCATAGGGCACATAGAGAATGGTACTGGAGTAGTGATGCGTGGTGACAGATGATAGCTACACCTGTGTTAGCGTAGCAGAATGTATACATTTGTCCAATGACTATGTTGTTCCTCTGAAACTAATGTAACGTAGTGTGTCAACTATTCCCAAATGACATGTTTTTTTTAACTAGGTAAAGGACTGAAATAAAAAGTTTAATGTAAAAGAACCTGTTAATATCTAATCAAGAATTGCAGTGAAGTTCCAAACTAAACAGTCACCGTATCAAATTCTGTATCATTCCTATACACTAACCCAATTATCTAAGAAGAAGTAAAGAAAACAATCCCATTTACAATAGCATCAAAAACAATAAAAATTATAGCAATACATTTAGCCAAGGAAATGAAAATCTCTCTACAGAAAACTATAAAACCTGTGTGCAGGAATGGAAGAAATTCAATTTGGGTGAAAGAAAGGGGAGAACACACAAGTCAGTGAAAAGCCATCCCGTGTCCAACTTTCAGAGGAATTAATACAGATACAATGTCCATATTACCCAAAGCCATCTAGAGATTCAGTGCAATCTCTATCAAGACTCCGATGCAATATTTATGTAATTAGAAAATTGTATCCTAAAATTTATTTGGAACCACAAAAAGACCCCATGTAGCCAACGCAAGAAAGAACAAAACAGGAGGCATCCCCCTTCTTGATTTCAAGCGTCGTTCTAACTCAAAGAAATCAATGATGTCACTGGCATAAGCACACACACAAGACAATGGAATAGAAATTGAGAGCCCAAACTAAACCTATGCATCACAGTCACCTAGTATTCGACAAGGGAGTCAATAATACACAGTGGAGAAGAGTAGTCTTTTGAATAACTGGTGCTGGGAAAATTGGATATTCACAAGTATAAGAACAAAGTTTAGCACCGTATAATACACCACTCCCTAGAGAGTGAAAGGAAGAAATAGAGAGAGATGTGGTTAGAGAGAAACAGAGACAAAGAGGAAGTACAAGAAGGAAAGTAGAGACCTGGTCCGGTATGTGGACACGGTTAGATGGGCCAGGGGAGAGGGGATGTAGGAAGTGGCTCTGAGTGCTGGGGCAGAAAGGGCTTCTATCATGAGCATCAGAATTCCATGGCCCCAAGACTCCAACATCCCTGGGTCCAAGTTCTGCAGAGGCCATTGGAATTGAAAAGATGGGTAGCCCTAATTTCTTCTGGAATTGTGAGGTTCAGCCTCACGTTCTGTCATGGAGAGGGATGTCTTGAGGGAGAGTGTGCCGCTCTTTGGCAGGTAAACTCCATAGCCTGCCCTGTGGGGAGGTGTCCCAGGGCCATCTCCCTCAGTGCCCCAGGCTCTGTTGGATTTCCCCCCTCCCCCACCAGCTGGCCTTCCTCAAGTTCTGAACCCAGGCCTCAGGCATTGTGTTGCCCCCAGGTCCTGCAGTCTGGACCTGGCAGAGGTGGACTAGTAATATTGGTAAAAAAAAAAAAAAAAATATATATATATATATATATATATATATATATATATATATATATATATATATATATATATATATTTGACAATAAGGTACACATCCTCCCTCTGGGACTAGCGGTGTGCATCCAAATCATAGGTTGCTATCCTCCTCTCCACAACCAATCTGAGGAATCCAGAAGGTAGGTGGACCCTTTCAAACACCCTAGTCTTGTCTTACATGAAATTCAAAGACATTTTCTTGACCCAGCTTTCTTTTAATTCTGAAGAGATGGCAATTAGTCATTGAAGGCATAATAGTCCTATAGGAAATTGACCTATATGACGGATGGACATTATTTCATCCATCCGTATCCCTAAAGCACATTTCATTGGAAATATTAGCCAAGGGTACACACTGTAAATTCACAACAGATGTGTAGCTCCCTGTAAGTTGCATTCTGACGTTGTCACATATGTGTCATCAAAGATATTATTCGTGACTTTTCAGATAAGCTTTCAACACCAAGAAGGTGATGTTAGAGAATCTGGTGTGAATGGAAATTCGCAGATTCTCAATGAGGCATGATTTTTCATTTGTAATGTTTCTTTTTTTGAGAGAACCCGAGCTGGGGAGGGGGATAGAGTGGGAGACACCGAATATGAGGCAGGCTCGAGGCTCTGAGCTCTCAGGACAGAGACTGATGCGGGGCTCAAACTCATGGACTGCCAAATCCTGACTTGACTCAAAGTCGGACGCTTAACCGACTAAGCCACCCAAGCGCTCCAGGAAGGATAGTTTAGTGGCAAAGAAGAAGAAATTAAAGATAGTGTAAAGGATGTCTATTTTTAATTGAAATATTGTTCACACATTTGTTGTGTTAGTTTTAGGCGTACACTGTAGTCATTCCATATGTGTATACGTTATGTTGTACTCAACCACAAGTGTAGCTATCCTGTGGAAGCATGCAACAATATTGTTACAGGATTGACTCCATTCCATTGGCTGTCCCTTGTATCCCTAGGACTCATTCACTCCATAGCTGGACGCCGGTATCTCTCTCTCAAAGGTGTCCATTCTTTATCTAACCTAAGTATTTTGGTGGTAAACAAAATTACCTCTTGTTCAGCATGTGTAAATCGGTGGTCTATTTTTCTGTGAATATTGCTGAAAACATTACAAATGATGTCGTTACGTTAATAAATTCGGTTTCATTCTTCACTCACAAGAAAGAGAAGGAAAAGATTTTGTGTCCCAGGCCCTGTCACTAAAACCTTCCCAACGAGGAGAACAGGCTTAGTTGCCCAGAGCAACTTTGGTCTCTCGGCTGAACAACCAGGGCCTTCAACATTGAAGGAATTCCCATGGTGGCCAGCAGAGAGAGCTCAAGAACCACAGACCCCCGAGGGGCGGGTTCCTCTGCTGGGCAGTGATAGCCAGCAGAGGGCGCACCATCTGCTTTTCTGACCCAGGGCACCTCAGAGCAGGAAGGGCTTCGATTGCTCTCAGAGGACTCAGGCCTCTGCTGGTGCCTCAGTACAGAGAGCAGAGCTGCATTTCCAGCAGGATCTGCCACCCGCCCCAGGAGAGATCTTGGGAGCTTAGCAGCAACTTGGCATCTCCTGAGTCGCCAGAGAGAAGCTGCCTTGTTGTACTGAGTGCTGAGGAGGGGGCGCCGGGTGGCTTCCCTGGTCAAGCTGGTCGCTGAGCTGCACAGGCCCTTGCATTTTCTGGGATGTTCCCGTGTTTCATTCCACCCCTTCCCGGACAGTGTTTGAGCAAGACGTATTTTACTAAAGGAGTTGTGGATTGCGGGGTCCCACGACATCACCTCATAGATGCAGTCGATGGTGTGTTCCAGATCCAGGCTTGTTTCCGGGAAGGAACCCTAACAGAAATTCAGAAGCACGGGAGCTGCATTCAATTAGGACGTGGATACATGAAATGTTCGTCTCACGACCTTCTAGAAGAATGAGCTGGGACCCATGTTCCGAGTGCTGCTGGAACCAGAGACCAAGGTAAGGGCACAAACTGTCCCACACATCATACATGCTTTTTAAAAAATTTCATGGTTATTTTTCCAACCTGGTGAAGTGATTGAACACTACAGAAAACCTGGTAGGTAAGTCTCATTAACCTTATGTTATCTTTTAATTTAAATTCCACTGAGTGAAGACACCGTGTAATAGTAGTTTCAGGTGTCCAATATAGATCAACACTTCCACACGTCACCCGGTGCTCGTCCCAGATGCACTTCTTAATCCCCATCAGCTGTTTCACCCATTCCCTCACCTCGCTGTGGAACTCCTCAGTTTGTTTCCTAGTTAGGAGTCCGTTTGTCTCCTCCCCCCGCCCCTTTGTTTTGTTTTCTTGCCATGTGTTAGTGAAATCATTGGGTATTTGTCTTTCTCCGACAGGCTTATTTCACCCAGCATAACATTCTCTCTCTCCATCCACGTCGTGGCAAATGGCAAGATTTCATGTTTTTGCGGCTAAAGAATATTACCTTCCATAGACCACATCTCAATTTATTCATCAGTTGAGGGGTGCTTGGATAGTTTCTGTCATTTGGCTTTTGTAGAAAATGCTGCTGTAAACATCACGGTGCATGTATCCCTTTGAAGATTTTGTATTCTTTGTGGAAATACCTTGTAGTGAAGTTGCTGGATTGTAAGGTACTTCTATTTCCAGTTTTGTTGTGTTTTTTGACATCTCCATGTGGTTTTCCAGAGTGGCTGCACCAGTTTGCATTCCTACCCACAGTGCAAGAGGGTTATTCTTTCCCCACATCCTTGGCAACACCTGCTGTGTCATCCTTCATTGATTTTAGCCATTGTGACAGATGTGATGTGTTCTCTCATTGTACTTTTGAATTGTATTTCCCTGAAGATCAGTATTGTTGAGCATTTTTTCATGTGTCTCTTGGCCATGTATATGTCTTCCTTCGGGAAATGTCCGCTTGTGTCTTCTGCCCATTTTTAATCAGATTTCTCATTTTTTGGGTGCTGTATAACTGTATATATTTTGGACACTAACCCTTTATCCGATGTCGTTTGCAAATATCATTCTGTTGATGTTTTCGTTTTGTTGATTATTTCCCTGGTGACGGAAGGTTTTAATTTTTATAAAGTCTTATTATTTTTGCTTGTGTTTCCCTTAGCTCTAGAGATATATCTACAAAGACGTCTGTACAGGCAATGTCAAGTAAGATACTACCCGTGTTATCCTCTGGGATTTTTATGGTTTCAGGTTTCACATATAGGTTTTTGTCCATGTTGGATTTATTTTTGTGTATGTTGTAAGACAGTGGTCCGTTGTTTTTGTTTTGTTTTGCAGATTGCTGTCCAGTTTTTCCAAAACCATATGTTGAGGAGCCTTTTTTTAAATTTATGTATTTATTTTTGAGAGAGAGAGAGAGAGAGTGAGAGAGCGAGCGAGCAAGCAGAAGAGGGGCAGAGAGATATGGAGAGAGAGAATCCCACGCATGCTCTGCACTGCCCTGAGATCATGACCTGAGCTGAACCCACCATCACACGCTTTCGTGACTGGGCCACCCATGTGTCCCAAGACTATCTTTTTTTTCCATTGGATGTTCTTTCCTGCTTTGTTGAGAATTAATTGACCATAGAGGTGTGAGTTTATTTCTGGGTTTCCATGCTATTGATCTATGCGTATGAGTTTGTTGTTGTTGTTATTTTTTGTTGTTGTTTTGTCAGTACTGTTCAGTACGGACATACTGATCATACTGTTCTGATCAGTATAGCTTTGTAATATAACCTAAAGTCTGGAATTGTGATGTCTCCAGCTTTGCTTTTCTTCTACAAGTTTGTGTTGGCTGTTTGGGGACTTTTGTCATTCCATACACATTTTGAGATTATTTGTTCTTGTTCTGTGACAAATGTTTTTGTGAGTGTGATATCCCTATCACACTTCATTTCATTATATGTGTAGATTGTTTTGAGGAGTGTAGACATTTTAACAGTATTTTGTGCTTCCCATCCATGAACATGAAATGTATGTCCATTTCTTTGTGTCCTCTTCCATTTATTTCATCAGTGTTTCATAGCCTTTAGAGTACAGGTCTTTCACCTCTTTGGTTAGGTTTATTCCTGGTTTCTTGTGGTATTTGTGAGCCTGTCAATGGGATTGATCCCTTACTTTCTCTCTGTGTTAATTCATGATTTGTGTTAGAAATTCAATACATCTATGTTCCTTGATTTCTGTAGATTGTGACTTGTCGAATTCATATATCGATTCTAGCAATTTTTAAGGGAGACTTTCATGTTTTTTATAGAACATATCATGTCAGTTCCAAACAGGGAAAGTGCTACTTCTTCCTTGCCGATTTGGATGCCTCTTATTTCTTTTTGTTGTCTGAGTGCTGTGGTTAGGGTTTCCCGTACTATGTGGGATAACAGTGGTGAGAGGGGTCATTCCTATCTTGTCCCTGACTTTGGAAGAAAAACTTTCAATTTTTACCCATTGAGGATGAGATGAGCTGTGGGTTTTTCATAGACGACCTTTATTATGTGCAGGTAGGTTGAGTCCCAATGTACTTTGCTGAGGGTTTTTATCATGAATGGATGTGACATTTTATCAAATAGTTTTCCTGCATCTGTTGAAAGCATCCTATTGTTCTTATCCTTTCTTCTATTACTGTGGTGCATCATGTTGATTGATATGTGAATGTGGAACCACGCTTGCAGCCCAGGAATATATCCCACTTGATTATGGTAAATGATTCTATCAATGTATTGTTGACTTTAATTTGAAGGTTTTTTAATGAGAATTTCGGCATACATAGTCATCAGGCTATTGCTCTGCAGTTTTATTTAAAAATTTTTAAACATCTTTTTAAATGCTTATTTCTTTCCTTAGATAGAGTACATAAAAGTGAGGGAGGGGCAGAGAGACAGGGAGAGAGAGAATCCTGGCCATGCCCCACACTGTCATGGCAGGGCCCAACGTGGGACTCGAACCCACGCACCGCAAGATAATGTCCTAATCCAAAATTAAGAGTTGGACAGTAAACCGACCGACCCACACAGGCGCCGCTGCAGTTTTCGGTTTTAGTGGAGGCTTCATCTCGTTTTGGTATCAGGGTAATGATGGCCTCATACGATGAATTTGTAAGTTTTCCTTCTTTTTTTATTTTTTGTAATAATTCGAGGAGAATACATATTACCTCTTCCTTGAATGGATGGTAGAATTCATCAATGAAGCCATCTGGCCATGAACTCTTGTGTTGGGGGGAGATTTTTTTAATTACTGATGGGGTATCTTTCTGTTTTCAGATTTTAGGTATCTTCCTGTTTCAGTTTTGGTAGTGTGTGTGTTTCTAGGAATTTGTCCATTGTTCTCAGAGTGTCCAATTTGTTGCATATAGTTGTTCATAATATTATCTTCTAATTGTATTTTTGTGGTGTTGACTGTCATTTCTCCTTTCTTATTTGTGATTTCATTTATTTGAGTCCTTTCTGTCTTCTTTGTGAAGAGTCTGCCTAGGAGGTTTCCAGTTGATTACTGCTTTCAATGAACCAGCCCCTGGTTTCATTGATTTGGTCTAGTGTCTTTTTGGTTTCTATATTCCTTATTTCTGCCCTAAACTCTATTATTTCCTTCCTTCTGCTGCTCTTTTTCTCATTCCTTTAGGTGTAAGTTAGGATTCTTTGAGATTTTTCTTGCTCTTTAAGGTAGGCTTGTATTGCTATATACTTCCATCATAGACTGCTTTTGCCGCATTCCAAAGGGTTTTACCAGTGTATTTTCATTTTCATTTTCATTTGTTTCAGTGTATTTTCTCATTGATTTCCTGTTTGACCCATTCATTTAGTAGCATGTTACTTAACCTCCCTTTATTTGTGGCCTTCCCGCCCCCCCCCCCCCCGCCCTCTTTTTGTGGTTGACTTCAAGTTTCCTAGCTTTGTGGTTAGAAAAGATGCTTGGTCTGATCTCTGTCGTTGGGTACCTCTTGAGGCCTGATTTGTGACCTAGAATGTGATCAATTCTGGAGAACGCCCCAGGTATGCTTGAAAAGAATGTGCATGTACTCTGCCATTTTAGTATGGAGTGTTCTGAATATATCTGTTAAACCCTTCTGGTCCAGTGTGTCATTCAAAGCCATTGTTTCCTTGTTGACTTTCTGTTTATAGGTTCTGTCCATTGATGTGAGTGATGTGTTAAAGTCCTCTACTATCATCATATTATTATAAATGAGTTCCTTTACGGTTGTTGCTAAATGTTTTATATACTTGGTGATCGCATGTTGGGTGCATCAAAATTTACAATCATTGGATCTTCTTGTTTGGCTGTCCCCTTTAGTATGAGATCGTGTCTGTCTTCATCTCTTGTTATAGCTGTATGTATGTATGTATGTATGTATGCATGTATTTTAATTTAAGTCTTAGTTGACATACAGTGCATTCTCGGATTTAGGAGTAGAATTCGGTGATTCATCCTTTACATACAACACCCAGTGCTCATCACAACAAGTGCTCTCCTTAATACTCGTCCTCCATCTAGCCCAGCGCTGACCCATCTCCCTCCATCAACTTTCACTTTTTTTTCCTCTAACATTAAGAGACTCATGTGGTTTGTTACCACGCTTCTCTTTTCCTGGATCCTTCCTTAGTTTTCATGTGTTTTGTTTCTTAACTTCCACATGAGTGAAATCATATATGTGTCTTTCTCTGATTGACATATTTCACGTAGCATAATACATTCGAGCTCCATCCACATCGTTGCAAATGGCAAGATTTCATTCTTCTTGAAGCTGAGTTATATTTCATTGTATATACGTATGTATGTATATATGAACATACACATATGTCCATATGCATATACATACGTATACATACACACACCACAACTTCTTTACACCTTCATCAGTTGATGGATACTTGGGCTTTCTCCATAGTTGGGCTACTGTTGATAATTCTGCTATAAATATTGGGTGCATGCAATGTCACTATTAGGTATTTACCCAAAGGGTACCAAAATAGAGTCTCGGTTTTAAAGTTTATTTTGCCTGATATAAGTATTGCTACTGGCTTTCTTTTGACATTATTGGCATGATAAATATTTCTTCATTCCCTCACTTCAAATCTGCAGGAGACTTGGGGCGCCTGGGTGGCTCAGTCGGTTAAGGGGCCGACTTCGGCTCAGGTCATGATCTCGCGGTCCTTGAGGTCGAGCCCCGCGTCGGGCTCTGTGCTGACAGCTCAGAGCCTGGAGCCTGTTTCAGATTCTGTGTCTCCCTCTCTCTGACTCTCCCCCGTTCATGCTCTGTCTCTCTCTGTCTCAAAAATAAGTAAACATTAAAAAAAAGTAAAAAAAAATAACAAATCTGCAGGAGACTTAAGTCCAAATAAGGCTTTGTAGGCAGCATCTAGATAGACATTGTTTTTTGTTTGCTTGTTTGTTTGTTTGTTTTGTCCATTCTGACGCCCTATCCAATGTCTTTGGATTGGAGCATTTAGTCCATTTATAGTCAGAGTGATTATTGCTAGGTATATATTTAGTCCCATTCTACTAGTTGTTTTGTCATTGTTTCTTGATGTTTTCTCTGATCCTTTCTTGTCTGTAACACTTTTAGTCTTTCCTTTCCACTCAAGAGCCCGATTTAAATATTCTTTTCTTTTGACTGGTGGTACATTTCTTTACTTATTTTTAATATTTCTTCTTTTTAAAATTTAAGCCCAAGTTAGTTACCTTATAGAGGAATACAGTTTCAGCAGTAGAATTTAGTGATCCATCAAGTACAAAATATACCCAATACTCATCCCAAGGTCCACCCCTAATGCCCATCACCCATTTAGCCCATACCCCTATTCAGTAACCCTCCAGGAACCCTGAGATTCTTCCCTCTATTTAACAGTCTCTTATCATTTGACTCCCTCTCTGTGTGTATCTTATTTTTGCTTTCCTTGCACTATGTTCATCAGTTTTATTAAATTCGACAGATGAGAGAAATCATAGGATGTGTGTCGTTCTCTGACATATTTTGCTTAGCTTAAGAAAGTCCGGTTCCATCCCCGTTGTTGCAAAGAGCGAGATTTCATTCTTTTTGATCGCCGAGTAATAGTCCATTGTATGAATATACCATATCTTCTTTATCCATTCATCTGTCAGTGGTCATTTGGGCTCTTTGCATAACTTAGCTATTGTTGATAATGCTGCTATAAATATTGGAGTACACGTGCCACTTCGAGTCAGCGTTAGTGTATCTTTTGGATAAATACCTAGTAGTGCAATTGCTGGGTCCTAGTGTAGTTCTATTTTTTGTTTTTGTGACGAATCTCCATACTATTGTCCAGAATGGCTACACCACTTTGCATTCCCACCAGCATTGCAAAAGGGTTCCCTTTCCCTGCATCCTTGCCAACATCTGTCGTTTCCGGAGATGTTAATTTTAGCCATTCTGATAGGTGTGAGGGGATATCTCATTGTGGGTTTGATTTGTATTTCAGTGATGACCAGTGAGATTGAGCATCTTTTCATGTGTGACCGATATGGATGTCATCTTTCTTAAAGTGTCTCTTCATGTCTTTTGCCCATTTCTTCACTGGATTATTTGGTTTCTGGGTGTTGAGTGTGATAAGTTTTTTATAGATTTTGGATACTAACCCTTTATCTGATATGTCACCTGCAAATATCTTCTCCCATTTCATTCAGTTGCCTTTTAGTTTGGCTGATTTTGTCCCCTGCTGTGCAGAAGCTTTTTATCTTCAGGACCCAATAGTTCATTGTGGTTTTTATTGCCCTTGCTTCTGGAGACATGACAAGCGAGAAGTTGCTGCGGCCAGGATCAAGGAGGTACATTGCCTGTTATCTCCTCTAGGATTTTGATGGTTCCTGACTTACATTTAGATAATTCATCCATTTTGAGGTGTGTGTGTGTGTGTGTGTGTGTGTGTGTGTGTGTGTGTGTCGTTTAAGAACAGTGTCCAGGTTCATCATTCTCACTGTCCAGTATTCCTAGTACCATTTGCTGAAGAGAATCTTATTCCATTGGATATTCTTTCTGTGTTAACAAAGATTACTCACCATATGTTTGAGGGTATATTTCTGGGTTCCATATTCTGTTCCATTGACGTCTGTCTCCGTTTCTGTGCCTGTACATACTGTCTTGATGAATGCAGCTTTCTAATACACCATAAATCCAAAATAGTCATGTTTCCACCTTTGTTTTCTTTTTCAACATGACTTTGGCTTTTGGTATCTTTTCTGGATCCTTACACATTTTAGGGTTGTTTGTTCTAGCTCTGTGGAGAAAGCTCGTGTTATTTTGATAGGGATTGCATTGAGTGTGTCGATTGCTTTGGTAGTATTGACATCTTAACAATGTTTGTTCTTTTTTTTTTTTCAACGTTTATTTATTTTTGGGGGGACAGTCAGAGACAGAGCATGAACGGGGGATGGGCAGAGAGAGAGGGAGACACAGAATAGGAAACAGGCTCCAGGCTCTGAGCCATCAGCCCAGAGCCTGACGCGGGGCTCGATATCACGGATGTCGAGATCGTGACCTGGCTGAAGTCGGACGCTGAACCGACTGCGCCACCCAGGCGCCCCAAATGTTTGTTCTTCTAATACGTGAGCATGGAATGTTTTCCATTTCTTTGGGTTTCTTCAATTTTTCTCATAGACGATTTATAGTTTGTTGCTTACATCCCCATTGGGAGAGAGTCTGAGCTAGGGTTAGGGTTCGGTCCAGGACGTTGCCAGGGCCAAAGCAACTCCAGTCTCGTGATCTCCCTAGAGGAATGAAGTAAGGGACCAGGAGACAGCGGGGGTCAAGTGTTTGATTAGGTTTCAAGATCGGGTTAGGATTCGGTTGAGGTTTCCGGTTAGGGGTAGGGTTTGGGTTAGGACCCAAGAGGCTCCAGGTACTGAACCCACAGCAGGGCAGTGGTCACCCGAATGGGCTAAGTTGAGGGCACAGGGGACAGGGCCGGTAAGGTTCAGTCTTTGGCTTCCTGGCCACGCAAATCTATGGGCCACTGGTCGGGTAGGCCTCAGGAATTCTCTCAGACAACTGCAGCCGGGCCTGCAGAATGACATTGTGAGGTTCCAGGCACCATGCCGAGGGACACTGCCCCGCTTCTGGAACCCCAGGCGCGTGGTGTTGCCAGACCTTGGGATTGGGTCCCCAAGGGGAGAGAGACTTAGCTACGGTTATTGTTTGGACCAGGGACGTAGCCAGGATCGAAGTGACTCCAGTCTCGAGATCTCCCTCGAGAGATGAAGTGAGGCCCCATGAGAAGGTGAGGTTAAAATGAAGGGATAGGGTTCAAGGCCGGCTTAGGATTCGGTGGAGGGTCTGGTTAAGGGTAGGGTTGGGGTTACGTCCCAGGAGGCCCCAGGTGCTGAATCCAGAACACTGCAGTGGTCTCCCCGAAGGACTGAGTTCAGGGCACAAGGGAGAGTGCCAGGCAGGATCAGACTCTGTTCTTCCAAGGCCACACAACTCTATGAGCGCCTGGTCGGGGAAGACTCAGGAATCCTCTCTGGCAGCTGCAACAGGCATGGGAAACGATATGGTGAGCTTCCAGATACCATACCAACTGACCATGCAACCCTTCAGGACCCAAGGCGTATGGTGTTGTCAGACGTAGGGATTGGGTCCCCACGGGGAGAGAGCCTTAGCTAGGATTAGGGTTTGGTCCAGGGACGTCGCCAGGGCCGAAGCCACACTGGTCCTGTAATCTCTCTCAAGGCCTGAAATGAGGGCCCATGCGACGGGGCTGCTCAAGTGGAGGGTTAGTTTTCGAGGATGGCTGAGATGGTTCGGTGGAGGATTCTGACACAGGGTAGGTTTAGGGTGAAGTTTAGATCCCAGGAGCTTCCAGACGATGAACCCACAGAAAGGCAGTGGTCTCCCTGAAGGGCTAGGTTGAGGACACAAAGTAGGGTGCCGGTCAGGATCCGTCTTGGTCTGCCAAGGCAACACACGTGATTGGGCCCCTGGTCGAGGAGGCCTCCAGAATCCTCTCGGGCAGCTGCAGCCGGGCCTGGGAAGTGACATGGTGAGCTTCCAGGTTCTATGTCGAGTCAGCCTGCACCGCTTCTGGACCCCAGGCGCGTGGTGTTGTCAGACGTTGGAATTGGGTCCCCATGGGGAGAGAGCCTTAGCTAGGGTTAGGGTTCAGTCCAGGGACATCGCCAGGGCCGAAGCGACTCCAGTCTCGTGATCTCCCTCGAGGGCTGAAGTGAGGGCCCATGCCAGAAGGCGGCTCAATTGCATGGTTAGGGTTCGATGCAGGCTTAGGTTTTGGTGGAGGGTCCCGTTTCGGGGCAGGGTTAGGGTTAGGGTTAGGTCCCAGAAGGCTCCAGGCGCCGAACCCACAGCAGGGCAGTGGTCTCCCCGAAGGGCTGAGTTGAGGGCACAAGGGACGGTGCCGGTCAGGATCCGTCTTTGGCTGCCAAGGCCACACACGTTGTTCCTCCCTGGTCGAGGAGGCCTCCGGAATCCTCTCGGGCAGCTGCAGCCGGGCCTGGGAAACGACATGGTGAGCTTCCAGGTTCCATGCCGAGTCAGCCTGCACCGCTTCTGGACCCCAGGCGCGTGGTGTTGTCAGACGTTGGAATTGGGTCCCCATGGGGAGAGAGCCTTAGGTAGGGTTAGGGTTCGGTCCAGGGACGTCGCCAGGGCCGAAACGACACCGGTCTCGTGATCTCCCTCGAGGGCTGAAGTGAGGGCCCATGCCAGAAGTCGGCTCAATTGCAGGGTTAGGGTTCGAGGCAGGCTTAGGTTTCGTTGGAGGGTCCCGGTTCGGGGTAGGGTTAGCGTTAGTGTTAGGTCCCAGGAGGCTCCAGGCGCCGAACCCACAGCAGGGCAGTGGTCTCCCCGAAGGGCTGAGTTGAGGGCACAAGGGACGGTGCCGGTCAGGATCCGTCTTTGGCTGCCAAGGCCACACACGTCGATCGGCCCCTGGTCGAGGAGGCCTCCGGAATCCTCTCGGGCAGCTGCAGCCAGGCCTGGGAAACGACATGGTGAGCTTCCAGGTTCCATGCCGAGTCAGCCTGCACCGCTTCTGGACCCCAGGCGCGTGGTGTTGTCAGACGTTGAATTGGGTCCCCATGGGGAGAGAGCCTTAGCTAGGGTTAGGGTTCGGTCCAGGGACGTCGCCAGGGCCGAAGCGACTCCGGTCTCGTGATCTCCCTCGAGGGCTGAAGTGAGGGCCCATGCCAGAAGGCGGCTCAATTGCAGGGTTAGGGTTCGAGGCAGGCTTAGGTTTCGGTGGAGGGTCCCGGTTCGGGTTAGGGTTAGGGTTAGGTCCCAGGAGGCTCCAGGCGCCGAACCCACAGCAGGGCAGTGGTCTCCCCGAAGGGCTGAGTTGAGGGCACAAGGGACGGTGCCGGTCAGGATCCGTCTTTGGCTGCCAAGGCCACACACGTCGATCGGCCCCTGGTCGAGGAGGCCTCCGGAATCCTCTCGGGCAGCTGCAGCCGGGCCTGGGAAACGACATGGTGAGCTTCCAGGTTCCATGCCGAGTCAGCCTGCACCGCTTCTGGACCCCAGGCGCGTGGAGTTGTCAGACGTTGGAATTGGGTCCCCATGGGAAGAGAGCCTTAGCTAGGGTTAGGGTTCGGTCCAGGGACGTCGCCAGGGCCGAAGCGACTCCGGTCTCGTGATCTCCCTCGAGGGCTGAAGTGAGGGCCCATGCCAGAAGGTGGCTCAATTGCAGGGTTACGTTTCGAGGCAGGCTTAGGTTTCGGTGTAGGGTCCAGGTTCGGGGTAGGTTAGGGTTAGGGTTAGGTCCCAGGAGGCTCCAGGCGCCGAACCCACAGCAGGGCAGTGGTCTCCCCGAAGGGCTGTTTTGAGGGCACAAGGGACGGTGCCGGTCAGGATCCGTCTTTGGCTGCCAAGGCCACACATGTCGATCGGCCCCTGGTCGAGGAGGCCTCCGGAATCCTCTCGCGCAGCTGCAGCCGGGCCTGGGAAACGACATGGTGAGCTTCCAGGTTCCATGCCGAGTCAGCCTGCACCGCTTCTGGACCCCAGGCGCGTGGTGTTGTCAGACGTTGGAATTGGGTCCCCATGGGGAGAGAGCCTTAGCTAGGGTTAGGGTTCGGTCCAGGGACGTTGCCAGGGCCGAAGCGACTCCGGTCTCGTGATCTCCCTCGTGGGCTGAAGTGAGGGCCCATGCCAGAAGGCGGCTCAAGTGCAAGGTTAGGTTTTGAGGCAGGGTTAGGTTTTGGTAGAGGGTCCCGGTTAGTTGTCCTGTTAGGGTTAGGGTAAGGTCCCAGGAGGCTCCAGGCGCCAAACCCACAGCAGGGCAGTGGTCTCCACGAAGGGCTGATTTGAGGACAAAAGCAATGGTGACGGTCAGGATCAGTCTTTTGCTGCCAAGGCCACACACGTCGATGGGCCCCTGGTCGAGGAAGCCTCTGGAATCCTCTCGGGCAGCTGCAGCCTGGCCTGTGAAACGACATGCTGAGCTTCCAGGTTCCATGCTGAGTGAAGCTGCACTGCTTCTGTACCCCAGGAACGTGGTGTTGTCAGACGGTGGAATTGGGTCCCCATGGGGAGCGTCCCTTAGCTTGGGTTAGGGTTCGGTCCATGGACGTCGCCTTGACCTAAGCGACTATGGTCACGTGGTCTCCTTCGAGGGCTGAAATGAGTGTCCATGCAACAAGGTGGCTCAAGTACAGGGTCGGTTTTGAGGCAGGGTTTGGTTTGGGTGGATGGTCCCGGTTAGGGGTTAGGTTACGGTTAGGGTAAGGTCCCAGGAGGCTCCAGGCGTTGAACCCACAGCAGGGCAGTGATCTCCTGCAGGGATGAGTTGAGGGCACAAGGGACGGTGACGGTCAGGATCAGTATTTGGCTTCCATGGCCACACACGTCAATGGGCCCCTGGTCGAGGAGGCATCTGAAACCTCTGAGGCAGCTGCAGCCCAGCCTGGAAAATGACACGGTAGGCTTCCAGGTCCCAAGCCGGGTGTGCCGCACCTCTTTTGGACCCCAGGCACGTGGTCTTGTCAGACGGTGGAATTGGGTTCCCATGGGCAGAGTGCCTGAGCTAGGGTGAGGGTTTGGTCCAGGGACGTCGCCAGGGCTGAAGCGACTCTGGTCTCGTGATCTCCCTCCAGGGCTGAAGTGAGGGCCCATGGGACAAGGCCGCACAAGTACAGTGTTAGTTTTCGAGGCAGCCTTATGTTTTGGTGAAGGGTCCCGGTTAGGGGTACGGTTAGGATTAGGGTTAGGACAGAAGAGGCTCCAGACGCCAAACCCACAGCAGGGCAGTGGTCTCCCCGCAGGGCTGAGATGAGGGCAGATGGGACGGCCACACACGTCGATGTGCCCCTCATCGAGGAGGGCTCTGGAATCCTCTCAAGCAGCTTCAGCCCGACATGGGAAATGACTAGCTGAGCGTCCAGGTTCCATGCCGAGTGAGCCTGCACCGCTTGTGCACCCCAGGGGCGTGGTGTTGTCAGATGGTGTAATTGGGTCCCCATGGGGAGAGAGCCTTAGCTAGGGTTAGGTTCGGTCCTGGGACGTTGCAAGGGCCAAAGCGAATCCGGTCTCATGATCTCCCGTGAGGCCTGAACTGAGGGCCCATGCGACAAGGCAGCTCAAGTGCAGGGGTAGGTTTCCAGGCAGGCTTAGGTTTTGGTGGAGGGTCCCGGTTCGGGCTAGGTTTAGGGTTAGCGTTAGGCCCCAGAGGTCTCCAGGCGCTGAACTGACAGCAGGGCAGTGGTCTCCCCGAAGGGCTGAGTTGAGGGCACAAGGGACGGTGCCGGTCAGGATCCCTCTTCGGCTGCCAACACCACACACGTCGATCGGGCCCCTGGTCGAGGAGGCCTCCGGGATCCTCTCCGGCAGATGCAGCCTGGCCTGTGAAACGGCATGGTGCGCCTCTGGGTTCAATGCCATGTGAGACTGTACCGCTTCTGGATCCCAGGCGCGTGCTGCTGTCAGACGTTGGAATTGGGTCCCCATGGGGAGAGAGCCTTAGCTAGGGTTAGGGTTCGGTCCAGGGACGTTGCCAGGGCCGAAGCGACTCCGGTCTCGTGATCTCCCTCGAGGGCTGAAGTGAGGGCCCATGCGACAAGGTGGCTCAATTGCAGGGTTAGGGTTCGAGGCAGGCTTAGGTTTCGGTGGATGGTCCCGTTAGGGGTACGGTTAGGGGTAGGGTTAGGTCCCAGGAGGCTCCAGGCGCGGAACCCACAGCAGGGCAGTGGTCTCCCCGAAGGGCTAAGTGGCGTGCAAAAGGGATGGTGCCGGTCAGGATCCGTCTTTGTCTGCAAGGCCACACACGTGATTGGGCCCCTGGTTGAGGAGGCCTCCGGAATCCTCTCGGGCAGCTGCAGCCGGGCCTGGGAAACGACATGGTGAGCTTCCAGATTCCATGCCGAGTCAGCCTGCACTGCTAACGGACCCCAGGCGCGTTGTGTTGTCAGACGTTGTCAGACGAATTGGGTCCTCCTGGGGAGAGAGCCTTAGCTAGGGTTAGGGTTCGGTCCAGGGACGTCACCAGGGCTGAAGCGACTCCAGTCTCGTGACCCTCCCTCGAGGGATGAAGTGAGGGCCCATGCCAGATGGCGGCACAATTGCAGGGTTAGGGTTAGAGGCAGGCTTAGTTTTCGGTGCAGGGTCCCGGTTCGGGGTAGGGTTAGGGTTAGGTTTAGGTCCCAATAGGCTCTAGGCGCCGAACCCACAGCAGGGCATAGGTCTCCCCAAAGGGCTGATTTGAGGGCACAAGGGACAGTGCCCGTCATGATCCGACTTTGGCTGCCAAGGCCACACACGTCGATCGGCCCCTGGTCGAGGAGGCCTCAGGAATCCTCTCGGGCAATGCAGCCACGCCTTGGAAAGGACATGGTGAATTTCCAGGTTCCTTTCGAGTCAGCCTGCACCGCTTCTGGATCCCAGGCGCGTGGTTTTGTCAGAATTGCAATTGGGTCCCCATGGGGAGAGAGCCTTAGCTAGGGTTGGGTTTGGCCCAGGAACGTCGGTAGGGCCAAGGCGCCTCCATTCTCGTGATCTCCCTCGAGTGCTGAAGTGAGGGCCCATGCCAGAAGGCGGCTCACCTCCAGGGTTCGGGTTCGAGGCAGGCTTAGGTTTCAGTGGAGGGTCCCGTTTCGGGGTAGGGTTAGGGTTAGCTCCCTGGAGGCTCTGGGTTGTTACCCCAGAGCATAGCAGGTGTATCTCCAAAGTGCTGAGTGGAGTCACAAGGGTGTGTTCCGGTCAAGATTATTCTATTGGTTCTGAGGCTAGACATATGTATGTGCCACCCTTACTGTAGGCTTCAGGAATCCTCCCGTGCAGCTGCCGTCTTGCTTTGGAAATGACATGGTGATATTCCATGTTCCATGTCGAGTATTTCTTCATCTATTCTGGAACCCATGTGCATGCTGTTATTAGAAAATATACAAATGTGTATTTTCTGATGGAATGATATCTCCCTTGATGGCTTTGCGGTGTTAAAGTACCCTTCTATGATTGTATGAGTATCAATTCTTTACTTTAGGTTTTCAGTGTTTTGTGTATTGGATTCTCTCAGGTTGAGCACATATATGTTTACAATTGTTGTATCTTTCGTTGGATTATTCCTTTTATCATTATAATTTCTTTCTTTCTCTCTTCTTAGAGTTTTATTTTTAAATGTATTTGTTTGATATAGGTATGGCTACTGCTGTTTTCTTTTGATGATTTACTTCTGTAATTACTCTCTTGTCGGTAGAGAATAGATAGGTCCTATATTTCCTCTCACCCAGTGCCTATATTCTCTCACCCAGTGCCTTTTATTATGAGGAGAGAGAGCTTGGGTATGGGAGGGCTGGTTGGGGGAAATGGGGGTAGAGAGAGAGCAAGAGAGAGAATGAGACTCAGTATGTATCTTAAGTAAGTTCCATGCTCAGTGCAGAGCCCAATTAGGACTCAATCCGATGACCCTGGCATCATAGCCTGATCCAAAGTCAAGAGTCGAAATCTCAAGTGATTGAGCCATCCAGGCTCCCCTATCTGTCACCCTGTGCCTTTGGTTGGAGCATTTATCCTGTTTCCTTTCAAAGTAATTGATAGACATATACTTGTCCTTTTATTACTTGATGATTGTTGTTTCTGAATCTTTCTGATCCTTTCTTCTCTTTCTCTTTTTTATGGTTTGCTGGATTTCTTTAGTACCACAGTTGATATTGCTCGTCTTTATAGTCTGCATATGTATTGGTGGTGTTTGATTTGTGGTTATTATTAGGTTTGTACCTAACCACTTGTGCATATAGAATTCTATATTTAGTTGATAGTTGTTTAAGTTTGAACCAGTTCTTTACTCCTCTCCTCCCCGTGTTGTAGATATGTAGTGTCATATTTCAAAACCTTTCATATCGCGAATACTTTGGCTGATGTTTTATAGATGTACTCATTTTTATTGCTTTTGCGTTTCGCACGTTAATAGTGTCACTTTAGGTGTTTCTTTTCCACTTAAAGAGTCCGCTTTAACATTTCGTTCAGGGGTGGTTTGTTGGTTGTGAACTCGCTGAGTATTTATTTGGGAACCTCTTCATCTCTCCTTCCATCTGAATGATAGTGTTGTGGATAGACTCTCTGGCTGCAGATGTTATCCATTCAGCACTTTTACCATACAGTGCTGCTCACTTACGGTTTCAAAGTTTCTTCTGAAAAACATCCAGTGATAACCTTATAGGGCTTCTCTTGTAGGTAATTGTCATCTTTTGGTTTTTCTGCTATTAAATTTTTCTTTATCACGACATTTTGCATTTTAATTCCTATATGACTTGATGTGGATCTGCTTCTGTTGAATATTTTGGGGGTTCTTTGTGCCTCCTACTTCTGCATCTGTTTCATTCCCCACATTAAGGCAGTTTTCATCTATTGTGTCTTCAAATAAATTTTCTGGTTCCATTTCTCAGAGTTTGGAGAATGAGAAATAGGGCAGAAGAGCCCTATTGAAGGTTCTCTGATGAGTCACTGGTTTTGCATGCGTGGAGGGTAGATTTGGGATTCAAATGAACAACCTATCTTTAATTTAAAAGAACTAGAAAAAAACAACAATCTACCAATGTCCAATGTTCTCAAAAGGGAGGAAGTAATGCATATGAGAGTGGAAACCAATGAAACTGAGACCATGAAATCAATAGAAAATATGAAGAAGGCCAACAGTGGGTTTTCTGAAGAGTGAAACAAAAATTTCAAGATTATACGTATACTATGCTAAGACAGAGAGAGGACCCAACTCAAAATAATTATAAATAAAAGGGCAGACATTATACCTGATACCAAAGAAACATAAAGGAGACAAAGAGGCGACCATGGCTAAATAGATGCCAGCAAACCGCCTACATAGAAGAAATGGATAGGTTCTTAGAAACACACAACCTACCAAGACTGTATCAGGAAGAAATAGCAGGTTTGCACAGACCCATTAAAGGAAGACTGCGTCAATACAAGAAGATAACCAAAGAAAGTAAATTGAATCAGTAATCGAAATTCTCTCAGGGAAGAAAAGCCCAGGACCAGGTAGATTCACTGGTGAATGTGACCAAACGTTTGTAGAAGAAATAACAGCAGTCCTCTCACTGATTCAAAAGGAATGAACACCATAAACTCATTTTATGCGACTGGAATTACCCTGGTAGGAAGCCAGAAAAGGATACTACCTGAACAGAAAACTATAGGCCACTATTCCCATGATGAATATAGATGAATAATTCCCAGTGATATACAGGCAAACCAAATTAACCATCACATAAAAAGGATCATTGACCACGATGTAGGGTTTTTCCCTGTAAAGGAAGGGTGTTTCAGAAATGAAAATCAATAAATATGACCCCTCACATAATTGAATGAAAGAAAAATCGTCCAAAAACCAGACTCAACTATAAATAGCAAACGGAGGATTACTAGAAGGGAGGTGGGCAGGGGGATGGGTTAAATGGGTGATCGGCTAAGGAGGGCGCTAGTAGTGAGGAACACTGGATGTTGTATGTAAGTGATGGATGACTACATTGTACTCCTGAAACTAACATTACACTGTATGTTAACCAACTAGAATTTAAATAAAAACTTGAAAAAAATATATACTAAAGAAATACATAAATAAATTTAAAGTAAACAAAATAAATACATTTTTAAAATTTTTCTTAATGTTTATTTACTTTTGACAGAGACAGAGAGACAGAGAGAAAGAGAGAGACAGAAAGAGAGAGGGGGGGGCATGATCAGGGGAGGGGTAGTGAGAGTGTGAGACACAGAATCCGAAGTAGGCTCCAGGCTCTGAGCTGTCAGCACAGAGCCTGATGCAGGGCTCAAACCCATAGACCGTGAGATCATGACGTGAATCAAGTCGGACGCTCAACCAACTGAGCCACCCAGGCGCCCCATACATTTTAAAAATTAAAAAGAAAACTGCTGTGACTATGTCAATAGATACACAAAAAATGTTCTGAGAATATTTGGTATCCATTTGTGCTAAAAAACTCTTTAAAAATTCCCCGTAGAGGGAACATATCTCAACATAAGAAAGGCCATGTATGTGAATCCCATATCTAACATCATACTCTATAGTGAAATTGTGAAAGATTGTCCTCTAAGATCAGGAACAAGACAAGGATGCCCTAGATATGTGAAGGGGATTGGGTAATGCAGGCTTCTGGTTATGGAATAATAAATTACAGATAGGGATATAGCATAGGGAACATTGAGAATGGTACTGGAATAGTGATGCATGGTGACAGATTGTAGCTACACCTGTGTTAGCGTATCAGAATGTATACACTTGTCCAATCACTATGTTGTTCATCTGAAACTAATGTAACATACTGTATCAGCTATTCCCAAATAACATGATTTTTTAAAAAGGTAAAAGAATGAAATAAAGTTCAGTGTAAAAGAACTTGTTAATATCTAATCAAGAAATACATTAAAGTTCCAAACTAGAAAGTCACCTTGTCACATTCTGTAGCTTTCCTATACACTAACCAAATTATCTAAGAAGAAAAGAAAACAATCCATTTACAATAGCATCAAAAACAATAAACTGTATAGGAATAATTTAGCCAAGGAAGTGAAAGATCTCTGTACAGAAAACTATAACACCCATGTACTGAAATGGAAGAAATTCAATTTGGATGAAAGAAACAGGAGAACACACAAATCAGTGAAAAGCCATCTCACGTCTGTCTTTAAGAGGAATTAATATAGATACAATGTCCATATTACCCAAAGCCATCTAGAGATTCAGTGCAATCTTTATCAAGACTCCAATGCAATTTTTATGCAATTAGAAAAACATATTCTAAAATGTATTTGGAACCACAAAAAGACCCCAAGTAGCCAACGCAAGAAAGAACAAAATAGGAGGCATCACACTTCTCGATTTCTAGCTGCATTCTAACACAAAGAAATCAATTATGTCACTGGCATAAGCACACACACAAGACAATGGAACGGAAATTGAGAGCCCAAACTAAACCCTTGCATGAACAGTCAACTAGTATTTGACAAGGGAGTCAAGAATACATAGTGGAGAAGGGTATTCTCTTGAATAACTGGGGCTGGGAAAATTGGATATACACGTGCATAAGAATAAAGCTTAGCACCTTATGTTATACCACTCCAAGAATTAACTTGAAATGGATTAAAGATGTAAATGAATAGTACGGAAACCAAATTCTTCCTCATCGTTTCAGCTCTTACTATGCCAAGACGGAGCTGTTGAGGTGGTGAAGGGCTGGGTGGAGAGTAGTCCTGGACATAGAAGACTGTGTGTGTGGAACAGACTTTCTTTAGTAGTCTGGAATTATCCCTCTGATTCTTTAAGACTAGCCACTTCCTTCCCCACATTTGCAGACACAGCTAGTACCATGCTGCCAGCAATGCACTGCTTTGCCTCCTCCAACTCTTAGAAATTCTAGGTGGGACCCAGTGGGAAGGGTGGAGTTTAGAAGCACTGATGCTGCCCTGTTGACACCAGGTGGAGAGGAAGGAGACAGGTGCCATTCGGCTTCATTGGGGTTCAGGTGTGTTAGTGTTGGTGTTGGTGTTGAATTTTTCACCTTTTACCCTAACACATCTCCAAAGTTTAATTTCTGTCCTGCAGGTCCACGTGGTTTCCAGGATATTTCCTCCTTTCCCAGAAGTGCCCTCCATGTCATACCCCGTGGGCTGACATTTATCACCACCCATGGGCTTTGGACCACCCCCACCTTCTCCAAACTGGGGTCCTCTGAGACCTCACCTTCCTCCTCCACCATGTGGAAAGATGATATGACTAGTATGAGTTGACTTATAAAACACGTTGTGTCTTTTACTTGTTATGTGTTTGGAGGAGATGCATTGATGGCACCACAGGGCTTTCAGGTCAGCCTGAGTGAGGATGTTGTAAGGTTCTTCAAGTTTCTCAGGACATGCATGAAATGGGCAGTCATTTCCACATAGTGAGCTGGGCAACACGTGTCTCTGATAGAGAAGGAAAGAGGCCTTATACGTGCTGAGAGACATAGCATTCCTTGGGATGTAGCTTGTACAGAGACCATGTGCTGGGCTCTCTGAGGGATGAAACACACCCCTAACATACTTTCTAGCGAGTTGAGACCTGAGCTGCTCACAGCTGCTTGTTTAGTTACAAAAACACCTGAACCAGGGCCCTGTGAACCTTCCTCAAGGGACAGGATCAGATCTCCCTCTTGTCCTCAAGGGTCACCCGAGGCACGTGGAAAACGCTCTGTCCCTGGTAAGGGACCCGAGAGTGTGAATGAGTTGAATATAATGATACATGTTCAGGATGGTTTGTTTTTCTTCCACACAGTCTATGCAAGTCAGAATCAACCTCCATCCGCCTCCATCCTTTATGAGACCTAAGACGTGATGCAGCTCCAATGGGAAATATCAGTTGTGTCTCTACCAAGGATGCAGAAAAAGACAAGGTAAATTCTGTTGCCAGTTTCAGTTGCAATACTTTCTGGAAACTTTTATCTGGCCTTGTTTGTTTTTTGTTTTTTTTTTTGTTTTTGTTGTTGTTGTTGTTGTTGTTGTTTTTGGCCTTCTGGTGTCTTTACCGTTTGATTTATGTCCTCACAAGCCTCCAGGCTTCTCCAATGTAACATCATCATGTTAGCTAGTGCCTCTGGACGCCACAAGTGCATAGAGACTGAGGACCACGTGGCTCTCACTTAGTGTTTGTGGAAATAACTTGAGGAGGATGACACTTCACTGCACCCTCAAGTCTTCTGGAGCGTCTGACTCCTTCCACACCTTCTTTACACGGGATTATCCTGATTATTTTCATTTTTTCCTATTTCAGTGTAGGCCATGAATGTGTTCAGAATGTCTGCTATGAGCCTCATGACTGGAATTGATAAAAACTCTTTCCAACATTATATTGTGTGGTTTGTGCAGTGCTGAGGGTTCTTAGAAAAATTTCAGAATTCATTACTGGTCCTTCTGTGTTGGCAAATGTACGATAGAGAATTTCTCCAGTTGTCCCCCAGGTGGAAATACTCTGAATTTTCAGAAGCGGCATGTGTAATAAAAAATGTACGTGGAACTGCAGAGAATCAGTGATTACTTGCAGGGCCAGTACCTCACAGAGTTCTCCAGTTGTGTTTATAGGAGTAGGTTCTCTTGTGTCCCGGGAGCAGTTGTAATTGGTACTTTGTCTCATGATTCCTTATGGGAGTTTTTCACCTGAAATTGAGACATGTTTGTGTTCATTCTTTTAGGTAGAATTTCTACCTCCCTTTTACAATGGCAAAAAATAGCTCTGCAACTCATGTTGTATTTAAAAGCTGAATTACCTGTAAATTAAGATAAACATACTTGAGACCAATGAATATGCACAGGTAATGTGTTTCCCTCAGAAAACTCATATCCAGGCCCCAATGCTGGACTCCAGGAATCCCCATCTCCTCAGAGGTCTTTGTGGCCTTGCACAGAATATGTGTTTGTAAGGGAGGGAAGCAAAGTGAGGACAGGCATAGGATCGCAGGTAGAGCTTTGACCTTGGGGTGGCCCTGGATCTCTGTGTGGTTCTGGTCATTTCTTTCATTCCTTCATGTTCTGTCTGTTCTCAATGTGCAAAGAAAAAGTCTGCAGATCTAGTGGAAGAGGACACCAGAGAGATCCTGGACACAGATGCTTGCCTCTCTGGAATACTTTCCTTTATTAGACTGGCATTACTGCCATCAATCTTCTAGAACAGGACTCTTTGGCTTTCTGCATTTTTAAACATGGGCAGTGACGTGTGGTGACAGTCGTTTTTCCTTGTGGCATCTGGTGCTTTCAGGCTATAGGTGGGACCTCATGGAAGGGTAGAGTTTTCTGACACTGATGCTCTGTTCTACTAGAACCCATGAATGAGCAAGGGGCCAGGTGCTGACACCTGCTTCATTGTGTTTCAGTTCCTGTGGGCGTTCTGCTTCTGTCTGTCATACCAACACACCTGTCACTTCTGTAGGTCCCTATGGATGCAAGAGGACCTTCTTATTTCCCAGGTCCACCCTGCACAGATACAATTTATCACTGTTCATGGGCTCTATGGGCTGCCTCCAGCTCCTTGATGGTGGGACAGGACCCACCACCTCCACCTCGACTATTTGTGAGATAAACTGAGCTGTATGAGTTGACATGTTCAGCATGTTCAGTTTCTATGTTGTTGAGTCTTTGAGAGGATGGAGAGATGGCCTCACACGCTTTGTAATGCAAGGGTGCTGCTGGATGAGGACACTGTTAAGATTCCTCAAGTTTCTCAGGACATACATATGTTGGGCTGTGTCATTTCCATTACTGAGCTGGGCTGCATATATCCTTTGTGGAGAAGGAAAGAGTCTTTTAATAGAAAAGCAGGCATATCAGTTCTGCAGATGTGCCCAGCACACAGTCCATGTCCCTGGCTCTGTGAGAGATGAGGCAAACCCTTACCATCAGGGGCTTCAACTGTCCTAATGGGGAGAGAGTCACATGCGTTAAATTACATGGAGCTTCTGGTCTACAATAATGGCAGCTCCAGTAATGGGTCCTCAAGTACAAGAGACGGAGACATGAAACTCATGGAAATGAATTGGAGACTGTGCATGAGAAGGGAGAGCTGAGATGGTACAGAGAGGAGGGTGTTGGACTCAGTGAGATGGAGTTGGAGGCCATTTGTGGCAGGGCCCACAACCTGGGCAGGGATTGTGAGCGCAGAGTGGCATCCACACAGAGCTGCTGTATGGGTTCAAGGATAGTCCATGCAGGTATCATCTCTGAAATGTCATTGTGGCCAAAGTGCACCTAGTTCATTATCTAAATAAAGACTGTTGTTTCTCTTGGAGGTTCTCCTGAAGGTTCTGGATCCTTGTGAAAGAATGCCCTGGAGATTTGTAGTTTTTCTTGGTTCTTATGGGATGCTTGTCTGCCTAAGTTTGTGTGCCTCTGTGAGACTAAATGTGATGAAAGGTTGTAGATTAGCTGTGTGGCTTCCTTGGCCTTCAGCCTGTATCAGACTCTTAGCAGGGAAATCAGGGTTGATCAGGAAACGCCCCTGCTGGAATCTTGTCACCGCACCCCTGAACCTACTGTCATGACCCTGCATGAAGGTGTACATCTCTGAAACTTCCCTCACAATTTCCAGAGGCACTGCCTGTGATCCTGCTGTCTCAGCCCTAATGCCAGCTCTCAGTGGGGCCATCTCAGAGCCTCAGCATTGTAATCTGAGAAGCAGGAACAATGTTGGTCTCTGAGGTCAGTGCGATGAAGAGGTGGTTAAGCACATAAGGAATTTGTAAAATGTATGGGATGAGTGGGCATTCACCCTTCTCAGGGTGGAAATGAATGAATCTGCACACAGAAGATCATCAACAGATGTTCATTCAGTTTCATGAAACTAAGGGTATAATGCCTGAGGTTGGGAGATTGGCAATTCCTGTTTCAAAAGATACAACAAAGACCCCTGTGTTTTTTCTATTAAAATTCAGGTCCTACTTTACAAGGAAGGAAAAGATAAGTATGAGAATGTGTATATTCAGGCATCTATATCTCAGATCTGAGGTAGACATACTAATGCAGCCACACAAATATGTGCTCATCCAAGGCCACAGATATATTGTAGAAGACAAAATGCATAGAGGAGAACAGAAGATCCCTTTGCAATAAGTCAAAATCACTTTGACGTAGAGGACAATCCGTTTGAAATTTGGAGAGGACACTGAACCATTACAAACCAGCTATGGTTATTATATATTTAGAGATGGTGTCTAATCTGCCCCATGGTCTGAATGCTTTCCCTGCCCACCCTGTCCACTCCACTTTGTCCTTCCTAATGTCCCCTAATACACTTGTCACAGTTGTGTTTCCATGTCAGCGTCAGCTTCCAGGAAAATCAACACTCATTCCCCATCAAGCGTACACTTTGGGGTTCCTGTGTATGGAGTCAGCCAACACATAGTATGTACAGGATTGGTGGAAGAAGACAGATCATTCTTTGGGGTTGTAATGCCTGGAAGGGACCTATAGTTCCATCTGAGGAGTTGGATACATCCTTTAGGGAGATCTGGTGGTGGTTGTTATATCTGTAGATAGATACTCATGAGCACTTGGCGTGCGTGCTAGTTGATGGGGTTCGTGCTGATGAGGAGGGCAGGTATCTCTCTCCAGGAAAGGGTCTCTTCCGATGGTGAGGAATGGATTCAGGAGACCGGTAAGGAGGCCCTGCATTAACTCAGCTCTTGTGCCCTTGTGCACCTTACCAGCTTCCCCCAATAGCACCAATCTAGGTGGCCTCAAGGGGGCAAATGGCGCAGCTTTTGTGGTGAGTCCCACATGATGTCCCACAAAGTTTCCCCTGTTGCCTTATTGAGGAATCAGGAGGGCAGTGCTCCATGGTCTGAGATAGGTTCCTTGGACACCACCCAGGAGAGTTGTGGGTAAGCATATGGCTCCTTCT
Source organism: Felis catus (assembly GCF_018350175.1). NCBI lineage: Eukaryota > Metazoa > Chordata > Mammalia > Carnivora > Felidae > Felis > Felis catus. The sequence goes on along the minus strand of NC_058378.1, from coordinate 80,772 downwards.
ACATCGGCCAAGCCTATCCACTTTGCCCCAGGCACCCCGAAACCTCTGAGCCCCTTTTTCCTCCCAGCTTAGGGAAGCAGCCAGCCCTCCAGAAGCTTTTGGGTCATGGATTAGCCACCAAGGGTAAATGTCTGGCTGTCCACATGCTGCCAGCATTGCTCTAGCAAATGTCAACATGAGCAGCTGCTGTACAGGGGATTCTCCTCCATTGTGATCAGGGCCTGGGACAAAACAAGACATGAGAGAGGGAGAGACAGGAGTGCCCTGTGCTCCTGGACAGGGCTGCATGCACAAAGCAGATATCCTGAAGCCTGGGGAGAGGTGGAGAAAGAGACAGGCAGGGAGAGAGACATTGAATTTGTGATAGGGGAATTGGGCAAGTCCTAGAGAGTGAAAGGAAGAAATAGAGAGTGATGTGGTTAGAGATAAAGAGAGACAAAGAGGAAGTACAAGGAGAAAGTAGAGACCTGGTCCAGGAATGTGGATGGGGTGAGATGGGCCAGGGGAGAGGGGATGTATGAAGTATCTCTGAGTGCTGGGGCAGAAATGGCAGGTATCATGGGCATCAGTGTTGTGTGACTCCAAGACTCCAACATCCCTGGGGCCAAGCTTTGCATAGGCTATTGCATTTGAAAAGATGGGTATCCCTCATTTCTCCTGGAATTGTGGGGGCACAGCCTCATGTTCTGTCATGGAGAGGGATGTCTTGAGGGAGAGTGTGCTGCTCTTTGGCAGGTAAACACTAGAGCCGCCCTGTGGGGAGGGAACCCGGACCCATCTCCCTCACTGCCCCAGGCCCTGTTGGATTTCCCCGCCGCTCCCTACCAGCTGGTCTTCCTCATGTTCTGAACCCAGGCATCAGGCATTGTGTTGCCCCCAGGTCCGGCAGTCTGGACCTGGCAGAGTTGAACTGCTGATATTGATAAAAAGTATTTGACGAGAAGGTCCATATTCTCCCTCTGGAGCTAGCGGTGTGCATCAAGATCGTGGGTTTTTATCCTCCTGTCCACTGCCAAACTGAGGATGCCAGATGGTAGGTGAACTTTTTAAAACACCATAGTCTTCTCTTACATCAAATTCAAAGACATTTTCTTGTCCCAGATTTCTTTTAATTTTGAAGAGACGGCAATTAGTAATTGAAGGCATAATGAATGGTCCTATAGGAATTTGACCTATATGACTGATGGACATTATTTCATACATTTGTATCCCTAAAGCACATTTCATTGGAAATATTAGCCAAGGATACATACAGTAAATTCATAACAGATGTGTAGCTCCCTGTAAGTTGCATTCTGACCCTGCCACATATGTGTCATCAAAGATATTATTAGTGACTATTCATATAAGCTCTCTACATCAAGATGGTGATGTTAGAGAATCTAGTATAAATGGAATTTCACAGATTTTAATTAGGAATGATTTTCTTTTTAATTTATAATGTTTCTGTTTTTCTTTTCTGGAGAGAGCCTGAGTGAGGGAGGGAGGGGGGAGAGAGCAGGAGACATGGAATCTGGGGCAAGCTCCAGGCTCTGAGCTGTCAGGACAGAACCTGACGCAGGGCTCAATCCCATGGACTGCAAGGTCATGACCTGAGGGGAAGTCGGATGCTTAACTCACTAAGCCACCCAAGCGCCCCAGGAATGATAGTTCATTGGCAAAAAAAAAAAAAAAAAAAGATAAAGATAGCATAAAGGATGTCAACTTTTCATTGAAATATTCTTCACACATTTGTTGTATTAGTTTTAGGCATACATTGTAGTCATTCCATATGTCTATAAATTATGTTGTACTTCAGCACAAGTGTAGCTATCCTGTGAAAGCATGCAACAATATTATTACAGGATTGACTCTATTCCATTGGCTGTCTCTTGTATCCCTGGGACTCATTCGTTCCATAGCTGGAAGCAGTTATCTCTCTCTCAAAGGTGTCAATTCTTTATCTAACCTAAATACTCTGGTGGTAAACACAATTACTTGCTCAGCATGTGTAAATTGGCGGTCTATTTTGCTGTGGACATTGCTTAAAACATTACAAATGATGTCATTGTGTTAATAAGTTCTGTTTCATTCTTCACTCAAATAAAAAAGGAGAAGGAAAAGATTTCTTTGTGTCCCAGGCCCTGTCACTAAGACCCTTCCCATTGTGGAGAACAGGCGGAGTTGCCCAGAGCACCTTCAGTCCCTCAGCTGAGCGACCAGGGCCTTCAACATTGCAGGAATTCCCAGGGTAGCCAGCAGAGAGAGCTCAAGCACCACAGACCCGGAGGGGCGGGCTGCTCTGCCTAGGCAGTGATGGCCAGCAGAGGGCGCACTATTGGCTTTTCTGACCCAGGGCACTTCAGAGCAGGAAGGGCTGCTGCTGCTCCCAGAGGACACAGGGCCTCTACTGCTGTCTCAGGACAGAGAGCAGAGCTGTGTTTCCAGCGGGTTCTGCCACCCGCCCCAGGGGAGACCTTGGGAGCTTTGCAGCAACTTGGCATCTCCTGAGTCGCCAGAGAGAAGCTGCCTTGTTGTACTGAGTGCTGAGGAGGGGGCCCTGGGTGGCTTCCCTGGGCATGATGGTTGCTAAACAGCATAGGCCCTTGCATTTTCTGGGTTGTTCCTGTGTTTAATTCCTCAACTTCCTGGACAGTATTTGAACAAGTCGTATTTTACTAAAGGACTCGTGGATTGTGGGGTTCCACGACTTCACCTCATAGATGCAGCCAATGGTTTGTTCCAGATTCAGGCTTGTTTCCGGTAAGAAACGCTGACAGAAATTCAGAAGAACGGGAGCTGCATTCCATTAGGACTTGAATACACGAAATGTTCGTCTCAGGACCTTCTAGAAGAATGAGCTGGGACCCACTTTCCGAGTCCTGCTGGAACCAGTGACCGAGGTAAGGGCACAAACTGTCCCCCACATCATGCATGCTTTTTTAAAAAAAATTATGGTTATTTTTCCAACCTAATGAAGTGATTGAAAACTACAGAAAACCTGGTAGGTAGGTGTCTTAACCTGATGTTATCTATTACTTTAAATTGCACTTAGGAAACCTACAGTGTAATATTCGTTTCAGGCATACAATATAGAGCAACACTTCCATGCATCACCTGGTGCTCATCCCAGGTGCACTTCTTAATCCCCAGCAGCTGTTTCATCCATTCCCCCACCTCACTGTGGAACCCCTCAGTTTGTTTTCTAGTTAAGAGTGTTTGTCACTGTCTCCCCCCCCCCCCTTGTTTTGTTTCATTTTCATGTGTTAGTGAAATCATCTGGTATTTGTGTTTCTCTGACAGGCTTATTTCACCCAGCATAACATTCTCTCACTCCATCCACCTCGTGGAAAATGACAAGATTTCATGTTTTTATGGCTGAATAATATTACATTCCATATACTACATCTCAGTTTATTCATCAGTTGATGGATGCTTGGTCCGTTTCCGTAATTTGGCTTTTGTAGAAAATGCTGCTGTAAACTCATGGTGCATGTATCCCTTTGAAGAATTGTTTTTGTATTCTTTCTGTAAATACCTCGTAGTGAAATTGCTGGATCGTAACATGGTTCTATTTCCATTTTTTTTTTTTGACGAATCTCCATGATGTTTTCCAGAGTGGCTGCACCAATTTGCATTCCTTCCCACAATGCAAGAGGGCTTCTCTTTCCCCACATCCTTGCCAACACCTGCTGTTTCATCATTCGTTGATTTTAGTCTATTCTCACAGATGTGACGTGTTATCTCATTGTACTTTTGAATTGTATTTCCCTGAAGATGAGTAATGCTGAGCATCTTTTCGTGTGTCTCTTGGCTATGTTTATGTCACCTTGGGAAAATGTCCATTCATGTCATCTGCCCATTTTTCATTGGATTTCTCATTTTTTGAGTGCTGTATAACTTTATATATTTTGGACAGTAACCCTTTATCAGATGTCATTTACAAATATTATTCTGTAGGTGTTTTAGTTTTGTTGATTATTTCCTTTGTGACAGAAGCTTTTTATTTTTATGAAGTCCCATTATTTTTGCTTGTGTTTCCCTTACCTCAGGAGATATATCTACAAAGATGTTTGTACAGCCAATGTCAAATAAGATACTGCCTGTGTTAGGTATCCTCTGGGATTTTTATGGTTTCAGGTTTCACACATAGTTCTTTATTCATGTTGGATTTATTTTTGTGTATGTTGTAAGAAAGTGGTCCGTTTGTGTTTTTGTTTTGTTTTGCAGGTTGCTGTCTAGTTTTTCCAAAACCACATGTTGAGGGGACTTTTTTTTTAAGTTTATGTATTTATTTTTGAGAGAGAGAGACAGAGAGACAGAGAGAGAGAGAGAGAGAGAGAGAGAGAGAGAGAGAGAACATGCAGAAGAGGGGCAGAGAGAAATGGAGAGAGAGAATATGCTCTGCACTGCCCTGAGATCATGATCGGAGCTGAATCCACAATCACACGCTGTGGAGCCACACATGTATCCCAAGGGTATCTTTTTTTCCCCCACTGGATATCCTTTCCTGCTTTGTTGAGAATTAATTGACCATATATGTATGAGTTCATGCCTGGGTTTCCATTCTATTGGTCTCTGCGTCTGTGTTTTTGTTGTGGGTGGTGGTGGTTGCCAGTACCATACTGTTCTGTTCAGTACAGCTTTGTAATATAACCTAAAGTTTAGAAGCGTGATGTCTCCAGCTTTAGTTTTGGTCTTCAATTTCTTTTGGCTGTTTGGGGACTTTGCCACTCCATACATATTTTGGGACTATTTGTTCTAGTTCTGTGACAAATGTTTTGTTTGTGGGATAGGGATTTCATTACATGTGTAGATTGTTTTGTGGAGTGTAGACCTTTTAACAGTATTTTGTTCTTCCTATCCGTGAACATGAAATGTATTTCCTTTTCTTTGTGTCCTCTTCCATTTCTTTCATCAGTGTTTCACAGCCTTTAGAGTACAGATCTTTTACCTCTTTGGTTAGGTTTATTCCAGGTATCTTGGGGTATTTGGTGCACCTGTCAATGGGATTGATCCCTTACTTTCTCTTTCTGTTAATTCATTATTTGTCTACAGAAATGCAATAGATTTATGTACATTGATTTCTGTATATTTTGATTTGTCGAATTCATATATCAATTCTAACAATTTTGGGGGGAGTCTTTCATGTTTTCTATAGAGAGCATCATGTCATTTCCAAATAGTGAAAGTTCTGTGTCTTCCTTGCCAATTTGGATGCCTCTTATTTCTTTTTGTTGTCTTATTGCTGTGGCTAAAACTTACAGTACTATGTGGGATAACAGTGGTGAGAGGGATCATCCCTGTCTTGTCCCCGATCTTGGAAGAAAAACTTTCAATTTTTCCCCATTGAGGATGAGATGACCTGTGGGTTTTTCATAGATGACCTTTATTATGTGCAGGTAGGTTGAGTACCAATATGCTTTCTAGGGGTTTTTATCGTGAATGGATGTGACATTTTGTCAAATAGTTTCCCTGCATGTCTTGAAAGCATCGTATTGTTCTTATCCTTTCTTCTATTACTGTGGTGCATCATGTTGATTGATCTGTGAATGTGGAACCACCCTTGCAGTTCGGGAATATATACCACTTGATTATGGTAAATGATTCTATTAATGTATTATTGACTTCAATTTGAAGGTATTTTGATGTGAATTTATGCATACGTATTCATCGGGATATTGGTCTGTAGTTTTATTTAAAAATTTTTTAACATATTTAATGTATTTATTTACGTAGAGACATAGAGTCCATAAAGGTGAGGGAGGGGCAGAGAGACAGGGAGAGGGAGAATCCTGGCGATGCTCCACACTGTCAGCACAGGGTCCAACGTGGGACTCGAACCCATGCGCTGCAAGATAATGTCCTAATCCAAAATTAAGATTTGGACACTAAACCCACCGAGCCACACAGGAGCCCTGGCAGTTTTCATTTTTAGTGGAGGCTTTAACTGGTTTTGGTATCAGGGTAATGATGACCTCATAAGATGAATTTGTAAGTTTTCCTTCTTTTTTTATTTTTTGTAATAATTCGATAAGAATACATATTATCTCTTCCTTAAATGGATGGTAGAATTCATTAGTGAAGCCATCTGGCCCTGAACTCTTGTGTTGGGGGGAAATTTTTTTATTACTGATTTGATTTCTTTCTGTTTTCAGATTTTATGTATCTTCCCATTTCAGTTTTGGTAGTTTGTGTGTTTCTAGGAATTGTTCCATTTTTCTCAGAGTGTCCAATTTGTTGCATATAGATTTTCATAATATTATCTTCTAACTGTATTTTTGTGGCGTTGCCTGTTATTTCTCCTGTGTTATTTGTGATTTTATTTACTTGAGTCCTTTCCTTCTTCTTTGTGAAAACTCTGCCTAGGAGGTTTTCATGTTGATTACTGTTTTCAAGGAACCAGCCCCTGGTTTCATTGATTTGGTCTAGTGTCTTTTTGGTTTCTATAGTCCTTATTTCTGCCGTAATCTCTATTATTTCCTTCCTTCGGCTGTTCTTCTCATTCCTTTAGTTATAAGTTAGGATTGTTTGGGATTTTTCTTGTTCTTTATGGTAGTCTTGTACTGCTATATACTTCCATCATAGACTGCTTCTGCCTCATTCCAAATATTTTTACCAGTGTATTTTCATTTTCATTAGTTTCAGTGTATTTTCTCATTGATTTCCTGTTTGATCCATTCATTTGGTAGCATGTTATTTAACCTCCCTTTATTTGTGGCCTTTCCCCCTTAGTGTGTGTGTGTGTGTGTGTGTGTGTGTGTGTGTGCGCGCGCGCGCACGCACACATGGTTAACTTCAAGTTTCTTAGCTTTGTGGTCAGAAAAAATGCTTGGTCTGATCTCTGTCTTTGGGTACCTGTTGAGGCCTGCTTTGTGACCTAGAATGTGATCAATTATGGAGAATGCCCCATGTGCACTTGAAAAGAATGTGTACTCTGTCATTTTAGTATGGAGTGTTCTGAATATATCTGTTAAACTCATCTGGTTCAGTGTGTGATTCAAAGCCATTGTTTCCTTGTTGATTTTCTATTTACAGGTTCTGTCCATCGATGTGAGTTATGTGTTAAAGTCCTCTAATATCGTTATATTATTATAAATGAGTTCTTTTATGTTTGTTGTTAAATGTTTTATATACTTGGTAGTTGCATGTTGGGGGCATCAAAATTTGTAATCATTGGATCTTCTTGTTTGGTTGTCCCCTTTAGTATGAGATAGTGTTCGTCTTCATCTCTTGTTACAGCTTTATTTATTTTTTAAATTTAAGTCTTAGTTGACATACAGTGCATTCTCGGATTCGTGAGTAGAATTCAGTGATTCATCCCTTACATACAACACCCAGTGCTCATCACAACAAGTGCTCTTCTTAATACAGGTCCCCCATCTAGCCCCGAGCTGACCCATCTCCCTCCATGAACCTTCACTTTTTTTTTCTCTATCATTAAGAGACACATGTAGTTTGTTACCACTCTTCTCTTTTCCTGCCCCCTTCCCATGTTTTCATCTGTTTTGTTTCTTCAATTCCACATGAGTGAAATCATATATTTGTCTTTCTCTGATTGACATATTTCACTCAGCATAACACATTTTAGGTCCATCCACATCGTTGCAAATGGCAGGATTTCATTCTTTTTGAAGCTGAGACATATTAGATTGTATATACATATGTATGTATGTATGTATGTATGTATGAATATACACACACACACACACACACATACACACATGCGTATACATGAATACACAGACACACACATACACAGACCCCACAACTTCTTTATACCTTCATCACTTGATGGATACTTGGGCTCTCCATAATTTAGCTACTGTTGATAAAGCTGCTATAAATATTGGGTGCATGCAATTTTACTGCTAGGTATTGACCTAAAGGGTACCAAACTACAGTCTCGATTTTAAAGTTTTTTTGCCCGATAGAAGTATTGGTACTGGGTTTCTTTTGATATTATTGGCATGAAAAATGTTTTTTCATTCCCTCCATTTAAATCTGCAGGTGACTTAAGTCCAAATAAGGCTTTGTAGGCAGTACCTAGATAGGCCTTGTTTTTTTGTTTGTTTGTTTTCTTTTTCTCTCTCTCTTTTTTTTTTTTTTTGTCCATTCTGTCCCCCTATCCAATGTCTTTTGATTGGAGAATTTAGTCGATTTACATTAGAGTAATTATTGATAGGTATATATTTAGTGCCCTACTAGTTGTTTTATCATTGTATCTTGATGTTTTCTCTGATGCTTTCTTGTCTGTAACAATTTTGGTCTTTCATTTCCACTAAAAGAGCCCGATTTATATATTCTTTTCTTTTGACTGGTAGTATATTTCTTTACTTATTTTTAATATTTCTTCTTTTTTAAAATTTAACCCCAAGTTAGTTACCTTATAGTGGAATACAGTTTCAGGATTAGAATTTAGTGATCCGTCAATTACAAAAATATATCCAGTACTCATCCCAAGTGCTGTCTCTAATGCCCATCACCCATTTAGCCCATACCCCTATTCAGTAACCCTCCAGGAACCCTGAGCTTCTTCTCTCTATTTAATGGTGTCTTATCGTTTGACTCCATCTCTGTTTGTATCTTATTTTTGCTTTCCTTTCACTACGTTCTTCAGTGTTATGAATTCTCTCATCTGTGGAATTTAATATAATGTGTGTCTTTCTCTGACATATTTTCTTTATCATAATAAAGTCCAGTTCACTCCACGTTGTTGAAAATAGCAACATTTCACTCCTTTTGATCGCCGTGTAATATTCCATTGTATGAATATACATCTTCTTTATCCATTCATCCGTCAATGGTCATTTGGCCTCTTTGCATAATGTAGCTATTGTTGATAATGCTGCTATAACATTGGAGTGTATGTGCCACTTGGAGTCAGCATTAATGTATCCTTTGTGTAAATACCTAGTAGTGCAATTGCTGGGTCCTAGTGCAGTTCTACTTTTGGTTTTTGTAGCGAATCTCCATACTATTTTCCAGAGTGGCTATACCATTTTGCATTCCCACCAGCATTGCAAAACTTTCCCTTTGCACCCTTGCCAACATCTGTCGTTTCCTGAGATGTTAATTTTAGCCATTCTGATAGGCGTGAGGGGATATCTCATTGTGGTTTTGATGTGTATTTCACTTATGAGGAATGAGGGTGAGCATCTTTTCACGTGTGACCAATCTAGATGTCCTGTTTGTTAAAGTGTCTCTTCATGTCTTTTGCCCATTTCTTCTCTGGATTATTTGGTTTTTGGGTGTTGAGTGTGATAAGTTCTTGATAGATTTTGGATACTAACCCTTTATCTGATATGTCACCTGCAAATATCTTCTCCCATTCCATTAAGTTTCCTTTTAGTTTTCCTGATTGTGTCCTCTGCTGTGCAGAAGCTTTTTATCTTGAGGTCCCAATAGTTTATTTTGGTTTTATTGCCCTTGCGTCTGGAGAAATGACAAGCAAGAAGTTGTTACAGTCAGGATCAAAGAGGTAGGTTACTTGTTTTCTACTCTAGGATTTTGATGGTCTCCTGTCTTACATCTAGATCTTTCATCCATTTTGAGGTGTGTGTGTGTGTGTGTGTGTGTGTGTGTGTGTGTGTGTAACAGAGAGAGAGAGAGAGAGAGAGAGAGAGAGAGAGAGAGCGAGAGAGAAGTTTAAGAACATAGTCCAGGTTCATACTTCTCACTGTCCAGTTTTCCCAGTACCATTTGCTGAAGAGACTCTTCTTTTTCCTTTGGATATTCTTTCCTGCTTTGTGAAAGGTTATTCAGCCATATGTTTGAGGCTCCATTTCTGGGTTCCCTATTCTGGTCCTTTGATCTATGTGTCTGTTCTTGTGCCCACACCATACTGTCTTGATGATTGCAGCTTTCTAATGCACCATAAAGTCCAGAATTGTAATGTCTCCATCTTTGTTTTTCTTTTTCAACATTACTTTGGCTCCTTGGGGTCTTTTCTGGTTCCATACAATTTTAGGATTGTTGTCTCTAGCTCTGTGGAAAATGCTGGTGTTATTTTGATAGGAATTACATTGAATTTGTCGATTGCTTTGGGTAGTATTGACATTTTAACAATATTTGTTCTTCTAATCCATGTGCATGGGATTTTTTTTCATTTCTTTGTGTCTTCTTCAACTTCTTTTATAGACGTTGTATGGTTTGTTCTTTTAATTTTTTTAATGTTTATTTATATTTGAGAGAGTGAGCGAGCAAGTGAAAGCGCATGTGTGTGGGGGGGGGGAGGGCAGAGAGAGAGAGGGAGACACAGACTCTGAGGCAGGCTCCAGACTCTGAGCTGTCAGCACAGAGCCCGTCAAGGGACTCAATCCCACAAATGCAGGATCATGCCCAGAACCGAAGATGGCACTTAACCGACTGAGCCACTCAGGAGACCCTCTATTGTTTTAACTGTACTGATCTTTTCCCTCTTTGGTTGGGTTTATCCCTGGGTATTTTATGGTTTTCAGTGCAGTTGTAAATGACATCAATTCCTTGATTTCTCTGTTGATTCATTACTGGTGTATAGAAATGCAATCAACTTCTGCATATTGATTGTATATTCTGATACTTTCCTGAATTCCTGTATCAATCCTAGAAGTTTTTTGGTGGAGTCATTTGGATTTTCCACGGAGAGTATCACGTCTGTGAGCAGGGAAAGATTGATTCCTCCTTGCCAACTTGGACACCTTGTATTCTTTTTGATGTCTGATTGCTGAGGCTAAGACTTCCAACAGTATGGTGAATAAAAGTGCTGAGAGTGGATATCCCCGTCGTGTTCAGTTTTTCACCATTGAAGATGATATGAGCTGTGGGACTTTCATATCTGGATATTCTCATGTTGAGGCATGATACTTCTATCCCTCCTTTCATGAGGTTTTTTTTTTTTTTTTTTTTTTTTTTTTTCACCACGAAAGGATGCTGCTGCATTTTGTCGAACGTTTATTCTGCATCTATGGAGAGGATCATGTGGTTGTTATCCTTTCTTTTATCAATGTGATGTATCACATCAGTTGATTTGCAGATATTGAATCTATTGTGCATTCCAGGAACAAAATCCACCTCACTGTCCTGAATAATCCTTTTTATGTATTGTTGGATCCGGTTTGCTACTTTTTGTTGAGAATTTTTGCATCCAGGTTCATCAGGGAAATTGGTCTGTAGTTTTCCTTTCTGGTGGGGTCTTTGTCCAGTTTGGACTCAAGGCCATACCTGCCTCATAGAATGAGTTTGGAAGTGTTCCTTCCATGTCCCTGGCCACGACCTTATCTTGTTCTTTCATTTGGGATGCATTCCTCTTGTCTTGGCATTTTGGTTGAGTATTTGCTTTCTCTGTTACCAAAGCTCATTATGTTACCTGCCTCTGAGATGAATGGCTTTATGAGGAGGAGATCATCAAGTGTCCAGGGCCTGGCACATCACGGAGTGTCTGTGGTGTGTGTTGCATGCACTGTTTTATGTTCTGGCTGCACTATCCTTCAAGCCAGTTGTATGAGCAATGTATGGTCCTTGGCCACAATGTGGTGAGACTTATCTAGGTCTGCTCCGATCTGCTTGTTAAATGAGACTTGAAACGATTGCCACTAGAAGTGAAGCATAACTGTCTGGTCAAGAGAGGTGGTCTGGTCATGGGCTTCCACTGGTGTTCTGGGGAATGGGCCAGGTCCATTGCGACAGAGGCAAGCTTCAGTGACCTAGGCCAGTCTCGCCAGAACCCAGGAAGTTGGGGTTGGTGTAAGCAGCTTAGGCACCCAGTGTGGGGATTGCCTTGTTTCCAGCATATGGCTCTGTGTTTTTTTTGCTGGGGGGGAGGTGTGCAGAACAGGGAAATGGTGCCACGCAGCCCACCTGTCCTAGCTCTTTGTCCCCTCATTGTGAACACTGCTTCTCAGGGATGTTCTCCCCGATCAGTGTATAATCTCTCCAGTGTGTGCACCAGGTGTTGTACAGATCACTGTTTCAATGCCATCTGACTGCAAGTTGTTGGCTGCCTTCTTTTCAGGAGTAGGCCAGTGCCATCATGGCTGTATCCCAGCCAAGACTGCTAACCTTTGAAACTCCACATTCTCGGGGTGCCTGGATGGCTTGGTTAAGTGTCTGACTCTTGATCTTGGCTCAGATCATGACCTCTTGGTTGTGGGATTCTCTCTTTCCCTGTTGTCTTGCCCCTCTCTTGCATGTGCTCTCTTTGTCTCTAACTTGAATAAACTTAAAAAAAAACAAGTGGCATGGAATACCTTATTTAGGCAAGACTGCCTCTCTGAGGGGAATGGCAGGGATCTATCAGTTAAATTTCCAGTACTGACTAGGAAATTATTTGCTGACCGGTGAAAGGTTACATTCCTGCAGGAATGAAATTAGGTTTAGTGACATGTGGCCTTAACGTAAGTAACTCCATGATGGGCCTGTGATTTTTCTTAACATTCCAAACCCAAATTTTTACACATACATTTTTTTTCATTAAATGTATAGCCCTAAATAATATTTTAGCCATCTACTGCCGGCTCAAAGATCATATCCTGTGAAACTCTGACCATCTCCTAATCATAGTTGAAGGTCGACTCTGTGGCTCTAAGATCTTTGTGGCTCTAAGTTACTTTGATCTATGTTACTAAGATCTTTGTGAGTATAGGTTACTGCTGGCCTTTTGAAGTCTTTGACGCAGGGACCCCCAGCCAGGTTGCTGACCCATCTCTTAGGCACAGAAGCACCCTTTCCACGTCACCCCGCCCTAAAGCGTTGTCTTTCCCTCTGGTACTTCTGGGACTTACCCTTTGGCAAGTCACATATCCTCATGCAAACATGTCAGTGTGGACCAGAGAAAGCTGCTTGCCTGTGACTCCCCCTTCATGGTCACATCTTATCCTTCTGAAACCCTTTGAACTCCCTATCGTTCTTCCAGTCTTTGAATATCTCTTTGATTTGGAAATATTTGATTCTCTTATATTCCTGCTAAAAGTATACGTGAAAATATTAAAGCAAGGGTTCTTTACAATAAGTGAGCCAGTCACAATGCTTCATCTGTCTGCGTGTATGTTTTTATTTTTGACAATGTTCAGGCATGATGTGACGTACATCCTGTAAAATCTGAGACTCATTCATGATCTAGCATAACCACCTTTATGGAAAGCCATTCAATGACATGCTCGTTCAAGATCAGAAAAACACTTAATTTACATACCACATAATAGAGTGTTATATACATACGTTATTATCTTAAAATATGTAAAGCTAGATATTTCTATGAAGTGTTTATCATGCATTCAGTTTTCTGTACCATGAATGCTGTTATTTAAATTAAACAATAGTAAGAACAACAAGAATAGGTACATGGCCATCACTAGTAACTAATACTGGAACTGGTTATATAATCTTATGTGTAGAAAAACCATGATTACTAATAATCTATTCTTTCATGATGGGTTTCTAGTTACCAAAAAAAATTGGGAAGATAATACTGAGTATCCACATACATCAGACTGTTTTCTCACTGTTGATGTCATAATGGTTGGTACATGATCACAATCAAGGTATCAAAGAGATATGGTAGTATGAAGTAAAGTTTATATCTGTATTCAGATTGCTTCGGTTTTAACCTCTCCTAGCCCAGACTCATCCCAGCTGCCACATTACAGTCATCCTGTCTCCTTAGGCTCCACTTGGCCATGATGATTTTTAGATTTTTCCATATTTTTCATAAGGTGCAAAGTTTTGAGGGTACGTTGGTACAATGTATTTTGTAGAATGATCCTTGGCTGGGATATGCCTAACGTTTGTTCAAATGCTTAAGCCAGAGTTATTGTGTTTTGGAGCAGAAGATCCAGAGGCATAGTGCCATCCATAATTATCACTTCACATAAAGATTGTTTACTCTGAATATTGCGGTCTTTTCTAGTTCCATACAAATTTTAGGACTGTTGTTCTGTGAAAACTGCTGTCGGTAATTTGATGGAAATTCCATTAATTCTGTCAATTGCTTTGGGAAGTATGGACATTTTCACTATATTTGTACTTCTGATCCATGAGTACGGAATGTCCTTCCATTTCTTTGTGTCATCTTGAATTTCTTTCATCACTGTTTTATACTTTTCTGAGTATAGGTCGCTCACCACTTTGGTTAGATTTATTCATAGATATCTTATTTTTGGCGTATGACTGTAAATGGGACTGTTTTCTTTAATGTCTCTTTCTACTGCTTCCATATTGTCTACAAATGCAACAGATTTCTGTACAATGATTTTGTATCCTGTGACATTGCTGAATTCATTTATCAGTTCTAACAGTTATTGGGTGCACTCATTAGGGTTTTCTATATATAGTGTCATGTAATCTGCAAATCGTTTCGTTTCGTTTGTCTGCTGGATGTGGCTAGGACTTCCAGGAATTTGTTTACTAAAAGTGGTATGAGGAAACATCCTTGTCTTCTTCATGACCTTACAGGAAAAGCGCTCAGATTTTCCCCATTAAGGTTGATTATAACTGCAGGGTTTTTATAGTTAACCTTTATGACGTTAATGTATGTTTCCTCTAAACCTACTTTAGGGGGTTACATGCATGAACGGATGCTGTACTTTGCAAATGTTCCTTTCTGCATGTATTGAAAGGACTGTATGGTTCTTTTCTTTTAATGTTTATTAATTTTGAGAGAGGCAGAGCGTGAGCAGGGGAGGGGCAGAGAGAGAGGGAGACATAGAATTCGAAGGAGGCTCTTGGATCTGAGCTTTCAGCACAGAGTCTGACGTGGGACATGAACTCAGGAATCATGAAGTCATGACCCGAGCTGATTTCAGACTGTTAAAGGATGAGCCACCCAGATGCCCCGATCATCTGGTTCTTATCCTTTCTCCTGTTGATGTATTGTATCACATTGATTGATTTGCGAATATTGAACCACCTTTGTAGCTTGGGAACAAATCCCACTCAATTGTGGGATATATTTACAGTTGTTATATCTTCTTTTTGGATTGTACCATTTACTGTTATAGACTGTCCTCCTCTGTCTCTTGTTATGTACTTTTTTAAGTGTATTTTTTTCTGATACAAGTATTGTTACTCCAGTTTTCTTTTGACATTCATTTGTGTGATGTTTCTCTATCCTCACTATCATTCTTGAGGTGTAAAGTGGGTCACTTGTAGGCATCTGAATCTGTTTTGTTTTTTCATCCGTTCTTACTCCCTACATCTCTAGATTGGAGCATTCACTCCATTTCCCACAAAATTGATTGATATGTATATATGTATTGCCATTTTATTGCCTGTTTTGTTGTGGTTTCTAGTGACTTTCTCTGATCCTTTCTTGCCTTTCTTTCATGTATTGCTTATTTTCTTTAGTGATATATTTTGATTTCCTTATCTCTATTCTTAGCATATGTATGACTGGTTTTAGGATTTGGCTACTGTTAGGTGTTTATAGAACCTCTTCTGCATTTAGCAGTTTGTATTAAGTTGATGGTCATTTACCTTTGAACCCATTACTTTCTCCTCCCTAGGTTTTTGGCAGATGTTATTATATTTCAAATCCATTTCTCTGAGTACTTTAACTGATTTTTTTTCCAGAAATGTTCATTTTTTACTTGAATTTGTCTTCTACCTCTATACTGTCACTGTTGGTCTCCCCTTTCCACTCAAAGAATCCCTCTTAATATTTCTTGCAGGACTGGTTTAGTGGTACAAACTCCTTTAGGTTTTGTTTGGGAAAGTCTGTGTCTCCTTCATCCTGAAAGATAGCCTTGCTGAATAGAGTATTCTTGGCTGCTGATTTTTCCATTCAGCACTTTGAATATGTGATGTCACTCACTTCTGGCTTGCCAAGTTTCTGTTCAGAAATATGTAGCTAGCCTTATGGGTCTTCCCTTCTAAGTTAAGGACTGTTTTGCTGCTTTTACGAGTTTTCTTTATTCTCACCCTAATTTGTAAGTTTGCTTACAAAAGTTTGTGTGTTGGCCTGATTTTGATGGGAGTTCTCTAGTCTCCTGGATGTGGATGTTTGTGTCCCTCCCCCAATTAGGGAAGTTTTCAGCTATTGTTTCCTCAAATAAATTTTCTTCCCCATTTTCTCTTCCTTCTGGACTCCTACAATACGAATACTATTATCTTTCCTGTAGTTACTGAGTTCCCTTAGTCTCATCTCACGTTGCAGAATTCTGTTCTCTCTCTTTGGTTCAATGTGATTAATTTCCACCACTCCGTCTTCGAGGTCACTAATTTGTTCGTCTGCTTCTTCCATCCCTCTGTTCACTCCAGCAAGCATGTTTCTCCTTTATTGTGTCCTCGGTGTCTAACTGTGTTATATCTTAACTCTGTCAGGGGTCTCACTCTTCTACTCATTCCACAACTCCAGTGAGTATCCTTATGATCATTGCTTTAAATTCTGTATCAGGTATGTTACTTATATCTCTTTGGCTTAGATCTCTGGCTGTGGCTTTGACTAGGTCTTTCATTGTGGCTAAACATCTCTGTGTGTCCATTTTGTCTGTCTCTCTGGCTCTATTTCTCTGTGTTAAGAAAGTCGCTGTGCCTTTTGATCTTGAAATTAACGACAGTATGAAAAAGAGGTCCTGGAGTCCTCAGCAGTGCACGTCTCCATTTATAGGACCTGGACCTTCAGGAGGATAGCGTATGGGTATTGCTCACTCCCTGCTGTTGTGTCTGGGTTACTTTTCCTTTCAGTGCAGGGGTCTGCACTGATTGCGTGTCTGTTGTGGGCTCTGCTTGCTCTCAGTGGTGTCAGTGGGACCCAGGCAGGCCAGCTGAGTCAAGAATCAAGAATCAGCATGAACACATGTGTCTCCTGTGGCCTAAGCATTGTGTGAAATGCCATGTTTACGTTGCGTCTCTACACAGGCAGGGACCTGGCTATCACTCATCCTTCTGGATCACCCGGTGCTGGGTCAGCTGACCTCCAAAGCGCCAGGATCTAAACTCAAGGGAATTCAGCCCCTCTGGGTTTTACTGCCAAATGTTATGGAGATTAGTCTTTCCTGTGTCAGCTCCCTCGTGTGAGGGCTCACTTTCTCTGCTCCTTCTGCAGGCAGCCAGCCTCCAACTTTCGGACCTTCCTAACCTTCCTGCTGCAGCTTCTATTTAGGTGCGGAGTTTGTTGTGCCAGTCTTGGATCCCTCTCTGGTTCATGGACTTGGATGTGGATGTTATGCAGTTGAAAACATGGGACAGCGTGAGCTCAGGGTCTGCTTACTCTGCTATTATTAATTTTTTAAGTGTATTATTTTGGATTTTTGAGACATGGGCAGACAGACTCATCTCACCCTTGCACTTCAGGATTAGAAAGGAACGTTCCCACATTTGCTTCTAGCATTTTATGTTTTGAAACTCTCTTTAATGAGGTATAATTTACATATAACAAAGAGCCTCAACTTAAAGGGTATAATTTGATGAAACTTGATCTCATGGATACAGCACCATGAAGTCCTATGGTTGCTCTCTAAACCTTAATCATGATCCCTTTGTGTCTAGAGCTAATGTTGCTTTTGGAGTAAGGACTTTTTTTTTTTTTTTTAACATTTTCAGATATTGCCCAGGTGGCTGAGGCCTGCACTAGGGTACCTACCTCCTTTTCGGATAGACTGTATTCCCGTAAGTATTGCCATCGCTCTACCTTTGGACTTTATCCTGCCTTGTATCTTTCAGTCTGTTCACTTAATTTTGTTGGAGTACTTTAATGCTGAGGGATGCATAATTGGATTGATTTTCACTGAATGGTACGAGCTGCAGTTCCAATGGTAACAGAAAGCACGTGCTTCCTGTGTTAGGTACTCAAGAGCAAGGCAGATACCCTGGGCACTTGAGCTGAGTATGTCACTCGGTGTTTTGCCAGCCCTCTTCCCTTCCGTGGGAGACAAGGGTCTCGTTTTGGTCACACAGAAATGTAGGTGAAGTCAGCAGAGAAGGGTCCCTTCTCTTCTCTTCCGTTTGTCTCTCAAACTCCCTGTCACTACCTTCTGCCTGGCCCTTTCCCTGACTCAATCCCCCAGGCCCACTGCTCCACTCCAGCCATGATCAGGTGTCCTCCAGCTGCTGGCCTCGGCTCTAGCCATCGCTCAGTGAGGAAGCTACAGGAGGATTATGTAGTCCATGGGTCTGATCAAGAAATCTCTGCTCCTCAGAATCCTCCTACACTTGGTGCTGTCTGTGGAGACCTGGCATCCTGGGCGTGGGTCTGACCCTTACTCCTCTACCACAGTCACTGCTGGTCCCTCATCCTTCTCCACCATTAGAACTCAGCCATTTCCTAAGGACAGATACCTGTCTGACCCCAAGGCACCATGGAGTCAGGGAATATTTCCAAAATAATTGAGCATAAGCACCCCATCAATCTAGATATAGGTAGTTCCCATCGCCCCGGAAAACTCCCTCAGGCTCCCCCGCACAAAGGGTGATCTTGCTTCTATCCTCCCTCACCACCATTTCTGGCACTTTGTTACCTGTGTGTACAGGAACCCCACTGTGTGCACTCAATGGGGAGCGAGAGTAGATGGCCCTAGAAGCAGACGCTGGCACAGAGACAAAACGATGAAACGTAGATTAGGGGACAGTAGGAAGGACAAAGTGGAGGGGACAGGATGGGCAGGGAAAGCATTCAGGTAGATCTGACACCTTCTTACAATGTATATGCAAACACGATTGTCTGTCACCGTGCACAGTCCTCTTCAATTTCAAAAGAGTTGTCCTATAAGGCAAAGAGATTTTGGTTTATTCCCCTGTGATCTTATGTTTTCCTACATGCATTCTGTCTTCTGTAGTTTATCTGTGGCCTCAGATGAGCACTTTAGTGTGCGGCTGCATCTGTGAGACTATGTGTAATAGAAAATGATTGTCTTCAGATCTAGGTCTCTGAATGTACACATTCTCATAATTATCTTCTCTTTCATTGTGTGACAGGGCCCGAATTCTAATAGAAAAACGAGGGACATTGTCTTATTTTTTAAAACAGTGATTCCCACTCCCTGGGCTGAGTTGTTAACAGTCTTAGTTTAATGAACTCCCGTGACCATCTTTTTTGGAGGATCATTGTGTGGCGATATCTTAATTGAAACTGTGAGAAGCGTGAGGGGACCGTTCCCAGAGATTTTGCAGACGCTTTATGCACTGAATGTCTTCTTTTTCTCTTGTTCTTAGAAAGAAATATTACCCCTGTTTTCACAGATAACACAGCTGTCATAATATTGTGAGAGAAGTTTGAGGAGATGCAAAGCTGTAGTCAGGGTGATGACAGGGGTCCAGCAGTGGTGTCATCTGGCCAGCCCTGAATTGTAGGATGACTCAGCTGATCTAGACCCTGTCCCCACTTTTAGTCTCTTGAGGGATATGAACTTGGGCATACAGTATTTTCATAAGACCAAGTTAAATACCTCATATATCCAGGGCTCTTTTCCCCCCACAAATATCCAGAACCTTCAGGAAAATGCAGGGAGACGAGAATCTTTTTAGGTGATTACCTGCGTGCACTTTGCACTGAGAGCGATCCCACATAGCAGTTCCGTATGGACCTCACACTCCCTGCTCAGGCTGTGGCTGGAATGACCTCCAACTGCATCTCACTGACCCCAACACCCTCCCCTCTGCACCTCCTCAAACTCTGCTTACTGTGCTCAACTTCCCTTCTATTCCTATATGATTCAAGGCTCCCCTGGTTTTGCCCTGGATCCTCACTGGTGTTTCCATGTTGGTGATCACCAGGTCTGCATCGTTTAATGAATGTCCCTCTGTCACACAGGACACCTGATGCTCTAAAAGTTAGGGGTGCACCTCATTCATTACAGAACCCAACACATTGTGTCTCCAACATATGCACCAGTACTGCTGATACGTCTGCTTTTGTGTAAAAACTCCTCTTTCATTTGACAAGAGAAACGTATAGCTCACTGTATTATAGGGACATGCCACTGCCCATTGTATGTATGTCCTGAGAAACTTGAGATATGCTACAGTGTCCTCAGGCAGTTTGTAGTTGGATTGCCAAGACTCACAACCGTCTCTACATCATTGCCACAAAGTCAATCATGAAGAAGATGAATATACTTTACCAGCCACTCAGCCAGTTCAGGTCATCTTAACAAATAGAGTAGGTGGAGGAGGGGGATGTGGCCTATAGCCCATGACTGGTGGTGAAGGGTGGTCCACGGGGCACAGCCTGCAAGGCAATCCTGGGAAAGGACCAGGACTCTTGCATACAAAATAGCCTGCGGAAAAGAAATGAGAGGTATGTTCATAGGAAAGAACAGAGCACCAACACCAGGAAAAAGCAGAAACCCAAAGCAGCAGTGCTCATATCCTACTAGCTTCCCCACCCCCAGGCTCCAAGAGGGCAACATCAGCGCCAAAATCTCTACCCACACTTTGGGTTCCACTTACAGCTTTGGGGTGGGGAATGGATGTGATTGGGATCAACTAGTGTCCCCACGTGTCTGGAAACATAGAAACGGCAAGGGCCCTTTTTCTCCAAGATTTATAGACTGAATACCACATTAAAAAGGTAGCATATTCCAGCTAGGAAGACATCTGTGTCCAGGATCACTCTCCCCCCTTCATCCCCCTCACCACAAAGGCTGTTTATTGTGTATATGAAGAACTACAGAATGAGAAGGAATGACAATACCAGTGTCCACACATGGAATCATAGCCCTCATGGCTCAAAGCTCTGCCTCTAAGCCCCTGCCTGTGCCCAATCTACTTCTGTCCCGACAATGGGGTCTCCTCCTCTCTGGAAGTGCTATCCATGGGCACAGAGACACATGGGGAGATGGGGATCCTGAGGACCTGCAGAGGACCTGGGAAAGTGTGCTCTTAGAGAAACAGGTAACCTATACCTGTTAGTTGGGTTCAGCTAAGTTATTTTACTTCGGAGGTACTTCTCAGCTTAAGTGCAGTACACTTTGCAGGGTAATTGTGTCCTCTGGAAAAATGAGCTGAAATTCTAAAAGACAAAATTAACACAAATGCACTTTGATGTCTGGTGTAAGTTTCCATGTTTTAGCTGTACCTGTGACACAGGACACGAGAGAATGTGCTCATGTGAATACAAGTGAAGGACACCGTGGGGACTTGCCACACAGGTAATTTTGGATTTTTTCTCTTCACAACTTAAGTTCCAGTGCATGTTTTCCATGACTGATATGCCACCTCTTATATTTCAGATATTTGTGCCCAGGGCACACCTGAAGGGACTCTGGACAGCATGTTTACCAAAATGCTGATGGGTATGAAATTTACATTCTAAAGGACACATACAAAAATATAAATTGGAGTGAAGGCAGTTCGCATTTTCAAATTGTAACGATACCCACAGATTTTTCTGAGTACGTTAAAATCCTCAATAGAAGGAAACAGGAGAGGAAGACACAGCAAGAGCAAAGATTCCACATTGAGGAGATCCACAAAGAATGAGGCAAGGTAGGAGACTTCCAAGTGGAGTGTGGTGTCATCCTCCTTGATTTATTCCTGGAACACATTAGAAAAGCCCTATGGCCCCCACCTTTAGGCATGCTTAGCTGCTCAAGTTACCACAAAAACATGCCAGCTGGGAAATAGGGAAGCCCGTAGACTCGGCAGTAAATGTTTTGCATTTGGGGGGGGGGGGAACAGCAGACAGACCATACGACACACAAACCAGAGACAATGGCAGGAGAGTGTCCTGTACAGAAAGATGTGGCGGTCCGTAAAGACTTAGAACTGAAAATGGCCACAGCATTTACTTTGTGCTTCTCGGCAGTTTTGGCAGAGCCAGTGTCGATGTCACTCTTGGTTGTGACATCTACTTCTGGACCTGCAAAAAGCCCCAGAAGGGATGCAGGTTTATTCTGATTTGAGTAGACTGTTTGGAGGTCAAAAACAAAACAAAACACCCTCCCCTCATACTTCTGACAACTTAAACTCTTTGTCCCAGTGAGATCCCAAATTACATGCACAGGGTGTCCCACATGCCTCTGGTGATACCCAAAAAGAACTTGAAGAACCATCCCTTATAACTTGATGAAGACTCCTAAAAGCCCTGACTCAGATGTATTCATCACTCATCAAACAACTATGGATGGCTGGGGGCACAACTAAATGGACATACATTACGTTGTGCCTCATGCCTCACAGATCCCAGCACGTGGACTGTGTACAGGGCATTTCTGCTGAAGCGCTATGTCTGATTTTCTGCATACGGCCCCATTCCTTCTCTATAAGAGACGCCTGTACCAACCCATGGTGGGGGAAAAGACGAAGATGAGATCCTGAGCAACTTGAGGATTGTGGTAATGGCAGCAGACACATTCCCCTTGCATCACAATGGTCTGTGGTACCGCCTCTGCACCTTGGCCCAGGACCTAACAGCAACAAAATAAGGTGAGTGTGTTTTACAAGTCAACTCCTAGTGCTCAGATCATCTTACCAAGTGTTGCAGGTGGAGGGGTTCCGGGTGGCCCCAGGGCCACCAAGGTTCAGGAGGTCGACGTGCCTAATAGTCCATGGGGGTGGGGCATGCAGAATCATCCAGTTAACGGAGGAGGTCCCCAGGATCCAGACTGCCCTGCAGAACAGAAGTGACAGCTACAGCCATATGTCAGACAAGAGAACCAATACCAAAAGCAGCTGTAACCCAGAGAAGAGTGTGTCAGCACCTGCCACCTTCTCTGCCACCAGGATCCAAGAGAGTAGCATCAGTACCTGAAAACTCTGTCCCTGCCACTGGATAGCACCTACAGCTTGGGGTAGTAGATGCAAGAGGTTAACCTACTGCCACCACACATCACTGCCCACGTCTGTGGAAGAAAATGGCAATGGTCCTGTCCTAACGGGTTAACAGAAGTAATTACAGATTAATGAAGTAGCATTCTCCAGACAGGCAGCCATCGATGTCCAGGTTCACCCTGCATCCCTCCTCTACGCCAACTCCAGATGCTCTGCTTTTGCTATATTAAGAACACACAAAAAATGAGTGGGAACAAATGGCTCATATTCTGCTCATGGAATCACAGCCACTCCTGGCAAAATATTCTGCAGCCGGACCCTCACTGTGCCTCCTCTGCTCCTCTCCCTGAGAAAGGAGTCTTCCCTCTTGAAGTGTTGTCAAAGGCCTCGGAGACCTGTGGGCAGTGGAGGATGCCTGGAATCTTGCAGGGGAAGGAGAGTCTTCTGTGAAGAACGAGTTACTTGTGGTGAATGTCTACAAAGCTCAGATGTGTTCATCTTAATTCATAGGGAATTCTGACTTTAAGCATACGACAGGACACAGAGTCATTATGTGCAATGGAAAAAAAGAGGGAGAATTTCACATAACAGATTTCACGCAAGTGTTTTGGTATAAAACTGGTATGTGTCATGAGACTATATCAGCTCTAACAGTGACTGGGGACACAACCAGCAACTGCTCATAGAAACACAATTGAAGGACACAGTGTGCAAATTGTTTTTACCTAAGGTATAGCTGGAGGATTCCAGACAAGTCATTTACCGACAAAGACGGACAGGTGATGAGTGATGATATTGGCTTTCTCTGTGACCACTCTAAATGGCACAGGGCACATAATAGAAAGTTGGAGTCATGATGTCGTTTCTAACAGGTTCATCTCCTAGCCAGAATCAAGAAAGGAAGACACAGCAGCCACACTGTTCCCACAGAGGTGAGGTCTGGAAAGGATCACCCAGGCCGGGAGACATCTGTTTGGAGTGTGCAGTCATCCTCCTCTCATTATTTCCTGAACCTCACGGAAAAACCTTAAGGTACTCAGTCTCTAAGCGCTTTTGGCTTCTAAACTTACCACAGAAAGCTGACAGACTAAAAATTGAGAAGCAACAAACAGACATATCACACAACACGCAAAACGAGACAAGGCCGGGAGAGCGTACTGTACATAAAGATGAGGGTTTCCCAAAAGAGTTACAACTGAGCATGGCCCCGGCATTTACCTTGCCCTTGTCTGCATTCTTGGTACAGTCAGAGCCGCTGTAACCCACAGAGGTTTCAGCAGTTTCTCGATTTACTAAAGACCCTAGAAGGGACAGAGGTTTATTCTGCTTTCAGAGGACTGTGCGGAATGAAAACAATCCCTCAACTCATTCCTCAAATATCTTAAACTTTTCCCTACAGTCAGGTCCCTCACCAGAGGCAGAGGGTATCCCAAATGCCTCAGGTGACCCCCAAGGTTAAGGGGGAGAACCGTGATAAAGACCTCACGGTGCCCTAGTTCATGTTGTTTCATAATTAATCACATAACTGTGGACAGGTCAGGTGCAAATAGCAATTTAGAATTCACCAGTAAAACAGTTTTCTCAGTATACATCATGGGAAATCACGATTTCATTACAGATCAGGAATTAGTCTGAGGATGCTTGGATTCAGCATCCGACTCTTAATTTTGGCTCAGGTCACGATCTCACAACTTGTGAATTCAAGATCAGCGTTGGGTTCCTCACTGACAGTGTGACGCCTGCTTGGCATTCTGTCTATGCGTCTCTCAAAATAAATAAACTTAACAAAAAAGAATAACATTGAGAACACTGGTTTGGTGTATAGCCTCAATGAGTCCTCAAGAAGGGTGCATTTCTTCAGGCAAATTGTTCAATCTCCCAGCTTATCTACAAGCTGCCTTCCACATGAGAGCAGTTAGTATATAAGGAAAGACTAATTTGACACTATTGAGAAAAGGAAAACTGTCAGAAGTTAGCAGTGGAGCTGCAGAGTTGCACTGATACCATCAGAGGACTAAGCTAAGCTTTATGGAACTTGAGTGGACGGATGTAGGGCTACAGTTCCCAAAACACACCAAAAGAAAGACTTTTCAAACTAGTGAATAAATGACCTTCTCCTCAAATAAACTAAAGTCTTCACATTGTGTCCGGGTGGGAAGAAAGTTTCCAGGCTCTTCAGACAGGGGGATGCTAGAGGAGGTGGGAGGGTCACCGTCAGAGGAGGGGCATGAGCTCCACCAGTCACAGGGACAAGTGCCTCATTGTCTGCGGCACCAGAGGAGAACACCCTTCTGTCACCCCTTCAGACCACCTGCCGTCCTTAGTGCGTGTGATTCTTTCCAGACCACACAGGAACAGGCTGCACAGCAGAAATTGGACTGCAGCACATCACAACGTGCTCCTTACCTCGCCTTGGAGGGTTCTTGCAGTGATTGGTTTCTGCCTCGTGTATCCCTCAGGCAGCCTCTTTGCTTCCATCCCGTCCAGTCTTGGATACAGAAAAATAATGGACTTCTATAAGAGTTGCAACACCACGTCGTCTACTAGACAACTAACAGTGCAGGCGTCATCCCTGGAAACACCCAAGTCAAATGACCACACCTGTATTTCAAGTAAGCGACCTCCCTGCCCTGCTCCGCCATCTCCCTGTCCCAGATCTGAGTCTTGATCCGGGGGAGAAAAAACACATCCACCTTCAGTCGGAAGGTGGTGGCACACTGTGCACCAAAGAAAGAGGAGGAAACAAGAAAACACTTGCCTAGTTGTCCTGAGCATTCATCTCGTGAACTGCAAGCGGAAAAAGCCAACAAGGAAAAGCCCGTGGTTAGGGATTCCAAGGGCCACTACACTCACCCGCATGAGGTGCTAAGGGTTCAGTATGTCAGGCAGAACTCAGGTTACCTGGTATCTAAAGGTGAGCTCTGCCTGCTGCAGCTGTTCCCGTGTTTGTTCAATTTGTTGCCTGTGAGTTACAATTGCTCTTGTCAGATAAGGCCCAATATTGGGTATGATTTTAAATAAGCTGCCCACGTTCCCACCAACCTCATATCTGTCCCCTGATACAATTTATTCTTACACATGAAACACTTTGCCCATGATTATCAATGTACAGTAGGATCAAAGCTATTGTCACATCCTTTCCTTACTCATTATCCCATGCCTGTAGGGTTCAGAGTTCATAGAATTCCTTCCCATTTTCAATCTTTCTCTAACTCATCATGTGACAAGTGTCTTTTATCATAAAGATCTATTCTTCTATAACTTATATCCTCACCATGTTTCCCAGGGTTGCAAAGACGAGGGCCATGAAATGGCACTACCACGTTGATGGGTATGATTCATTGTACGACACACTGCTTTCCTACAGATGACGACAATTGACACCACCCCCGAGGAATGTTAGCATGGACAAAGTTTCC
This sequence comes from Felis catus, assembly GCF_018350175.1. NCBI lineage: Eukaryota > Metazoa > Chordata > Mammalia > Carnivora > Felidae > Felis > Felis catus. The sequence goes on along the minus strand of NC_058378.1, from coordinate 54,691 downwards.
ACACAGTCTGGTCACTACTTGAGATCTGCAAATGTTTAGAAACTTAATTATTTTATTCTTTCTAAAACTTACCTTTTTTATCTGTTAATACTCTATGCATATGTTGACTTTAAACTTTTCAAAAAGATTAAAAACCAAAAAATGAACAGCGGTTTCATGAGCTCCTGGTAATTACTAGCTGAACTCACTTGTACTTGTTTATTTCTTCTGTAGCTATTTTCTTTTTTTTCCCTAATGTCTATTTATTTTTGAGACAGAGAGAGAGAGAGAGCACATGCATGAGCGGGGGAGGGACAGAGAGAGATGTAACAGAATCTGAAACAGGCTCCAGGCTCTGGCCTGTCAGCACAGAGCCTGACACGGGGCTCGAACTCACGGACTGTGAAATTATGACCTGAGCTGAAGTTGGACGCTTAAACGACTGAGCCACCCGGGCGCCCCTTCTGTAGCTACTTTCAAATTTTACCTGCAGCTGCTAGCTGATTCTTCTTTGCCGCCAGTTCACAGTGTCATTTTCAGCTTCCTAAGATGGGAAAGTTACATACACAGTCAGGACCAAGGTCCAGAGGTTCTCCCTTTTTACCTCCCAGCACTCTTGAAGGCCTATGCAAATATCCCTTCCCCCACTTCTCCCATAAATGCACACACTGACAACCCAATCAGAGAAATGAAGTGAACACCCCATTTAAGTTCAAGAAAATTCAACTTCTGTCTGCTGCCACGTCTCTACTATTGGAACTGTCTTTCTAGTTCTCGTTTCCTCTCCTTTATCATAAAGTCATCAAATAACATTGTACTTTGTGCCTTCCCAGAGTTGGTCTTTTGTTTGATATGGCGAAGACTCATTTCATCAGTGAGTGAAAAACCGTATCTGACCAACTGTACCCATTAGGATGAATCAAGGGATCATCACTAGTCTTACACCTCCATGGGGAGCCCTGATTCTCAGTCCAAAAGTTGTACCATGACACAGGCAATCACCTGAAAGACGACCTTCCAGAATATGGTTTCACTAACATTGCAGCTCACTCCCAGACATCGCTAGCGTTCAGGACTGCAACCCCTGCCTCCACCTTGAAAAGGCCAATCTTAGAACAACCTCATCTCCTGACGTACAACCTGATATGAACTGTCACACAGTCTGGGTTTACTTCCAGGAAAGAGATGTCAGGTGGAAAACTCTCAACTTCATGGAGCCAAGTCTACTTTAACAAGACTCATTCCATTGATAGTGAAGGCAGCAGAAGGCAATGCTTGGCAAGGCTGGGTTGCTGTGTTGCCCTCAGACCATTTTCTTTGTGGTGTTGACTGAGATGGTTTCAACTTGACACTTGATGTACTCAAGAATCACATGCAAAATTGAAAATCTCTTAGCAAATGACACAAAAGCACTAGACAGAGAAAGGCACATGCATTTCCTTCTGGCCTCTCAGGCAGTCCTTGGGCAAATGCTTGCTGGAGTGGTTGTAATGTAGTGGCTCTGTTGTAAGGGGTTGAAGATAGAGAGGTGGTCAGGGTGCTGTACCCACTCACAGAAAGAGCTTACGAGTTAACAAAAACAAGATGCCAGTGAGACAGAGCAAGCCCTAACCCCAGCTGTGGGAAGGACGAACATAAAGGTGAGTCTCCAGGGAAGAGAAGACTTCCCTTTCCAACACGAGTGAGGGACTCTAAAGTCCCCCATCTCCTCCTGAGAACAAAAGGAAATACTGTACAAAGGAGGAAACATGTGACTGAATGCACCAAGTATCTGACAACCCCACAAAGACACACACGACCAAGATGGAGAAGAAGGAAGCCCAGGACGAAGCCAGCCTGGCAGTTGGACCCAAACTCCCTAGGACTCATCATTGATGTGGGGTGCATACACTTGAATGGCAAAGAAGCTGAACAACTTTATGGGCACAGACTTAGAAGTAAAGAAGTGTACTTCAGGGGAGGCCAGCAAAGATGAGCCCTAGTGAAGCTGCGGGCTTTGGCCAAGACTCAGAAGAGTTACACTTGAAAAATCAGGGGACAGGAAACGACTTTCTTAGGGATTGGGCCTGCAGTGAGCAATCTCACTGGCAGAATGGATGCAGGGATCCAGTACTGCTGGTACCCCTACCCACTTTCCAGAAAGCAACTTCCATTGTTTCTGCAGCAAGAGAATTCAATTTTTTCCCCACACATTTTTGACCCATGTCTGGTCCTGAACAAAAATGACCTAATTGCTGGGTGACAAAACAGTGTGATGCGATTGAAACCTATAGGACAGTGTAGGTGGATCCAGAGTGGATCCAGGTATTAACGTTATTAATGATGGCACCTTCCCTCTGCCGCCCCCAAAACATGACACAATGTGTGGCAAGCACTTAGGAGAAAGGAAAATGCAGGTTACGTTACAGAAAGCAAGGTAGGAAGGGAAGGTCCAATTCTACTGAATGCATTGGGCAAAAATACTCTGGACCCAGTTCCAAAAGAAATACAATTATCTCTACTGGCTGCCATGTTCTCCCATACAATACGGTCCTTGTGACAGTTCTCACATGAACATCTTTTCTAAAATTTTTTTAACGTTTATTCATTTTTTGATAGAGACAGAGTGCGAGTTGGGTAGGGCCAGAGGAAGATACAGAATCGAAAGCAAGCTCCAGGCTCTGAACTGTCAACACAGAGCCCGACATGGGGCTTGAACTCATGGACCGTGAGATCATGACCTGAGCCGAATTTGGACGTTCCACCGACTGAGCCACCCAAGCGCCCCCCTTACTTTTTTGTAGGCACTTTTCTTCGTTCATAGAATTCTTCTAGGTTATGTGCTTTCTCCTTCAGCTGTTTGACTTTTGCTTCCTTTGTGGCTTTCACAGACCTCAATGCATCACACTTGTCTACCAGGGCGTTTTTATTTTCTGGAAAAAAAAAAAAAGGTGTTTGCTTGATAAACATGCACGTGACCTCAGTCTTGATTTTGGTGAGACACAAAAAGCGCAAGAACCATGAAGGCATGAAAGTATTCTTTCCCTTACCAATGCAAAGTCATTGCCATCATATGGGGATTTCTCCCCAACAGAAAATATAACTTCCAGTTGACAGTTATTGGACCTCAAGGCTCTTAGCTCTACATCCTCGAATTCAACATTGGCACCTTGTGGTTAAGACAGATATGAGGAAAGACTTTCACGGAAAACTGATCACACAACAATTTGTACCTCACACAGCAAGATTGTGCATTGCAATCAACAAACACTTTGGAGGCATGAATATAACTAGAAGACAAAGATGATGGAAAAGAGTTCATGTCTAACAACTCATGGCTTTCTTAGTGGTGTATGTATGTATGTATGCCTGTTTATCCCCCATTCACGTTGAAAATTTACTATTCAGCATTCAGAGAGAAAGAGACTATTGAGCACCTGGGTGGCTCAGTCAGTTGAGCATTAGATTCTTGATTTTGTGTCAGGTCATGATTGTAGGATCATGTGATCCAGACCTGTGTTGGGCTCCACACTGAGTGTGAATCCTGCTTAAGATTCTCTCTCTTTCCCTCTGCCCCTCTCCCCCACTTGCATGCCCCCTCACTAAAATTAAAAAAAAATCATAAAGCATAATTTAAACATATTTTTTAAAGGGAAAGGATTATACACTTTGGCTATCACCCTTTCTCTCTCAACTATATTTGGGTATTTTCTACATATCTTGGAGGGCAGAGTTGAATGATGTGATAATTACCGAGTTGTGAAAATAAAAGATAACTGCTAGTCCTTGAAATAGCAAATCTCATCTTGGCAGTCCTAGTAAAATTCCAGCTCATTGGTCAGAAAGAGTTTTGGCTCCCAGAGGCCCACTGTCTACTGTGGTAAATGGCAGGCAAATATGCTGTGCTCACTTCACCCAATGAACAAAAACCCTCCAAAGCCAAATTACGGTAAAACTCAGCAGCCAACTCTTAACCACTTCCTGATTCTTCACAGTTTCTTCTCTCTCTCTGAGTTTGCAAGGTAGCAAGTGCACTTTGAACGGTGTCATTTAAAATTTCACTAAAGTGGGTGCCTGCGAGGCTCATTCAGTTAAGCATCTGACTTCAGCTCAGGTCGTCATCTCATGGTTTGTGAGTTTGAGCCCTGTGTCGGACTGTGTGCTGACAGCTCAGAGCCTGAGGCCTGCTTTGGATTCTGTGTCTCCCTCTCTCTCTGCCCCTGTCTCTCTCTCTCTAAAATAAATAAACATAAATAATTTTATGTTTACTTGTACTCAACAAGTACAAAAAGATAGAGATCATACCGTGCACAGTTTCAGACCCCAATGCTATGAAACTCTAAATCAACCACAAGAAAAAATTTGGAAAGATAACAAATACTTGTAGACTGAAGAACATCCTATGGAACAATGAATAGTGGAATGCAAGCTGCTGCAGCCACTCTGGAAAACAGTACGGAGGCTCCTCAAAAAGCTAAAAAGAGAACTATCCTACGACACAGCAATTGCAATGCAAGGCATTTATCTAAGGGATACAGGCGTGCTGTTTTGAAGGGACACATGCACCCCCATGATTATAGCACCACGATCAACAATAGCCAAAGTATGGAAAAAGCCCAAATGTCCATTGATGAATGAATGGATACAGAAGATGTGGGGTGTGTGTGTGTGTGTGTGTGTGTGTGTGTGTGTGTGATGGAGTATTACTCAGCAATCAAAAAGAATGAAATCTTGCCATTTGTAACTACATGGTTGGAACTAGAGGGTATTCTGCTAAGTGAAATTAGTAGTCAGAGAAAGACAAATATCATATGACTTCACTCATAGGAGGTCTTTGAGACACAAAACAGATGAAGATATAATGGAAGGGAAACAAAAATAAAAACAGGGAGGTGTACAAAAGAAGAGCACACATAAATATGGAGAACAAACATGGGGTTACTGGAGGGGTTGTGGGGGGGGAATGGACTAAATGGGTAAGGGGCACTAAGGAATCTACTCATGAAATAACTGTTGCACTATACGGTAACTAATTTGGATGTAAATTGTAAATAATAAAAATGAAAATTAAAAAAAAAAAAAGAATGAATGGGTGAACCAAGAAGTTAAAGGGAAAATTAAAAAGTACATGGAAGCCAATAAAACTGATAACACCACAGTCCCAAACCTCTGGGATGCAGCAAAGGTAGTCGTAAGAGGAAGTTTAGCAATCCAGGCCTTCCTAAAGAGGGAAGAAAAGTCTCAGATACACAACGTAAGCATATACCTTAAAGTAATGGAAAAAAGATCATCAAATAAAATCCAAATCCAGCAGAAGACAAGAAATGATAAAGATTACAGCAAAAATCAATGCTTTCAAAACTGAAAACAAAAACAAAAACAACCCCCAACACACACACAAACAGGAGAAGAGATCAATGACACCAGAAGCTAGTTCTTTGAAATAATTAATAAAATTGATAAACCACCAGCCAGTTGGATCAAAAAGAATAAGGAAAGGACCCAAATAAATAAAATCAAGAATGAAAGAGGAGAGATCGCAACCAACACAGGAGAAATACAAACAAGAATAAGAGAATGTTATCAGCAATTATATACCAATAAAATGGACAATCTGGAAGAAATGGACAAATTCCTAGAAATATACAAACTATGAAAACTGAAAGAGGAAGAAATAGAAAATTTGAACAGACCCATAACAAGTAAAGAATTGAATTAGTAATCAAAAATCTCCCAAAAAAACAAGAGCCCAGGGCCAGATGGCTCTCCAGGGGAATTCTACCAAACATTTAAGGAAGACTTAACACCTATTCTCTTGAAGCTGTCCCAAAAATAGAAATGGAAGGAAACATCCAAACTCTTCCTATGAGTCGGCATTACCTGGATTCCAAAACTAGACAAAGATCCCACTAAAAAGTAGAAGTATAGACCAATTTTCATGATGAACATGGATGCAACAATCTTCCACAAGATATTAGCCAACCAGATCCAATGATACATTTAAACTTTATTCACCACGACCAAGTGGGATTTAACCTGGAATGCAAGGCTGGATGGATCTCCACAAAATAATCAATGTAATTCATCACATCAATAAAAGAAGGGACAAGAGCCACATGATGCACTCAATAGATGCAGAGAAAGCATTTGACAAAATACAGCATCCTTGCTTGATAAAAGGGTTCCAACAAAAAACTGTTAAATGATCCATGAATTCAGCAAAGTGGCAGGGTATAAAATTAATGCACAGAAACTAGTTTCATTCTTATACACAAACAAAGAAGCAACAGAAAGAGAAATCACAGAATCCATCCCGTTTACAATTGCACCAAAACCCATAAAATACCTAGGAATAAATCTAACCAAAGAGGTGAAAAATCTATACACTGAAATCTATAGAAAGATTATGAAAGAAATTTAAGATGACAAACACACAAAAACGAAAATCATTCCATGCACCTGGATAGGAAGAACAACTATTGTTAAAATGTCAATAGTACCCAAAGCAATCTACATATTCAACGCAATGCCTATCGAAATAACACCAGCATTCTCCACAGAGTTACAACAAACAATCCTTCAATTTGTATGGAACCAGAAAAGACCCCGAATAGCCAAAGCAATCTTGAAAAAGAAAACCTAAGTAGGAGGTATCACAATCCTGGACTTCCAGCTGTATTACAAAGCTGTAATCATCAAGACAGTACGGTCCTGGCACAAGAACAGACACTCAGATCAATGGAACAGAACAGGAACACAGAATTGGACCCACAGATGTATGGCCAACTAATTTTTGACCAAAAGAAAGAAGATCCAATGGAATAAAGACAGTCTCCTCAGCAAGGGTGCTGGGAAAACTGGACAGTGATATGCAGACGAATGAGCCTGGGCCACTTTCTCACACAAAAAGACACTCAAAACGGATGTAAGACCTAAATGTAAGATAGGCAGCCATCAAAATCCTCAAGGGGAAAGCAGGCAAAAACCTCTTAATGTTGGCGTCCACATCTTCTTACCCAACACATCTCCAGAGGCAAGGAAAACAAAAGCAACACTGAAGTATTAGGACCTCATCAAAATAAAAAGCTTCTGCACAGAGAAGGAAACAATCAGCAAAACTAAAAGGCAACCAACAGAATGGGAGAAGATATTTGCAAACGACATATGAGATAAAGGATTAGTATTCAAAATCTATAAAGAACATACCAAACTCAACACCCAAAAAACAAGTAATCCAGTGAAGAAATGGGCAAAGACACGAGCAAACACTCCTCCAAGGAAGACATCCAGATGGCCAACCGACACATGAAAAAATGCTCAAAATCACTCATCATCAGGAAAATACAAATTAAAACCACAATCACCCCTGTGAGAATGGCTAACATTAACAACGCAGGCAACAACAGATGTTGGCGAGGAAATGGAGAAAGAGGAACTCTTGCACTGCTGGTGCACGGGCTTGCACTGCTGGTGAAGCCACTCTGGAAAACAGTATGTAGGTTCCTCAAAAAATGAAAAAGAAGACTGTTCAACAACCCAGCAGGTGCACTAGTAGGTATTTATGCAAGGGATACAGATATGCTACTTTGAAGGGACAAGTGAACCCCAAAGTTTATAGAAGTACTATCAATAGCTAAAGTATGGAAAAAGCCCAAATGTCCATCGATGGATGAATGGATAAAGACGTGGTATACATACATACATACATACATACATACATACATACAATGTATATGTGTGTGTGTGTGTGTGTGTGTGTGTATACACTACATACATACACACACCATGGTATATTACTTAGCCATCAAAAAGTATAAAATCTTGCCATTTGAAACTACATGGATGGAGAGCCTCCTGGGACCTAACACTAACCGTAAACATAACCCTAAACATAACCCTCAACCTACCCTATCTAGCACATGAAAAGTAAACCAGATGAACAGCCGCACATGTGCCCTCACTTCAGCCCTCCATAGAATTAACAACATTGGTGTCGCTTCGGCCTTAGCAATTCCCTGTACAGAACTCTTACCCTAGCTAAGTGTCTATCCCCATGGGGACCCAATTCAAAAGTCTGACAACAGCACACACACGGGTTCGAGAATCGGTGCAACAATACTCGGCATGGAACATGGAACATCACCATATCTTTTGCAAAGTGTGATTGCAGCTGCACGACAGGATTCTAGAGGCCTATTCCAAGGGAGGCCCAAACATCTCTCTGGCCTTGGAACCTATGAAGTGATACTCACTGGCACGCTCCTTTATGTACTCCATTCATCCGTTCGGAGAGACAACTGCACTGTTGTGGGTTCAGTGCCTGGAGCCTCCTGGGGCCTAAAACTAACCCTAACCATAACCCTAAACATAACCTTCAACTTACACCTAACCCTATCTCTCATTGAACCCTATACTTGACCCCCACCTTTTCTAGGGCCCTCAACACAGCCCTCGATGGAGATCATGAGACTGGAGTCGCTTCAGCCCTGTCGACTTCCTTGGACTGAACCCTAATCCTACCTAAAGCTTTCTCCCCATGGGGACCCAATTCTAAAATCTGAAAACAGCACCCACAAGGGTTCGATAATTGGTGGAAAATACTCAGCATGGAACGTGGAACATAACCATGTCATTTCAAAAGCACAGCTGCAGTTGCACAAGAGGATTCCTGAGGCCTAACCAAAGGGTGGCCCATACATTTTCCTGGCCTTGGAACCCAAAGACTAATCCTAACAGGCACCCTCCCTTGTATCCTACACTCAGCCCTTCGGGGAGACAATTGTTCTGTTGTGCGTTCAGTGCCTGGAGCTTGCTGGGTTAGGACCTAACCCTAACCCTAATCATAACCCTAATCGTAAACTTCAACCTACACCTAACCCTATCTGTAACCCAAACACTACACTTGACCCGCACACTCCCATGGGCACTCAATTCAGCCCTGCAGCGAGATCACGAGACTGGAGTCTCTTCGGCCATGGCCACACCACTGGAATGAACTCTAACCCTAGCTATGGCTCTGTATGCATTGGGACCCAATTCCAATGTCTGACAACAGCTCTCACACTGGTTTAAGAATTGGTCCAGAAATAGTTGGCATGGAACTTGGAACATCACCATGTCACTTCCAAAGGGTGACTGCAGCTGCAGGGGAGGAATCCTGAGGCCTACCCAAAGGGTGGCCCATACATTTGTTTGGTCTTGGAACCCAAATACGAAGACTGACGGGCACCTTCCCTTGTGTACTACACTCAGCTCTTCAGGTTGACACCTGCTCTGTTTGGGGTCAGTGTCTGGAGTCTCATGGGACCTAAACCTAACAGTAACCCTAACCATAAATAACACCCTACACTGAACCCTATCTATCTCATTAAGTCTACACCAGACCCACAGCTGCGCATGTGCCCTGACTTCAGAGCTCCATGGAATTCACAACACTGGACTTGCTTTGCCCCTGGTGACATTCCTGGACCAAACCCTAAACCTATCTAAGTGTCTCTCCCATGGGGAACCAAGTCCAAAATCTGACAATAGCACACACAAGGGTTCGAAAACAGGTGTAGAAATACTTGGCATGGAATATATATCATCACCATGTTATTTCCAAACCATAACCCTAACTGTACCCCTAACAATTACCCTCACCCTACACCTACCCCTATATCTAACCCTACCCTACATTGAACCACACCCTCGCATGTGCCCTCAATTCAGCCCTCGAGGGAGATCACAAAACCAGAGTTGCTTCAGGCCTGGCGACTTCCCTGGACCAAACCCTAACACTAGCTAAGGCTCGAGGACCCAATTCCAAAGTCTGACAACAGTACGCACGCGGGCTCGAGAATCAGTGAAGAAATACTTGGCATGGAACGTGGAACATCACCATGTCATTTCCAAAACGCGACTGCAGCTGCACGAGAGGCTTCCTGAGTCCTACACGAAGGGTGACACATACATTTCTCTGGCCTTGGAAGTCAAAGGCTAATCCTGACCGACACCCTCTCTTGGGTACTCCACTCAGCCCTTCCGGTTAACACCAGCTCTGCTGTGGGATCAGTGTCTGGAGTCTTCTGGGACCTAAACCTAACCCTAATCCTAAACATAATTCTTACCCTACACCTAACCCTATCAACCTCGATAAGCTACACCAGACCCATAGCCACGCACATACCCCCACTTGAGCCCCCATGGAATTCACAACACTGCTATGGCTTCTGCCATGGTGACTCCCCTGGACCGAAACCTAACCCTAACTGAGGCTCTGTCCCCATGGGGACCCAATTGCAAAGTCTGACAAGAGCACGCACATGGGTTCGAGTATCGGTGCAGAAATACTCGACGGGGAATGTGGAACATCACTATGTCATTTTCAAAGAGGAACTGCAGCGGAACGAGAGGATTCCTGAGACCTATATGAAGCTTGCCCAATATTTGTTTGGCAATGGAAACCAAACACTAATCCTGACTGGCACCTTCCTTTGTGTTCTCCACTCAGCCCATCGGGGAGACAACTGCTCTGCGGTGGGGTCAGTGCCTAGAGACTCCCGGGACCTAACCGTAGCCCTAACGTAACCCTAAACATAACCCTCACCCTACACCTAACCCTGACATTAACCCAAATCCTACACTTGACCCGAACTGTCACATGGACCCTCAATTCAGTCCTCGAGGGAGATCAGGAAACTGGAGTCGATTCGCTCCTGCTGACTTCCCTGGACCTAACACAAACCCTAGGTAAGGCTCTCTTCCCGTCGGGACCCAATTCCAAGTCTGACAACAGCATGCACACGGTTTCGAGAATCTGTACAGAAATACTCGACATGGAATGTGGAACTCACCATCTCATTTCAAAAGCGCGACTGCAGCTGCATGAGACGAATCCTGAGGCCTACCCAAAGGGTGACCCTTACATTTGTCTGGCCTTGGAACCCAAAGACTAGTCCTGATTGACACCCTCCCTTGGGGACACCACTCACCCCTTTGTTGAGATAACACCACTGTTGTGGGTTCAGTGCCTAGAGCCTCCTGAGACCTGACCCTAACCCTAATCATAACCCTAACCATAACCTTCACCCTACACCTAACCCTATCTAGTACACTAACTCTAAACCAGATTCACAGCCGCGCATGTGCCCTCAATTCAGCGCTCCATGGAATTCAAAACACTGGTGTCGCTTCGGACTTGGCGACTTCCCTATACTGAACCCTGACCCTAGCTAAGTGTCTATCCCCAGGGGGACTCATTTACAAAGTCTGACATCAGCACATACATGGGATCAAGAATCGGTGCATAAATACTAGGCATGAAACGTGGAACATCACCATGTCATATGCAAAGCACGACAGCAGCTGCACGAGAAGAATCCTGAGGCCTACCCAAAGGGTGGGCCATATGTTTGTCTGGCTTTGGTACCCAAAGATTAATGCGAACGAAAACCCTCCCTTCTGTACTGCACTCAGGCCTTCAGGAAGACAACTGCTTTGCTGTAGAGTCACTGCCTTCACTCACCTGGAACTTAACACTAACGGTGAACCGAAACATAACCCTCACCCTAAGCCTAACCGTATCTAGCACACTAACTCTATAGCAGACTCACAGCCACACATCAGCCCTCCATTGAATTCACAACAGTGGTGTTGTTTCAGCCTGGAGACAACCCTGGATGGAACCATACTCTAGCTAAGGCTCTTACCCATGGGCACCCAAAACCAAAGTCTGACAACACCACACACCTGGGGTCCAGAAGCAGTGAAGGATCATTCCAGATAGAACCTGGAACCTCAGCATGTCATTTCTCAAGCCCGGCTGCAGCTTTCTGAAATGATTGCTGAGGCCTACACAACCAATGGCCCATACAGTTGTCTGGAAATGGAACGGAAATACTAAAAATGACCGGCATCCTCCCATGTGCCCTCAACTCAGCCCTTCGGGGAGACAACTGCACTGCTGTGGACTCAGAGCCAGGAGCATCCTGGGACCTAACCCTACCCCTAACCAGAACCCTCTACCGAAACCTAATGCTACACTTGACCCGCACCGTCACATGGGCCCTCACTTCCGCCCTCGAGGGAGATCACGAGACTTGAGTCACTTTGCATCTGGGGACATCCCTGGACCAAACCCTAACCCTAGCTAGGACTCTCTCCCCATTGGGACCCACCAAAGTCTCGCAACGCCACGTGCTTGGGGTCCAGAAGCGATGTAGGATCATTCAGCATAGAAACTGAAACATCACCAAGTCATTTCCAAGGCCTGAGTACAGGTGCACAAGAGAATTCCTGAGTCCTAACTGACGAGTGATCCATAGAATTGTATGGCCTGGGACCCAAAGACTAACCCTGAGCGGCACCCTCCCTTGTGCCCTCAACTCAGCCTTGCAGGGAGACATCTGCACTGCTGTGGGTTCAGCGCAGGGAGAATCCTGGGACCTAACCCTAACCAGAACCCTCAAGAGAAACCTAACGGTATCTCGAACCCAAACCCATGACTCACACCATTGCAAGGACCCTCAATTCAGCCCTCGAGGGAGATCATGAGACTGGAGTTGCTTCGGCCCTGGTGTTGTCTCTGGACTGAACCTTATCCCTAGATAAGGCTCTCTCCCCATAAGGACCCAATACCAAAGTGACAACACCGCGCGCCTATGGTCCAGAAGCTGTGCAGGATCACTCAGCATAGAATCTGGAACATCACCATGTCATTTCCAAGGCCCGGTGGCAGCTGTTCAAGAGTATTCCTGAGGAATATCCGAACACTGTCCCACAGACGTTGTCTGGCCTTGGAATCCAAAGACTCATCCTAAGGGCACCCTCCCTTGTGCCCTCAATTCAGCCCTTTGGGGAGTCAACTGCACTGCTGTGGCTTCAGCTCCTGGAGCCTGTTGGGACCTAACGCTAACCAGAACTCTCAACCAAAACCTAATCCTATCTCGAAAACTAACCCTACAGTGGAGCTGCACCGTCTCATGGGCCCTCACTTCAGCCCTCGAGGGAGATCACAAGACTGGAGTTGCTTTGGCCCTGGCGATATCGCCAGACCGAAACCTATCACAAGCTAAGATTCTTTCCCAATGGGGACCCCATACCAAAGTCTGGCAACACCAAGCGCCTGGGGTGCAGAAATGGTGCAGGATCACTCAACAAATAATCTGGATCATCACCATGTCGTTTCCAAAACCCGACTGCAGCAATCTGAGAGGAATCCTGACGCCTACCCAACCAGTGGCCCATAGAGATATCTGGCATAGGAACCCAAAGACTAATCCTGACCAGCACCCTCACTTGAGCCCTCAACTCAGCCCGTTGGGTAGACAACCACACTGCTGTAAGTTCAGTGCCTGGAGCCTCTTGGGACCTAACCGTAACCCTAACCCTAACCAGAACCACCAACCAAAACCTAACCCAGTCTCGAACCCTAACCATACACTTGACCCGTACCATCACCCAGGCCCTCACTTCAGCCCTCGAGGAAGATCACGAGACGGGAGTTGCTTCAGCTCTGGTGACGTCCCTGGACCAAACCCTAACCCTAGCTAAGGCTCTCTTCCCATGGGACCGAATACCAAAATCTAACACCATGCGCCTGGGGTCCAGAAGCGGTGCAGGATCACTCCACATAGAACCTGGAACATCACCATGTCATTTCCAAGGTTGGGCTTCAGGTACTCAAAAGTATTCCTGAGGCCTAACCGACCAGTGGCCCATAGAATTGTCTGGCCTTGGAACCCAAAGACAAACCCTGACCGGCACCCTCCCTTGTGCCCTCAACTCAGCCCTTCGGGGAGACAAATGCACTGTTATGTGTTTAGCGCCTTGAAACTCCTGGGAACAAAATCCGAACGCTACTTCTAACCCTCATCAGAAACCTCAACTGAAACCGAGCCTAACTCGAACCCAAACCCTACAATTGCTCCGTATCGTCATATTGGCCCTCACTTCAGACCTCGAGGGAGATGACGAGACTGGTTTCGCTTGGAGCTGGAAATGTCACTGGACAGAACCCTAACCTTAGATAAGGCTCTCTCGATATTAGACCCAATAACAACGTATGACAACACCACATGCCTGGGGAACAAAAGCGGTGCAGCATAACTCCGCATAGGACATGTAATATACTATGTTCTTTTGAAGGACCGGTTGAAGATCCAGAGAGATTTCCAGAGGCCTACCCGACTAGTGGCCCATACAGTTGTCTAGCCTTGGAACTCAAAGACTAATCCTAATCGGCACCATCCATTGTTCCTTCAAATTAGACTTTTGGGGAAACAACTGCACTGCTCTGTTTCAGCGCCTAGTGTCTCCTGGAACGTAACCCTAAACCTATGCCTAAACCTAAACAGAACCCTCAACCGAATCCTAACACTATCTCAACCCTAAATCTACAGTTGAAAAGCACCATCGCATGGGTCCTCAATTCAGTTCTAGAGGGAGATCATGAAACTAGAGTCGCTTATGCCCTGGCGACGTCCCTGTAACAAACCATAACCCTACTTAAGGCTCTCTACCCATGCGGACCCAATAACAAAGTCTGACAACACCACGCCCTGGGGTCCAGAAGTGGTGCAGGATCACTCGGCTTAGAACCTGGAACATACCCATGTCATTTCCAAAACGTGGCTGCAGCTGCCCGAGAATATTCCTGAGGCCTACCAGACCACTCTCCCATACAGTTGTCTAGATTGGAACCAAAAGACTAATCGTGACAGGCAACCGACCTTGGAATCTCACCTCAGCCCTTTGGGGAGACAATTGCAATGCCGTGGGTTCAGCCCCTGCAATGTCCTAGGGCCTAATCCTAACTACTAACCCTACCCCTATCCCAACCCCAAACCTTAATCCTAGCCCTAAATCCTATCCCTAACCCAAACCATGGCACTAATATACATTAACACCATCCGCAACAATACAAACACTAAACCGAAACGCTGAACCCTAAACCCCAAATCTGAAACCAAATCCTAACTGTAACCATAAACTTAAACTCTATACCTGAACACTAACCTCTAACCCTAATCCCCAAAACATAAATACTAAACACTAACCCTAACCAAACACTGACCCTGACCATAACCCTAAAACCTAACCACTAGCATGTAACCACGAAAACCTAACCCCTACCCCAAAACCTAAAACCTAAACTCTAAACAATAAAACCTAAATCCTAATCCCTATCCCCTGACCCTGACACTACCCTGACCGTGACCCTAACCCTGAAGCTAATGCTGATACTAACACTAACACCTAAGCCCTACCCTAACCCTAAGCTACACCCCAACCCTAGCCCCTAAACCCTAAATCTAACCTTCACCATAATCCTAACCCTTTAAATCTAACCATCTAATCTAACCCTAACCCTAACCCCGAACCGCTAACCCTAACCCCTAGCCCTAACCCCATGGACAGTCCTTCATCACCAGTCATGGGCTATGAACCACCCCCCCCATCCTCCACCTCCTCTATTTGGGTAGATAAACTGAAGTGGTTAGGGATTTCTAAAGCATATTCATCTACTTCGTGAAACACTTTGTGGGAAAAATGTAGAGAGGGATGTTAGGGCTTGGCAATTCAACTGCAAAACTGCCTGAGGACTTTGTAACATATCTCAAGTTTCTCAGGACATATGTTCAACGGACTGTATCATTTCCCCGTAATGAGGTCAGCTTTAGGTTTCTCCTGTCAACAGGAAAGAAGATTTTTACACAAAGACAGATGTATCGGGCGTACTGGTGCATATTTTATAGACACAATGTTTTGAGTTCTGTGAAGGATGAGATGCACCCCTAAGTGTAGGTGACTTAGGTGTCCTGTGTGAAATGGGGCACATGCATTAAATGACATAGACCTTGTGGTCACCATGTTGGAAGCACCAGTGGAGGAGTGGGGGAAACTTGAATCACACAGGAATAGAAATTTGAGAAATTAGAGGACAGTAAGCAGAGTTTGAGGAAGTGCAGAGGGGAGGGGACTGGGTTCAGTGAGATGCAGTTGCAGCCAATTCCTGACCACAGCCTGAGCAGGGAGCATGAGTTCCACACGGAGCTACTATGTGGGATCACTCTCAGTGCACAATGCAAGGTTCCTCTCCAAAATGTCATATTTGTCAAAGTGCACCCAGGTGATCATCTAAAAAGGTTGTTGTCTCCCTGCGTTGTCTGAAGGTTCTGGATATTTATGGGTGAAAAAAATGCCCTGGATATATAGAAAATTTAACTTGGTCTTAAGGAAATGCTTGTCTGCATAAGTTCATATCCTTCAGTGAGACTAAAAGTGAAGACAGGATCTAGATCAGCTGAGTGCCTGCATTGGCCTTTAGCCTGGGTAAACCTACAATTCAGGGATGCCCAGATGCCACCCCTGCTGGATCTCTGACATAACCTGACTACGACTTTGCATCTATCTCCTTAAACTTCTCTCACAATATCCCAAGGGTTTCCCTGTGTTCCTGCTATCTCAGCCAGAATACCAATTCTCAGTGGGACCTACACAGAGCCCGAGATGGGTTATCTGTGCAAGAGGGGTAATATTTGTTTCTAAGGACATAATGAAAAGAAGACATTGAATACAGAATGCATCTGCACAATGTCTGGGAAATATCCACTCACCCTTCTCCCAGTTTCAATTAAGATATCTCCAACAAATGATCATCAAAAAAAGATGGTCACAGAAGTTCATTAAACTAAGACGGTTAACGCCTCAGCCCAGGGATTGGGGATCGCCACTTTAAAGAAGACAACGGCACACTTATTGTATTAAGATTCAGGCCCTGCCAGACAAAGAAAGAAAAAGATAATTACGAGAATGTGTATATCAGAGTTCTACATCTGAGATCTGAAGACAATCATATTCCATTACATATAGACTCGCAGATGCATCCACACTAAAGTGTTCATCTGAGGCCACAGATTAAGTACCGAAGAGGGAATGCGTGTAGGAAAACATAAGACCATAGGGAAATAACCCCAAATCTCGTAAATCTCACTGCCTTATACGACAACTATTTTGAAATTTGAAGAGGACTGTGTGAGGTGACAGATTATGGTGATTATATATCTTAAAAATGTGTCAGATCTGCCTGCATGCTTTCTCTGCTAACCCTGCGCTCTCCACTTTGTTTTTCTTAGTATCCCTTAATAGTACTTTCACTGTTCTGTCTCTGTTTCAGTGTTTGCTTCTAGGAGGACCTACTCTCACCCCCCATCGACTATACACAGTGTGGTTCCTATACACACAGGTAACAAACTAGCAGAAATTGCAGTGATGTAGGATAGTACCAAGATCGCCCTTTTTGCAGAGGAGCCCGAGAGAGTTTTCTGGGGTGATGGTAACTTCCTATATCTAGATGCATGGGGTGCTTCTGCTCATTTATTTTAGAAACATTCACTGACTCCTGGTGCTTGGGTCAGATAGACAGGTACCTGACCCTAGCATATGGCTGATTTCTAATGGTGGGTAAGGATCAGGGACCAGCAGTGACTGTGGGAGATGAGTGAGGAGGCCACACATGGAGTCAGATCCTCCCTCAGGATGCCATGTCTCCACGGACATCAACCTTGTGCAGGAGGTCTCTGAGGATCACATATTTCTTGATCAGTCCTGTGAAATGAATAATCCTACTCCAGATTTCTCACTGAGGGATGGACAGGGCAGAGGCCAGCAGCTGGAGGACACCCTGATCATGGCTGGAGTGGAACCGTGGGCCTGGGAGATTGAGCCAGAGAAAGGGAAAGGCAGAAGATAGTGGCAAGGATTTTGAGAGATAAAGGGAAGAGGAGAGAAGGCAATGTTTTCTACTGACTTCACCAACATTTCTGTGTGAACAAAAGGAGATTCTTGTCTCGCAGGGAAGGGAAGAGGGCCGGCAAAAAGACAGGGTGACATTCTCAGCTCAAGTGCTCAGGATATCTGCCTTGCTCTTGAATACATATCATAGGAAGCCTGTGCATTCTGTCATAAGTGGAACTGCAGCTCATACCATTTAGTGAAAATTAAAGCAATGATGAAGACCTCATCATTAAAGTATTGCAACGAGAGTATGTGAACATACAGAGAGATACAATAGAAGCAAAAGTCCAAAGGTAAATCGATTGCAAAACTTATGGGAATATAGACTATCGGAAAAGGAGATACCTCAATGCCAGTTTTCAGACACTTGCGCAATATGTGAAAACGTGGGGGAAAAAAAGTAGTCCTTACTTCAAAAGCAACATTAGCATTAGACACAAAGGGATCATGATGGAAGGTTTAGGGAGAAACCATATGATTTCATGGTGCTGTACCCATGGTCCTGCACCCTCAATCTCATCAAAGTATACCCTTTAACTTGAGGTTTGTTATATGTAATTATACCTCATTAAAGAGAGTTTCAAAACATAAAATAATAGAAGCAAATGTGGAAAAGTTCCTTTCCAATCCTGAAGTACATGTGTGATATGAGTCTGTCTTCCCATGTCTCAAAAATCCAAACTAATAAGACATTTAAAAAATTAATAATAGCAAAGTAAGAGGACCCTGAGCTCACCCTGTCCCATGTTTTCAACTGCATAACATCCACATCCAAGTCCATGAATCAAAGAGCAATCCAAAGACTGGCAGAACAAACTCCACACCGAAGTAGAGAGAAGCTGCATCAGAAAGGTTAGGAATGTCAGAAAGGTGGAGGCTGTCTGCCTGCAGAAGGGGCAGAAAAAGTGAGCCCCACACCAGGGAGGTCATACAGGGAAGACTAATCTCCATAACATTGGGCATTAGAACTTAGAGGGGCTGAATGCCTTTGTGTTCATATACAGGAGCTTTGGAGGTCAAATGACCCAGCACTGGGAGATCCAGAAGGATTAGTGATAGCCAGATCCCTGCGTGTGTAGAGAGGCAATGTAAACATGGCATGTTGCACAATGCTGAGGGAACAGGAGACAGATGTATTCATGCTGATTCCGGAGTGTGTTGGAGGACTTCTCCAACAACGAGGGAGCTCACAGGCACCATTCTTCTCCCCCAGCCTCCCAGAATAAGCATAGAAGCACCCACAAGAGGGTGAGGCTGCACAGACACTTGCTAACTAACCCATTAGCAGTGTGCCAGTCCCAAGGGTTCACTAGGGGACTCACCAAACCAAGCCTGCTGGTCTCAGGCCAAACATTTTTCAAACCACAAGGGCACCCTGTCTGACAAGCTGCATGCATAGCTGCCACAACATGCTGTGCACATCTGCACCTCACCCAGCTGTACATATCCAGGCACCCTCATCTGTCTCACTAAGCCACATGTCCCCAGGCACAGACATGCTCTGTGCATATCCTCAAGCCCCTAGCTTCCACCGCTGGTCCACAGCCCCCAGCCAACAAAGGACATCGGGAAATCTGGCATAGGACTTGTAGCCCTGTGAAATTTTGCTAACACTCCTGCCCTGTGCCCAAGTTATCCAGCGGGCATACCACCCCACAGCTGGCCTGCCTGGGTCCCACTAAAACCAATGAGACGAAGCACAGCCCACAACAGCATGCAATCAGTGCAGACACCTGCACTAAAAGGAAAAGTAACCCAGACACAACAGCAGGCTGTGAACAGTACCCATACGATAGCCTCCTGAAGGTCCAGGTCCTATAAACGGAGACGTGCACTGCTGAGTTCTCCAGGACCTCTTCTTCATAACGTTATTAGTTTCAAGAGCAGAAGGTACAGCTGACTTTTTTAACACAGAGAAACAGAGACAGAGAGACAGACAAAATGGACACACAGAGATGTTTTTCCACAATGAAAGACCTAGTGAAAGTCACAGCCAGAGATCTAAGCCAAAGAGATGTAGGTAACATACCTGATACAGATTTGAAAGCAATGATCGTAAGGATGCTCATTAGAGTTGTGAAATGAGTAGAAGAGTGAGACCCCTGACTAGAGATAAGAAATAGTACAGTAGACATTGAGGACACAATAAAGGAGAGACACGCTTGCTGGAACTAACAAAGGGATGGAAGAAGCAGAGGAGCAAACCAGCGACCTCAAAGACTGAGTAATGGAAATGAATCACATTGAACCAAAGAGAGAGAACAGAATTCTGCAACGTGAGATGAGACTAAGGGAACTCAGTGACTACAGCAAAGATAACAATATTGATATTGTAGGAGTCGCAGAAGAAAGAGAAAAGGGGGCAGAAAATTTATTTGTGGAAACAATAGCTGAAAAATGCCCTAATTGGGGGAGGAAACAAACGTCCACATCCGGGAGGCTAGAGAATTCACATCGAAATGAAGAAAATCAGGCCAACATCCAGACATATTGTAAGCAAACTTGCAAATTACAGTGACAATAAAGAAAAACTCTTAAATGCAGCAACACAAAGAGACTTCACTTAGAAGGGAAGACCCATAAGGCTAGCTACCAGATTTCTGAACAGATACTTGGCAAGCGAGAAGCAAGTGACATCACATATTCAAAGTGCTGAATGGAAAAATTAGCAGCCAAGAATACTCTATCCAACAAGTCTATCATTCAGAATGGAAGGAGACACAGACTTTCCCAAACAAAAACTAAAGGTGTTTGTACCACTAAACCAGTCCTGCAAGAAATATGAAGAGGGACTCTTTGAGTGGAAAAGGGAGACCAACAGTGACAGTATGGAGGTAGAAGACACAAATCAAGTAAAACATGAATATTTTTGTAAAAAATAGTTAAGGAACTCAGAGATATGGATTTGAAATATAATAACATCTCCCAAAAACCTAGGGAGGAGAAAATAATGGGTTCCAAGGTAAATGACCATCAGCTTAATACAAACTGCTAAACGCAGAAGAGGTTATATACATAACCCAGCAGTAACCATATATCAGAAACCAGTCACAAATATGCTAAGAGTAAAGATAAATAAATTAAAATACTTCACTAAAGAAAATAAGCAAAACATGAAAGACAGACAAGAAAGGATCGGAGAAAATCATTAGAAACCACAAGAAAACAGGTAATATAATGGCAATACATACATACATACATACATACATACATACATACATAGCAATCATTTCTTTGAAGGTAAATGGAATGAACGCTCCAATCTAGAGACATAGGGTGTAAGAACAGATGAAAAAAAAAAAAAACTAGAGTAACAATACTTGTATCAGAAAAAATACGCTTAAAGTACATAACAAGAGACAGAGGAGGACGTTATATAACAGTAAAGGGTACAGTCCAAAAGGAGATATAACAACTATAAATATATCCCACAATTAAGTGGGATTTATTCCCAAGTTGCAAGGGTGGTTCAGTATTTGCAAATCAATCAATGTGATACAATATATCAACAGGAGAAAGGACAAGAACCATATGATCGGGGCACCTGGGTGGCTCAATCCTTTAGCAGTCCGACATCAGCTCAGGTCATGACCCCATGCTTCGTGAGTTCAAGTCCCACATCGGACTCTGTGCTGAAAGCTCAGAGCCAAGAGCCTCCATCGAACTCTGTGTCTCCCACTCTCTTTCTGCCCCTTCCCTGGTCACACTCTGTCTCTCTCAAAATTAATAAACTTTAAAAGAAAAGAACCATACGGTCATTTCAATACATGAAGAAAAAGCATTTGACATACTACAACATCCATTCATGATTATAACCCCCTAAAGTAGGTTTACAGGGAACATACATCAATGCAATAAATGTTTTCTATGAAAACCCTGCAGCTATAATCAACCTTAATGGAGAAAATCTGAGAGCTTTTCCTATAAGGTCAGGGAAAACACAAGGATGTTTACTCTTACCACTTTTAATAAACATAGCATTGGAAGTCCAAGGTATAGCCAGCAGATAAATCAAACAAAACAAAACGAAACAAAACAACATAAAGTAAATTAAAGTAAAAGAAAAGAAAAGAAAAAGAAAGAAAAGAAAAGAAAAGAAAAGAAAAGAAAAGAAAAGAAAAGAAAAGAAAAGAAAAGAAAAGAAAAGAAAAACTAATCCAAATCTGGAAGAAGTGAATCTTTCACACTTTGCAGATTACATGACACTATATATATGGAAAACCCTAAAGAGTCCACCCAATAACTGCTAGAAGTGATAAATGAATACAGCAATGTCACCGGATACAAAATCATTGTACAGAAATCTGTTGCATTTCTAGACAATAACGAAGCAGTAGAGAGAGAAATTAAGAAAACAGTCCCATTTACAGTTGTACACCAAATAATAAGGTATCTATGAATAAATCTATCCAAGCTGGTGAGCGACCTATACTCTGAAAATTATAAAACAGTGATGAAAGAAATACAAGATGACACAAAAAAATGGAAGGATATTCCATACTCATGGATCGGACGTACAAATTTCATGGAAATGTCTATACTTCTCACAGCAACTGACACAACTAATGCCATCGCCATCAAAATAGCAACAACATTTTTCATAGAACTAGAACGGTCCTAAAATTTGTACAGAACCACAAAAGACCCAAATCTTCAGAGTAAACAAACTTTATGTGAAGTGATAATTATGGATGGAACTATGCCTCTGGATCTTCTGCTCCAAAACACAGTAGTCAGCCTAAGCATTTGAACAAACGTTAGACATATCCCAACCAAGGATCATTCTACAAAATACATTCTACAAACTTACCCTCAAAACTTTGCAGATTATGAAAAATATGGAAAAATCTAAAAATCGCCATGGCCAAGTGAAGCCGAAGGAGACAGGATGACTGTCATGTGCCAGCTGGGATGAGTCTGGGACAGAAGAGTTTAAAACCGAAGCATTCTGAATACAAATACAAAGTTAGTTAATAGTACCATATCTCTTTGGGATATTAATTGTGATCATGTATCAACTTAGAGGACATCAATAGTCAGAAAACACTCTGATGTATGTGGAGACTCAATAATATCTTCCCAATTTTTCTGGTAACTAGAAACCCACCACGATTGAAAAGATTATTAGTAATCATGGTTTTATGTTTTCAACACCTAATATTATATGACTAGTTCTAGTCTTAGTTACTAGTGATGGCCATGTACCTATTCTTTTTGTTCTTACTATTGTGTAATTTAAATAATAGCATTCATGGTACAGAAAACTCAATGTATGATATACACTTCATAGAAACATCCACTTTCCATATTTTAAGGTAATAACATATGTAGACACCACTGTATTATGTGGTATGTAAATTAAGTGTTTTTCGGATCTGGAATGAACATGTCATTAAATGGCTTTCCATAAAGGCGGTTATCCTAGATAATGAATGATACTCAGATTTTACAGGATGTACTTCACATCATGCCTGAACAGTGTCCAAAAAAGAAAACATACATACACACGGCCAGATGGATCATTGTGACTGGCTCACTTATTGTAAAGAACCCTTGCTTTAATATTTTCACACATATTTTTTAGCATGAATACAAGAGAATGAAATATTTTCAAATCGAAGAGATGTTCAAAGGCTGGAAGAATGATAGAGTGTTCAAGGGGTTTCAGAAGGAAAAGATGTGACCATAAAGTGGCAGTCACAGGCAAGCAGGTTTCTCTCGTCCACCTTGACAGGTTTTCATGAGGGGATGTCCATCACAGCATGTGATCTGCAAAAGGGTAAGACCCAGAAGTACCAGAGGGAAAGACACGCTTTAGGAAGAGGTGACTTGGAAAGGGTGCTTCTGTGCCTAAGTGATGGCTCAGAAACCTGGCTGGGTGTCCCTCGGTCAAAGATTTCAGGGGGTCAGCAGTAACCTAGACTCACAAAGACCTTAGTAACATACATCAATATAATTTAGAGTCACAAAAATCTTAGAGCCACAGAGTTGATCTCCATCTATGATTAGGAGATGGTCACAGATTTACAGGATATGATCATCGGGCCAGCATACTTAGGGTTATATTTTTAATAAAAAAAAAAAGATGTGCAAAAATATGGGTTTGGAATGTAAAGAAAACTCACAGGACCATCATGGAGTTACTTACATTAAGGCCTCATGTCACTAACCCTAAATTCATTCCTGTAGGAATGTAACCTTTAACCAGTCAGCAATGAAATTCCTAGTCATTGCTGGAAATTTACCTGATAGACCCCTGCCATTCCCTCAAGGAGGATATCTCGCCTAAATAAGGTATTCCATGCCACTTAATTTGTTTTAAGTTTATTTATTTTGAGAGAGGGAGAGAGAAAGAGAGCACATGCAAGGGAGGGGAAGGAATAGAGGGAGAGAGAGAAGCCCATGACCACGAGGTCATGATCTGAGCCAGGATCAAGACTTGGACACTTAACCAAGTGATCCAGACCCTGAGAATGTGGAGTTTCAAAAGTTAGCAGGCTTGGCTGGGATACAGCCCTGAGGGCACTGGTCTAATCCTTGAGAGAAGGCAGCAAACTACTTACAGGCAGATGGTATGGAAAGAGTGACCTGTACATCGCCTGGTGCAAACAGTGGGGCAATTATACACTCATCATGGAGAGCACCCCTGAGAGGCAGTGTTCACAACAAGGGGACAAAGGAGGTAGGACAGAGGAGGTGTGTGGGACCATTTTCCTCCTCTTCCCCACAGCATAAACACAGAGCCATCTGCTGGAAACAATGTCATCCCCACACTGGCTACCTAAGATGCTTACACCAACCCCACATTCCTGTGCTCTGGTGAGACTGGACTTCTAGGTCAATCAGGCTTGCCTAAGTCCCAATGGAGGTGTCCCCTTCCCCAGAAGACCAGCGGAAGCTCATGACCACACCACCTCTCTTGACCAGACAGTTCTGCAGAGCTTCACTTCGAGTGGCAGTCATTTCAAGTCTCATTTAAGAAGCAGATCGGAGCTGACCTAGATAAAACTCAGCACATTCTGGCCAAAGACCATACATTGTCCATACAACTGGCCTGAAGGAAAGTGCAGCCAGAACACAAAACAATGTACGCAACACACACCACAGACACTCCCTGATGTGTCGGGCCCTGGACACTAGATGACCTCCATTTCATAAAGCCATTCATCTCACAGGCAGCTAACATAATGAGCTTTTGTAACACAGAGAAGGCAAATACTCAGCCAAAATGCCAAGACAAGAAGAATGCATCCCAAATGAAAGAACAAGATAAGGTCATGGCTAGAGACATGGAAGGAACACTTCCAAACTCATTCTATGAGGCCAGCTTGGCCTTGAGTCCAAACTGGACAAAGACCCCACCAGAAAGGAAACTACAGACCAATTTCCCTGATGAACCTGGATGCAAAAATTCTCAACACAATGTAGCGAACCGGATCCAACAATACATACAAATAATTAGTCACCACAATGAATTGGATTTATTTCTGGGATGCACCACCAATTCAATATCTGCAAATCAACTGATGTGATACATCACATTGAGAAAAGAAAGGATAACAACCATATGATCCTCTCAATAGATGCAGAAAGAGCATTTGACACAATGCAGCATCCTTTCTTGATGGAAAAAAAAAGCACACATGAAAGGAAGGATAGAAAGATCTTGTCTGAATATCAGTATGTCCAGATACGAAAGTCCCACAACTAATACCTTCTTCAATGAGGAAAAACTGAGAGCTTTCCCCCTAAGGTCAGGAACACGACTGGGATGTCCACTTTCACCACTGTTATTGCACAAACTGTTGGAAGTCCTAACCTCAGCAAGCAGACAACAAAAAGAAATACAAGGCGTCCAAATTGGCAAGGAGGGTCAAACTTTCCCTCTTCGCAGACATGATGCTTTCCAAGGAAATCCCAAAGACTCCATGGAAAACCTGTTAGGACTGATACTGGAATTCAGGAAAGTCTCAGGATATAAAATCAATATACAGAAGTTGACTGCATTTCTATACACCAATAATGAGTCAGCAGAGAGAAATCAAGGATTGATGTACTTTACAACTGCACTGAAAACCATCAAATACCCAGGGATAAACATAACCAAAGAGGTAAAAGATCATTACACTTAAAACAATAGAGGGGCACCTGGGTGGCTCAGTCAGTTAAGTGCCGACTTCAGTTCAGGACATGATCCCGCATTTGTGGGTCTGAGTCCCGTGATGGGCACTGTGCTGACAGCTCGGAGCCTGGAGCCTGTTTCAGAGTCTGTGCCTCCCTCTCTCTCTCTTTCTACCCCTCCCCTGCTCATGTGCTCTCTCTTTCTCTCCCTCTCTCTCTCTCAAAAGTAAACAAAGATAAAAAAAATAAAGGAACAAACCATACAACATCTATGAAAGAAATGGAAGAAACACAAAGAAACGGAAAAACATTCCATGCTCATGGATGAGAAGAACAAATATTATTAAAATGTCAATACTCGGGGCGCCTGGGTGGCACAGTCGGTTGAGCGTCCGACTTCAGCCAGGTCACGATCTCGCGGTCCGTGAGTTCGAGCCCCGCGTTAGGCTCCGGGCTGATGGCTCAGAGCCTGGAGCCTGTTTCCGGTTCTGTGTCTCCCTCTCTCTCTGCCCCTCCCCCGTTCATGCTCTATCTCTCTCTGTCCCAAAAATAGATAAACGTTGAAAAAAAATTAAAAAAAAAAAGTCAATACTCCCCAAAGCAATGGACACATTCAATGCAATCCCTATCAAAATCACACCAGCATTCCTCACAGAACTTGAACAAACAACCCTCAAATTTGTAGGGAGCCAGAAAAGACCCCAAATCGCCAAAGTCATGTTGAAAAAGAAAACAAAGCTGGAGACATTAAAATCTGGACTTTATGGTGTATTAGAAAACCACAATCATCAAGACAGTATGGTACGGGCACAAAAACGGACACAGACATCAATGGAACGGAATGGGGAACCCATAAATGGACCCTCAAACATATGGCCGAGTAATCTTTGATAACACTGGAAAGAATACCCAATGGAAAAACAAAAGTCTCTTCAGCAAATGGTACCGGGAAAACTGGACAGTGAGAAGTTTGGACCTGGACTGTGTTCTTAAACCACACACACATACACACACACACCTCAAAATGGATGAAAGATATAAATGTAAGAAAGGGACCATCAAAATCCTAGAGGAGAAAACAAGCAATCTACCTCCTTGATCCTGGCCACAACAACTTCTTGCTTGCCATGTCCCCAAAGCAAGGGCAATAAAAACCAAAAAGAACTATTGGAACCTCAAGATAAAAAGCTTCTGCACAGCAGAGGACACAATCAGCAAAACTGAAAGGCCACTGAACGAAATGGGAGAAGATATTTGCAGGTGACATATCAGATAAAGGCTTAGTATCCAAAATCTATAAACAATTATCACACTCAACACCCAAAAACCAAATAATCCGGTGAAGAAATGGGCAAAAGACGTGAACAGACACTTTAAGAAAGATGACATCCAGGTCGGTCACACATGAAAAGATGCTCAATCTCGTCATCACTGAAATACAAATCGAAACCACAATGAGATATCCCCTCACACCTGTCAGAATGGCTAAAATTAACATCTCCGAAAAAGACAGATGTTGGCAAGGATGCAGAGAAAGGGAACGCTTTTGAAATGCTGGTGGGCATGCAAAGTGGTGTAGACACTCTGGAAATAGTATGGAGATTTGTCAGAAAAACTAAAAATAGAACTACACTAGGACCCAGCAATTGCACTACTACGTATTTATCCAAAGGATACACTAACACTGAGTCGAAGTGGCACATGCACTGCCATGTTTATAGCAACATGATCAACAATAACTAAATTATGCAAAGAGCCCAAATGACCATTGACAGATGAATGGATAAAGAAGATGTGGTATATTCATACAATGGAATATTACTCGGCGGTCAAAAAGAATGAAATCTTGCTATTTGAAACAACATGGATGGAACCAGACTTGATTATGCTAAGCAAAATATGTCAGAGAAAGACACACATCATATGATTTCTCTCATCTGTCGAATTTAATACAACTGATGAACGTAGTGAAAGGAAAGCAAAAATAAGATACAAACAGAGAGGGAGTCGAATGATAAGAGACTCTGAAATACTGAGAAGAAACTCAGGGTTCCAGGAGGGTTACTGAATAGGGGTATGGGCTAAATGGGTGATGGGCATTACGGGCGCACTTGGGATGAGTATTGGGTATATTTTGTACTTGATGGATCACTAAATTCTACTGCTGAAACTGTATTCCACTATAAAGTAACTAACTTGGGCTTAAATTAAAAAAAAAGAAATATTAAAAAGAAGTAAAGAAATGTACTACCAGTCAAAAGAAAAGAATATTTAAATTGGGCTCTTTGAGAGGAAATCTAGGACTAAAAGTGTTACAGATAAGAAAGGATCAGAGAAAACATCAAGAAAGAATGGCAAAACAACTAGTAGAATGGCACTAAATATATACCTATTAATAATCACTCTAAATGTACATGGACTAAATGCTCCAATCATAAGACATTGGATAGGGCGTCAGAATGGACAAAACAAACAAACAAACAAACAAACAAAAACAACACCCATCTAGATGCTGCCTACAAAGCTTTATTTGGACTTAAGTCACCTTCAGATTTAAAGTGAGGGAATGAAGAAACATTTATTATGCCAATAATGTCAAAAGAAAGCCAGTAGCAATACTCATATCAGGCACAATAACCTTTAAAACCGAGACTATTTTGGTACCCTTTGGGTAAATACCTAATAGTGACATTTCATGAACCCAGTATTTATAGCAGCATTATCAACAGTAGCCAAATTAGAGAGAAAGCCCAAGTATCCATCAACTGATGAAGGTATAAAGAAGTTGTGGTGTGTATGTATGTATACGCATATATACATATGTACATATGTGTACGTTCATATATACAAACATATGTATATACAAAGAAATATAACTCAACTTCAAGAAGAATGAAATCTTGCCATTTGCAATGATGTGGATGGAGCTAGAATGTATTATGCTAAGTGAAATACGCCAATCAGAGAAAGACAAATATAGGATTTCACTCATGTGGAATTGAAGAAACAAAACAGATGAAAACATGGGAAGGGGGCAGGAAACGAGAAGAGTGGTAACAAACCACATGACTCTCTTAATGTTAGAGAAAAAAAAACGAAGGTTGATGGAGGGAAATGGGTCAGCGCTGTGCTAGATGTGGGATGAGTATTAAGGAGAGCACTTGTTGTGATGAGCACTGGGTATTGTATGTAAGGGATGAATCACCAAATTCTACTCCCAAATCCAAGAATGCACTTTATGTCAACTATGACTTAAATTAAAATAAATAAATAAATAAATAAATAAATAAATACATACATAAATGAATAAGTAAATAAATAAATAAATAAAGCTAAAACAAGAGATGAAGATGGACGCTATCTCATACTAAAGGAGACAATGAAACAAGAAGATCCAATGATTGTAAATTTTGATGCACCCAACATGCGATCACCAAGTATATAAAATATTTAACAACAACCATAAAGGAACTCATTTTTTATAATATAACGATAGTAGAGGACTTTAACACATCACTCACATCAAGGGACAGAAGCTGTAAACAGAAAATCAACAAGGAAACAATGGCTTTGAATGACACACTGGACCAGACGGGTTTAACAGATATATTTAGAACACTCCATACAAAAATGGCAGAGTACATAATCTTTTCAAGTGCACATGGGACATTCTCCAGAATTGATCATATTCTAGGTCACATATCAGAAGAAGAACAGCAGAAGAAAGGAAGTAATAGAGATTCAGACAGAAATAAGGGATATTCAAACCAAAAAGACACCAGACAAAATCAATGAAACCAGGGGCTGGTTCTTTGAAAACAGTAATCAACATGAAATCTTCTAGGCAGACTTTTCAGTAAGAAGAGAGAAAGGACTCCAATAAATAAAATCACAAATAAGAAAGGAGAAATAACAGTCCACACCACAAAAATACAGTTAGAAGTTAATATTATAAACAACTATATGCAACAAATTGGACACTCTGAGAAAAATGGACAAATTCCTAGAAACACACAAACTACCAAACTGAAACAGGAAGATACCTAAAATCTGAAAACAGAAAGAAATCAAATCAGTAATAAAAAAAATCTCCCCCCAACACAAGAGTTCTGGGCCAGATGGTTTAACTAATGAATTCTACCATCCATTTAAGAAAGAGGTAATATGTATTCTCCTCAAATTATTACGAAAAATAAAAAAGAAGGAAAACTTATAA
This sequence comes from Felis catus, assembly GCF_018350175.1. Classification (NCBI taxonomy): domain Eukaryota; kingdom Metazoa; phylum Chordata; class Mammalia; order Carnivora; family Felidae; genus Felis; species Felis catus. The sequence goes on along the minus strand of NC_058378.1, from coordinate 24,618 downwards.
ATTCATCTTATGAGGCCATCATTACCCTGATACCAAAACCAGATAAAGCCTCCACTAAAACCGAAAACTGGCGGGGCGCCTGTGTGGCTCGGGCTGTTTACTGTCCAACTCTTAATTTCGGATTAGGACATTATCTTGAGGTACGTGGGTTCGAGTCCCATGTTGGATCCTGCCATGACAGTGTGGGGCATGGCCAGGATTCTCTCTCTCCCTATCTCTGAGCCCCTCCCTCACTTTTATGTACTCAAAGGAAAGAAATAAACATTTAAAAAATGTTAAAAAATTTTTAAATAAAACTGCAGCCAAATAGCCTGATGACTATGTATGCAGAAATTCTTATTAAAATACCTTCAAATTAAAGTCAACAATACATTAATAGAATCATTTCCATAATCAAGTGGGATATATTTCTGGGCTGCAAGGGTGGTTCCACATTCACAGATCAATCAACATGATGTGCCACAGTAATAAGAGAAAGGATAAGAACAATACGATGCTTTCAACAGATGCAGGAAAACTATTTGACAAAATGTCACATCCATTCATGATAAAACCCCTCAGCAAAGCACATTGAGAGTCAACCTTGCTGCACGTAATAAAGGTCATCTAGGAAAAACCCACAGCTCATCTCATCCTCAATGGGGAAAAATTGAAAAATTTTCCTCCAAGGTCAGGGACAAAACAGGGATGACCCCTCTCACCACTGTTATTCCACATAGTACGGGAAACCCTAACCACAGCACTCAGACAACAACAAGAAATAAGAGGCATCCAAATCGGTAAGGAAGAAGTAGCACTTTTGCTATTTGGAACTGACATGATGTGTTCTATAAAAAGTATGAAAGCTTCCCTTAAAAATTGCTAGAATTGATATATGAATTCCACGAGTCATAATATACAGAAATCAAGGAACTTAGATGTATTGAATTTCTAACACAAATCGTGAATTAACACAGAGAGAAAGTAAGGGATCAATCCCATTGACAGGCTCACAAATACCACAAGAAACCAGGAATAAACCTAACCAAAGAATTGAAAGACCTGTACCCTAAAGTCTATGAAACACTGATGAAAGAAATGGAAGAGGACACAAAGAAATGGAATACATTTCATGTTCATGGATGGGAAGCACAAAATACTGTTAAAATGTCTACACGCCTCAAAAGAATCTACACATATAATGAAATCCCTATCACACTAACAAAAACATTTGTGACAGAACAAGAACAAATGATCTCAAAATTTGTATGGAATAACAAAAGTCCCCAAACAGCCAAAACAAACTTGTAGAAGAAAAGCAAAGCTGGAGACATCACAATTCCAGACTTTAGGTTATAATACAAAGCTGTACTGATCAGAACAGTATGGTACTGACAAAACAACAACAACAAAACACAGAGGCATAGATCAATAGAAGAGAAACGCAGAAATGAACTCACACCTATATGGTCAATTAATTCTCAACAAAGCAGGAAAGAACATCCAATGGAAAAAAAGATAGTCTTGGGACACAGGGGTGGCTCAGTCAACAAAGCATGTGATTGTTAATTCAGCTCAGGTTATGATCTCAGGGCAGTGCAGAGCATGTGTGGGATTCTCTGTCTCCATTTCTCTCTGCCCCTCTTCTGCATGCTCTCTCTCAAAAACAAGTAAATAAACTTAAAAAAAGAAGGCTCAACATATGGTTTTGGAAAAACTGGACAGCATCCTGCAAAACAAAACAAAAACTACAATGGACCACTTTCTTACAACATACACAAAAATAAATCCAACACGGATAAAGACCTATATGTGAAACCTGAAACCATAAAAATCCCAGAGGATAACACGAGTAGTATCTTACTTGACATTGCCTGTGCAAATGTCTTTGTAGATATATCTCTAGAGGTAAGGGAAACACAAGCAAAAATAATGAGACTTCATAAAAATTAAAACCTTCCGTCACCTAGGAAATAATCAACAAAACTAAAACACCTACAGAATGATATTTGCAAACGACATCAGATAAAGGGTTAGTGCCCAAAATATATAGTTATACAGCACCCAAACGAGAAATCTGATTAAAAATGGGCAGAAGACACAAATGGACATTTCCTGAAGGAAGACATATACCTGGCCAAGAGACACATGAAAAAATACTCAACAATACTGATCTTCAGGGAAATACAATTCAAAAGTACAATGAGATAACACATCACATCTGTCACAATGACCAAAATCAATGAAGGATGAAACAGCAGGTGTTGCCAAGGATGTGGGGAAAGAATAACCCTCTTGCACTGTGGGTAGGAATGCAAACTGGTGCAGCCAGTCTGGAAAACATTATGGAGATTTCTCAAAAAAAAATTGGAAATGGAAGTAACTTACGATCCAGCAATTTCACTACAAGGCATTTCTACAAAGAATACAAAATCGTAACAGGGATACATGCACCATGATGTTTACAGCAGCATTTTCTAAAACAGCCAAATTATAGAAACTATACAAGCATCCATCAACTGATGAATAAATTGAGACGTGGTCTATGGAATGTAATATTATTAGGCCGTAAAAACATGAAATCTTGTCATTTGCCATGGGCTTGATGGAGCGAGAGAATGTTATCCTGGGTGAAATAACCCTTCAGACAAAGACAAATACCAGATGATTTCACTAACACATGGAAATAAAACAAAACAAAGCGGGGGGGGGGGGAAGACAGTGACAAACAGACTCTAACTGGGAAACAAACTGAGGGCTTCCAGAGCAAAGTGGGGAATGGGTGAAACAGCTGCTGGGGATTAAGAAGTGCACCTGGGATAAGCACCGGATGACGTGTGGAAGGGTTGCTCTATATTTTACACCTGAAACTAATACTACACTGTATCTTTACTCACTGCAATTTAAATTAAAGATAATGTACGTTAATGACAGGTATCTACCAGGTTTTCTGTAGTTTGCAATCACTTAATTAGGTTGGAAAAATAACCATGAAACTTTTTAAAAGGCATGTACGATGTGGGGGACAGTTTGTGCCCTTACCTCGGTCACTGGTTCTAGCAGGACTCGAAAGTGGGTCCCAGCTCATTCTTCTAGGAGTTCCCAAGACGAGTATTTCATGTATTCATGTCCTAATGGAATGCAGCTCCTGTTCTTCTGAATTTCTGTCAGGGTTTCTTCCCGGAAACAAGCCTGAATCTGGAAGAAACCATCGACTGCATCGATGAGGTGATGTCGTGGGACTCCGCAATCCACAAGACCTTTAGTAAAATATGTCTTGTTCAAATACTGTCCAGGAAGGGGAGGAATGAAACACGGGAACAGCCCAGAAAATGCAAGGGCCTGTGCATCTCAGCAACCACCTTGCCCAGGGAAGCCACCCAGCGCCCACTCCTCAGCACTCAGTACAATAAGACAAATTCTCTCTGGCGACTCAGGAGATGCCAAGTTGCTACAAAGCTCCCAAGATCTCCCCTGGGGCGGGCGGCACAACCTGCTGGAAATGCAGCTCTGCTCTCTGTACTGAGGCAGCAGCAGAGGCCCTGAGTACTCTGGGAGCAATCAAAGCCCTCCCTGCTCTCAGGTGCCCTGGGTCAGAAAAGCCGATGGTGCGCCTTCTGCTGGCCATCACTGCCTGGGCAGAGGAACTCTCCTCTCCGGGTCTGTGGTGCTCGAGCTCTCTCTGTTGGCCATCATGGGAATTTTTGCAATGTGGAAGGCCCTGGTCGCTCAGCTGAGACACTGAAGGTGCCTGGGCAACTAAACCTGTTCTCCACAGTGGGAAAGGTTTTAATGACAGGGCCTGGGACACAAAGAAATCTTTTCCTTCTCCTTTCTTGTGAGTGAAGAATGAAACCTACTTTATTAACGTAATGACATCATTTGTAATGTTTTAAGCAATGTTCACAGAAAAATAGACCGCCAATTTACACTTGCTGAGCAAGTGATAATTGTGTTTACCACCAAAATACTTTGGTTAGATAAAGAATGAACACCTTTGAGAGAGATACCGCCGACAGCTATGGAATGAATCAGTCCTAGGGATACAAGGGACAGCCAATGGAATGGAGTCAATCCTGTAATAATACTGTTGCATGCTTTCACAGGATAGCTACACTTGTGCTTAAGTACAATATAATTCATAGACATATGGAATGACTACAATGTATGCCTAAAACTCATACAACAAATGTGTGAACAATATTTCAATTAAAAATAGACATCCTTTACACTATGTTTAATTTCTCCTTCTTTGCCAATAAACTATCATTCCTGGGGCCCTTGGGGGGCTTAGTTGGTTAAGTGTCGGACTTTGATGCAAGTTGTGATCTTGGAGTCCATGAGTTTGAGCCCCGCGTCAGGCTCTGTCCTGAGAGCTCATAGTCTCGAGCCTGCCTCAGATTCGGTATCTCCCACTCTCTCCCCCCTCCCCAGCTCGGGCTCTCTCAAAAAAAAAAAAAGAAAAAAGAACCATTAAAAATGAAAAATAATTCCTAATTTGGAATATGTGAAATTCCATTTATACCAGATTCTCTAACATCACCATCTTGATGTGGAGAGCTTATCTGAAAAGTCACTAATAATATCTTTGATGACACATATGTGATAAGGTCAGAATGCAACTTACAGGGAGCTACACATCAGTTGTGAATTTACAGTATGTATCCTTGGCTAATATTTCCAATGAAATGTTCTTTAGGGACAAGGATGGATGACATAATGTCCACCAGTCATATAGGTAAATATCCTATAGGACCATTATGCCTTCAATTACTAATTGCCATCTCTTCAGCATTGAAAGAAAGTTGGGACAAGAAAATGTCTTTGAATTTGATGTAAGAGAAGACTAGAGTGTTTTAGAGTGTTCACCTACCTTCTGGAATCCTCAGATTAGTTGTGGACAGGAGGATAGCAACCCACGATTGGGATGCACACCGCTAGTCCCAGAGGGAGGATATGGACCTTATTGTCAAGTTTTTTAAATCAATATCAGCAGTCCACCTCTGCCAGGTACAGACATAAGGACCTGGGGACAACATGATGCCTGATGCCTGGGTTCAGAACTTGAGGAAGACCAGCTGGTGGGGGAGGGGGGAAATCCAACAGGGCCTGGGGCAGTGAGAGAGATGGCCCCAGGACACCTCCCCACAGGGCAGACTTGGAGTATACCTGCCAAAGAGCAGCACAATCTCCCTCAAGACATCCCTCTCCATGACAGAACATGAGGCTGAGCCTCACAATTCCAGAAGAAATGAGGGATACCCATCTGTCCAATTCCAATGGCTTCTGCAGAGCTACCAGGGATGTTGGAGTCTTGGGGTCATGGAACTCTGGTGCCCATGATACAAGCCCTTTCTGCCCCAGCACTCAGAGCCACCTCATACATCCCCTCTCCCCTGATGCATCTAACACCATCCACATACCTCGAGCAGGTGTCTACCTTCCTCTTTGTACTTCCTCTTTGTCACTGTTTCTCTATAACCACATCTCTCTATGTTTCTTCCTTTCAGTCTTTAGGGAGTGGTGTAACATACGGTGCTAACCTTTATTCTTATACATGTGAATATCCAATTTTCCCAGCACCAGTTATTCAAGAGACTATTCTTCTCCACTGTGTATTTTTGACTCCCTTGGCAAATACGAGTTGACTGTGCATGCATGGGTTTAGATTGGGCTCTCAGTTTCCGTTCCATTTTCTTGTGTGTGTGTGCTTATGCCAGTGACATAACAGTGACTTCTTTGTCTTAGAATGAAACTTGAAATCAAGAAGTGTGATGCCTCCTATTTTGTCCTTTCTTGCATTGGCTACTTTGGGTCTTTTTGTGGTTCCAAATACATTTGAGGGTATGTGTTTCTAATTGCATAAAAATTGCATCAGAGTCTTGATAGAGATAGCACTGAATCTCTAGAGGGCTTTGAGTAGTATGGACATTGTATCTGTATTAATTCCTCCTTCAGATGGACATGGGGTGGCTTTTCACTGACTTGTGTGTTCTGTTTCTTCCATGCAAATTGAATTTCTTCCATTTCTGCACACAGGTTTTGTAGTTTTCTGTAGAGATCTTTCACCTCCTTGGCTAAATTTATTCCAATAAATTTTATTGTTTTTGATGCTATTGTAAACATATGGCAAACTAATCTTTAACAAAGCAGGAAAGATTATCCAATGGAAAAAAGACAGTCTCTTTAACAAATGATGCTGGGAGAACTGGACAGCAACATGCAGAAGATTGAAATTAGACCACTGTCTCACACCATTCACAAAAATAAACTCAAAATGGATAAAGGATCTGAATGTGAGACAGGAAACCATCCAAACCCTAGAGGAGAAAGCAGGAAAAGACCTCTCTGACCTCAGCCGTAGCAATTTCTTACTTGACACTTCCCCAAAGGCAAGGGAATTAAAAGCAAAAATGAACTACTGGGACCTTATGAAGATAAAAAGCTTCTGCACAGCAAAGGAAACAACCAACAAAACTAAAAGGCAACCAACGGAACGGGAAAAGATATTTGCAAATGACATATCGGACAAAGGGCTAGTATCCAAAATCTATAAAGAGCTCTCCAAACTCCACACCCGAAAAACAAGTAATCCAGTGAAGAAATGGTCAGAAACCATGAATAGACACTTCTCTAAAGAATACATCCAGATGGCCAACAGGCACATGAAAAGATGCTCAACGTCGCTCCTCATCAGGGAAATACAAATCAAAACCACATTCAGATATCACCTCACACCAGTCAGAGTGGCCAAAATGAACAAATCAGGAGACTATAGATGCTGGTGAGAATGTGGAGAAACGGGAACCCTCTTGGACTGCTGGTGGGAATGCAAATTGGTGCAAGCACTCTGGAAAACAGTGTGGAGGCTCCTCAAAAAATTAAAAATAGACCTACCCTATGACCCAGCAATAGCACTTCTAAGAATTTACCCAAGGGATATAGGAGTACTGATGCATAGGGTCACTTGTACCCCAATGTTTAGCAGCACTCTCAACAATAGCCAAATTATGGAAAGAACCTAAATGTCCATCAACTGATGAATGGATAAAGAAATTGTGGTTTATATACACAATGGAGTACTACGTGGCAATGAGAAAGAATGAAATATGGCCCTGTGTAGCAACAGGGATTGAACTGGAGAGTGTGATTCTAAGTGAAATAAGCCATACAGAGAAAGACAGATACCATATGGTTTCACACTTATGTAGATCCTGAGAAACTTAACAGAAACCCATGGGGGAGGGGAAGGAAAAAAAAAGAGGTTAGACTGGAAGAGAGCCAAAGCATAAGAGACTCTTAAAAACTGAGAACAAACTGAGGTTTGATGGGGGGTGGGAGGGAGGGGAGGGTGGGTGATGGGTATTGAGGAGGGCACATTTTTGGATGAGCACTGGATGTTGTATGGAAACCAATTTGACAATAATCTTCATATATTAAAAAAAAATAAAATTATTTAGTTTAGTTTAAATTTATGTATGCATTTCTTTAGTATTTATTTTTTCAAGTTTTTATTTAAATTCCAATTGGTTAACATACAGTGTATGTTAATTTCAGGTATAGAATGTAGTCATCCATCACTTACATACAACACCCAGTGATCCTCACTGCTAGCGCCCTCCATAGCCCATCACCCATTTAACCCATGCCCCTGCCCACCTCACTTATAGTAACCCTCCATTTGCTATTTATAGTTAAGAGTCTGGTTTCTGGTTGATTTTTATTTCATTCAATTTTGTGAGGGATCACATTTATTGATTTGCATTTCTGAAACATCCTGCCTTTACAGGAAAAAAACCCTTCATCACGGTCAATGATTCTTTTCATGTGATCCTGAATTTGGTTTGCCTGCATGTTACTGGGAATTATTCATCTATATTCATCACGAGGATACTGGCCTATAGATTTCTGTTCAGGTAGTATCCTTTCTGGCTTCCTACCAGGGTAATTCCAGTCTCATGAAATGAGTTTGGTGGTGTTCATTCCTTTTGAATCAGTGAGAGGACTGCTGTTAGTTCTTCTACAAACGTTTGGTTAAATTCACCAATGAATCCACCTGGTCCTGAGGTTTTCTTCCTTGGCAGAACTTCGATTACTGATTCAATTTACTTACATTGGTTATCTTTTTGTATTGATACAGTCTTCCTTTAATGGGTCTGTGCAAACCTTCTATATCTTCCTGATACAATCTTGGTAGGTTGTGTGTTTCTAAGAACCTATCCATTTCTTCTAGGTAGGTAGTTTTCTGTACTCTAATTTGGCCATAGTTGCCACTTTGTCTGCTTTATGTTTCTTTGGTATAAGGCATAGTATCTTCTCTTTTATTTATAATTCTTTTGAATTTGGTCCTCTTTATGTCTTAGCATAGTCTATGTATAGCGCTGACAATTTTGTTTCACTCTTCTGAAAACCCACTCTTTGTCTTCTTCATGTTTTCTATTGATTTCATGGTCTGTTTCATTGGTTCCCACTCTCATATGGATTAATTTCTCCCTTTTGAGAACATTGGGCATAGATTGTTTTTTTCTTCTAGTTCTTAGAAGTTAAAGGTAGGTTGTTCATTTGAGTCTCAAATCTATCCTCCACGCATGCAAATCCAGTGACTCATCAGAGAAGCTTCAATAGGTCTTTCCTGTCCTATTTCTCATTCTGAGAATTCTGAGAAATAGAACCAGAAAATTCATTTGAAGACACAATAAATGAAAACTTCGCTAATGTGCGGAAGGAAACAGATCCAGAGCAGGAGGCACAAAGAACCCCCATTATATTCAACAGAAGCAAGTTGTATAGTAATTAAAACCCAAAATGTCGTGATAAAGAAAACTTTTCACAGCAAGAAAACAAAAGTTGACAGTTACCTACAAGGGAAACCCCATAAAGTTATCACTGGATTTTTTCAGAAGAAACTTTGAAACCTTAAGTGAGCAGCACAGTTTGGTAAAGGTGCCGAATGGAAAACATCTGCAGCCAAAGGGAGTCTATCTAGCAAACTATCATTCAGATGGAAGGAAGATCAAGAGGTTCCCAAATAAATACTAAGCGAGTTCACAATCAACAAACCACCCCTGCAAGAAATGTTAAAGGGGACTCTTTAAGTGGGAAAGAAACACCTAAAGTGACAATATTAAAGTGTGAAACGCAAAAGCAATGAAAATGAGTATATCTGTAAAACATCAGTCAAGGTATTCACAATATGAATGGTTTTGAAATAGGAACACTACATAGCTAAAACACGGGGAGGAGAGGAGTAAACAACTGGTTCAAACTTAAACAACTATCAACTTAATATAGACTCCTATGTGCAGAAGTGGTTAGGTGCAAACCTAATAATACCCACAAATCAAACACTACTAGTACATATGCAGAGTATAAAGACAAACAATTTCAACTGTGAAACTGTGAAGAAACCCAGCAAATCAAAAAAAGAGAAAGAGAACAAAGGATCAGAAAAAATCAGAAATAACCAATATCAAGTAATAATAGGACAAGTACATGTCTATCAATTACTTTGAATAGAAACAGAATAAATGCTCAAATCAAAGGCACTGGGTGACAGATAGGGGCAACTGGATGGCTCAATCGCTTGAGATTTCGACTCTTGATTTCGGTTCAGGCTATGATCGCAGGGTCATGGGATTGAGTCCCAACTGGGCTCTGCACTGAGCATGGAACTTGGTGAGGATTCATTCTCATTCTCATTCTCTCTCTCCCTCTCTCTCTCTATCTCTCTCTTCCCTCATTCCCCCCACCCCGCCCTCCCATGCCTGTGCTCTCTGTATTCATAATAAAAGGCACTGGGTGATAGAATGAGTAAATATATAGGACCCATCTATCTTCTACCTACAAGAGAGAAATTAGAGTACTAAGGTTTCAAAAGAAATCTGCAGTAGCAGTACCTTTATCAGACAAAATAGATTTAAAAATAAAACTGTAACAAGAGACAAAGAAGGACACTATAATAATAAAAGATACAATGCAACAAAAAGATAGAACAATTGTAAACATATATGCGCTCAACCTAAGAGCACCCAAATACACAAAGCAGATCAAAACTAAAGAATTCATAGTCATCCAATAATAGTAGGGCACTTTAACACCCCAATGACATCAATGGAGAGATATTTCCATCAGAAAATCCACAGGGAAGTAGAGACTTTGAATGATAGGGGAGACCAGATGGACTTAGCCGATATATTTTAGACATTCCATCCTAAAACAGCACAATACACATTCGTTTCACGTGCACATAGAAAATTCCCCACACTCGATAAAATATTAGGTCATAAAATAAGCCAAAACAAAATCAAACCGATCGACACCATACCATGTGTCTTTTCAGACCACAATGCTATGAAACTAGAAGTCTACAACAAGAAAAAAGATCTGGAAAAGGCACAAAACAATGGAAGTTAAATAACATGCGACTAAACAATCATGGCTCAACCAACAAATCAAAGAGAAAATCCAAAAAAACATGGAAACAAATGAAAATGAAAACACAACAATCCAAACTTCTGTAAAGCAGGAAAACTGGTTCTAACAGGGAAGTTTATAACAATACAAGTCTGCCTCAGGAAAAAAAAAAAAAAGAGCACTGAAGTAAACTCAATAATTTTATAAAATAAAAAATAGAAAAAAGACAACAAACAAAACTCACAAAGGACAGAATGAAGAAAATAATTAAAATTTAAAAAAATGATATAGAGATTAAACTACGCACCCAATGCATCAAAAACGGTTGAGGCAATAAATGAAATCCTATCATACCGAGAGAGGCAGGGTTGCGGTGTGAAAAATTCCAGAGACAAGCAAGAATGGGGCAAGGCAAAAACAAACTCCAGTGCAGAGAGACAGGGGCGAAAAAAACGAACACACTCCCTCCAAGATGCAGGACGGTGTCCACACATAAACATCTCCCCGCTCCAAGTGGGAGTGCAAACATTGCTTACTTCTTGCCCTAGACCTAACCCTAACATTATCCCAAATCCCAACACCTAAACATAACAGCTCACCCTAAACATAACCCTGACACTAAACCCTGTCGCTACCCCTACGCCTAAACCCAAACCTAACCCTACCAAACTGAGAAAGTTAACAAACCCTAAACTTACTGTAACCTTGTGCCTAAACCTCTAACCCTAACCCTATAACTCTAACCCTAAAACCCTAACCCTAATACTCTAACTTTACCCGATAACCCTAAAACTATAAAACCTAAAACTAACCCTAACCCTAACCATAAAACTCTAACACTAACCCTAACGCTAACCACTAATCAAATATCCACACCCATAACCCGAACCCAAGCCCTAGACCTAGACCTCACCTTATCCCTAAACCTAACGCAAACTCTAACACTAATGCTATCAACTTACCCTAACCCCACCATCTAACCATTACCCTAACTCTCAAACCCAAACCATAACCCTAAACCTAAGCCTAACCCAAGCCCAAACCTAATGCCAAACCTAACTCTAACTCCAAACCCTAACCCTTAACCATAACATTAAACACTAACCATAACCCTAAACATAATCCTAATGCATAAACCTAACGCTAACCCCTAACACTAACCCCTAACACCAACCCTAACCATAACCCTAACCCCTAACACCAAACCCAATCCCAAACCCTAACCCAACGCACACGACACAAAGGAATGGTGTCACATCCACACTGGTGAAGTCCCTGGTCAGAACATTAACCCTAGTTAAGGATGTTTCTAGATGGGGACCCAATTCCTATCTCTGAGAACACCACAAACAAATGGCCCAAACCGGTACAGAAATACTTGACATGGAACATTGAGCATCATCATGACGTTTCCAATGCCCGCATGGAGCAGCACAAGGGGGTTGATGAGGACCAACTGAAGATGGCACACACATGAGGCTGGTCCTGGAACACAAAGACTAAGCCTGAACAGCCCGTTCTGATGAGGCCCACACACAATCCTCTGGGGAGACCACTACACTGCGGAGGTTCAGCGCTTGGAGCTTCCTGGGACCTAACCCTAACCTTAACTGTGACACTCACATACCGCTCAAACTAAACCTCACCCCAACTCTAAACCTAACCCTACACATGACCCACACCCGCGCATGGACCCTCATTCAGCCCTCAGGGTGATCATGGCACTGGTGTCGCTTTGGCCCTGGCAACATCCATGGAACGAACCTTAACCTTGGCAAAAGCTTTCTCCTAATGGGGACCCAATTCCTAAGTCTGAGGACATGACGGACATGGGGCCCAGAAGCGGAGGAAGATTACGTGGCATGGAACCTGGAACATCATCATGTCATTTCCAAAGACCAGAAGGAGTTCCACAGGGGACTTCTTGAGGTCTAACCGAGGAGTGACACTGGCACCCAAAACTCAGCCTGACTGGGACCCTCCTTAGACCCCTCCACTCAGCCTTGTAGGGTGACAATGGCCCTACTGGTGGTATAGTGCCAGGAGCCTCCTGTGACCAAGCCCTAATCTTAACAGTGACCCACAGTATACACGTGAACCTAAACCTCACCTCATCTTTAACACTCACCCTACACCTGACTCACACCATGCATGTGCCCTCATATCATCGATTCAGAGAGATCACAGGACCGGTGTCACTTCAGCCCTGGAGATTTCCCTGGCCAAAACCCTAACTGTAGCTAAGGCTTTCTGCATATGGAGACCAAATTTCCACAGTCTGACAAGAGCAGGCACAATTGGTTGAGAAGCGGTGCAGGATAATTGTGTGTGAAGCATGGAACATCACCATGTCATTTCCAAAACAGGGCTTCAGATGCACAGGAGGATTCCTGAGGCCTATCAAAGAGTGGGGATATAGATGTGGGGCCGTGGAACGCAAAGACTAATGCTGACCGGTACCCTTCCTTCTGCACTCCAGTCAGCCCTTCAGGGAGACAACTGCACTGCTGTAGGTTCAGGGTCTAGAACCTCCTGGGAACTAATCTCAACCATAACCAGAAATGTAACCCTAACGCTACACCTAAACCTAACACGAACTCTCACACTAACGCTAAACCAGACCCACACCCGCCCATGTGCCCACATTTCAGCCCTCCATGGAATTCACGAGAATGGTATCGCTTCAGCCCTGGCGATGTCCCTGTACCGAACCCTAACCCTAGCTAAGGCTCTCTCCCCATGGAGACCCAATTCCAAAGTCTGATAACAGCACATACATGGGTTCCAGAATCGGTGCAGAAATACTCAACACAACATGGAACATCATCATGTCATATCCAAAGCACGACTGCAGCTACAACAGAGGATTTATGAGTACTACACAAAGAGCATTCCATACACTTGTCTGGACTTTGTACCCAAAGACAAATCCTTACTGGAAACCTCCCTTGTGTATTCCACTCAGCCGTTTGGGGAGACAACTTCGGGGAGACAGCTGTACGAGGGGATTCCTGAGCCCCACCAGAAGGGTGGCCCACACATTTGACTGGCCATGGAACCAAAAGACTAATCCTGACCGACACCCTCCCTTGTGTACTCCACTGAAACCTTCAGGGAGACAACTCCTCTGCTGTGGGTTCAGTACCTGGAGCCTCCTGGGACATAACCCTAACCTTAACCCTCACCCTACACCTGACCCTATCTATCACAATAACTCTAAAACAGACCCAGAGCCAAGAATGTGCCCTCACGTCACCCTCCATGGATTCACAACACTGGTGTCACTTTGGCTCTGGCAATGTCCCTGGACTGAACCCTAACCCTAAGTAAGGCTTTCTTCCCATGGGGACCCAATTCCAAAGTCTGACAACAGCATGCACATGGATTCAAGAATCGGTGGAGAAATACCCGCCATGGAACATGTAACATCACAGCGTCATTTCCAAAGAGCTATGGCAGCTGCACTAGAGGACTTCTTAGGCCTAACCGAAGGGTGGCCCATATATTTGTCTGGCCTTGGAACCCAAAAACTAATCCTGACCGGCACCTTCCCTTGTGTACTCCACTCAGACCTTTGAAGAGACATTGCTCTTCTGTGGGGTGTCCAGAGACTCCTGGGACCTAACCCTAACCCTAAACATAACCTTAAACATAACCGTCACCCTTCACCTAACCCTATCTGTAACCTTAACCCTACACTTGACCCGCACTGTCGCATGGGCCCTCACTTCAGCCCTCAAGGGAGATCACGAGACTGGAGTCGCTTCAGCCATGGCAATGTCCCTGGACCGAACCCTAACCCTAGGTAACCCTAGCTAAGGCTCTCTCCCCATGGGGACCCAAAACCAAGTGTGACAACACCACGCACCTGGGGTCCAGAAGCGGTGCAGGATCACTCGGCATAGAACCTGGAACAACACCATGCCCTTTAAAAGACCTGGCTGCGGCATCCCGAGAGGTTTCCAGAGACCTCACTGACCAGTGGCCCAAAGAGTTGTGTGGTATTGGAAGCCCAAGATAATCCTGACCAGCACCCTACCATGTGCCCTCACCTTATTCCTTTGGGAAGACAAGTGCACTGCTGTAGGTTCAGCGCCTGGAGCATCCTGGGTCCTAACACTACCCTAGACCTAAGCCTAACCAGAACCTTCAAGTGAAACCTAATCCTATCTCAACCACTAAGCCTCCACTTGACCATCACCATCGCATGGGCTCTCACTTCATCCCTGGAGGGACATCATGAGACTGGAGTCGCTTCGGACCTGGCGATGTCCAGGGACAGAAACTTAACCCTAGCTAAGGCTCTCTCCACATGTGGAACCAATACCAAAGTCTGACAACACCACATGCCTGGGCTCCAGAAGCAGTGCAGGATAACTCGGGATAGAACCTGGAAGGTCCCCATGTGATTTCTAAGGCCTGGCTGCAGCTGTTTGATAGGATTCCTGAGGCCTACTACACCAGTGACCTATAGAGTTGTCAGGCCTTGGAACCAAAAGACTAATGCTGACTAGCACCCTCCCTTGTACACTCAGCCCAACGGGGAGACAACTGCACTGCTGTGCTTTCAGTGCCTGGAGCCTCCTGGGACCTAATTCTAACCCTAACCCTAAACGTAATCCTAACCAGAACCTTCAACTGAAACCTAATCCTATCTTGAATTCTAACCCTACACTTGACCTGCATCAATGCTGGGCCCTCAATTCAGCCCGTGAGGGAAATCACGAACCTGGAGTCGCTTCGGCCCTGCCGACTTCCCTGGACCTAACCCTAATCGTGGTTAAGGCGCTAACCCCCTGGGTAACCAATTCCAAAGACTGACAACAGCAAACACACGGTTTCGAGATCAGTGTAGAAATACTCTGCACGGAATGTAGAACATCACTACGTCATTTCCAAAGCACGACTGCAGCTGCACGAGAGGATTCCTGAGGCATATTGGAAGTGTCTCCCATACATTTGTCTGGAATTGGAACCCAAAGACTTATCCTGACTGACACCCTCCCTGGGGACACCACTTGGCCCCTCAGGGAGACAACGGCACTCTTGTGGAATCAGTGCTTGGAGCCTCCTGGGACCTAACCCTAACCGAAACCGTAACCCAAACCATATCCCTCAATCTACACTTAACCCTATCTCTAACCCTAACCCTGTACTTCACCTGAAACTTCGCATGGGCCCTCAATCAGCCCTCTAGGAAGATCATGAAACTGGAGTCGCTTCAGCCCTGGTGACTTCCCAGGACCGAACCCTAACCCTAGCTAAGGCTCTCTCCCCATGTGGAATAAATTTCAAGTCTGACAAGAGCACACACATGATATCGACAATCAGTGCAAAAATACTCGGCATGGAACATGGAAATTCACCATGTCATTTGCAAAGCGCGACTGCAGCTGCATGAGAGGATTCCTGAGACCTACGTGTAGGGTGGCCAAAACATTTTTCTGGCCTTGGAACCCAAAGCCTAATGCTGACCGGCACCCTCCTTTGTGTAGTGTGCTCAACCCTTCAGGGAGACAACTGGTCTACTGTGTGTTCAGTGCCTGGAGTCTCCTGTGACCTAACCCAAACCCTATCCATGACCCAAACCATAACCCTCACCCTACACCTAACCCTATCTAGCACACTAACTCTATAGCGGACTCACAGCCACACATTTTCCCTCACTTCATCTTCCATGGAATTAACAACACTGGTGTCACTTCAGCCCTGGCAACTTCCCTGGACCCAATCCTAAACCTAGCTAAGCCTCTCTTCCCATGGGGTCCCAATTCCAAAGTCTGACAATACCACGCAGACAGGTTCGAGAATCGGTGCAGAAATACTTGGTATGGAGCGTGTAACATCACCAAGTCGTTTCCAAAGCGCGACTGCATCTGCACAAGAGGATTCCTGAGGCCTACCTGAAGGATGGCTCATACATTCATCTGGCCTTGAAACCCAAAGACTAATCCTGACCAGCACCCTCCCTTGTGTCCCCCACTAAGCCCTTGGGGAGACAAAGGCTCTGCTGTGGTGTCAGTGCCTGGAGCCTCCTGGGACCTAAAACTAACTCTAAACATAACCCTAATCGTAACACTCACCCTACACTTAACCCATTCTCTAACACTAACCATACACTTGACACGCACCCTCCCATGTGCCCTCATTTCAGCCCTTGAGGGAGATCCCAAAACTGGAGTCGCTTGAGCTGGGTCTATTTCCCTGGACCGAATCCTAACCCTAGCTAAGAATCTCTCACCATGGGGACCCAATTCCAAAGTCTGACAACAGCCTGCTCAAGGTTCAAGAATCGGTGCAGAAATACTCGGCATAGAAGGTGGAACATCAGTATGTCATTTTCTAAGGGTGACTGCAGCTGCAAGAGAGGTTTACTGAGGCCTACCCGAAGGGTGGCCCATATATATGTGTGGCCTAGAATCCAAAGGCTAATCATGACCGGCACCCTCCCTTGTGTCTTCCACTCAGCCCTTTGGGGAAACATCTGCACTACCTTGGGTTCAGTGTCTGGAGGCTCCTGACACCTAAACCTAACAGAAACTCTAACCAGAACCCTCAGGCGAACCCAAACCCTATCTCGAACTCTAACCCTACACTTGAAGCGCACCGTCACATGGGCCCTCACTTCAGCCCTCCAGGAAGGTCACGAGACTGGTCTCGTCAACACTGGCAATGTCCCTGGATCGAACCCTAACCCTAGCTAAGGCTCTCTCCCCATGGGTACCCAATACCAAAGTATGACAACCCCACGTGCCTGGGGTCCTGAAGCGGTGCAGGATCACCTGGCATAGAACCTGGAACATCACTGTCTTGTTTCCAAGCCCCACTGTAGCTGCCCCTGAGAATTCTTGAGGCCTACCCGACCAGTGGCCCATACAGTTGTCTGGACATTGAAACCAAAAATTAATCCTGACAAGCACAATCCACTGTGCCCTCACTCAGCCATTCAGGGAGACAACTGCACTGCTGTGCGGTCAGCGTTTGGATCCCCCTGGGAAGTTACCCTAACCCTAACAGTAGCCAGAAATCTCAACAGATCCCTAACCCTATCTCAATTCAAAGCCTACTCATGACTTGCACCTTCGCAAGGGCCCTCACTTCAACCTTCCATGGAGATCACAAGACTGGATTCGCATCGGCACTGGTGATGTCACTCATTCAAACCCTAAATTTAGCTAAGGTCTCTCCCCATGGGGACCCAATACCAAAGTTTGAAAACGCCACGTGTCTGGGTGCCTGAAGCAGTACAGAATCACCCAGCAAAAAACCTGGAACATCACCATGTCCTTTCAAAGGCCTGGCTGCAGTTTCCCAAGAGGATTCCTGAGGCCTCCGTGAAGGGTGACCCATATATTTGTCTGGCCTTGGAACTCAAAGACTAATCCTGACCGGCATCCTGACGTGTGTACTCCACTCAGCCCTTCGGGGAGACAGTTGCTCTGATGTGGGGTCAGTGCCTGGAGTCTCCTGGGACATATCCTAACCCTAACCGTAATCCTAACCCTAGCCCTCAACCTGCTCCTAACCCTATCTATCACACTAACTCTACAGCAGGCCCACAGCTGTGCATGTGCCATCACCTCAGTCCTCCATGGAATTCATGATACTGGTGTCGCCTCAGCCCTGTCGATGTCCCTGGTCCGAACCCTAACCATAGCTATGGCTCTCTCCCCATGGGACCCAATTCCAAAGTCTGACTACAACACGCATACGGGTTCGAAAATAGGTGCAGAAACACTTGGCATGGAACCTGAAACATCACCATGTGATTTCCAAAGCGTGAGTGTGTCTACAAGAGAGTATTTCTGAGGCCTACCTAAAGAACGTCCCGTACAGTTGTCTGGTCTTGGAACCCAAAGACTAATCCTGACAGGTACCCTCCCTTGTGTACTCCACTCAGCCCTTCATGGAGACAAGTGCACTGTTGGGGTTTCAGTGGCCGGAGCATCCTGGGTCCTAAGTCTAACCCTAACCATAACCCTCAACCTACACCTAACCCTGTCTCATTAAAAAGGACAACATCAGAATCATAAGGCTCCCAGAAGATGAAGAGAGAGACAAAGGGGTAGAAGTGTTAAGTCACCAAATCATAGCGGATATTTTTTTTTTCTACCTAGTTAAAGGCACAGACATTAAAGTCCAGGAAGCACAGAGGACTCTCATAAGATTCCACAAAAATCCACCAGTAAAAGGAATATCATATTCAAATTCACAAAATACTCAGGCAAGGAAAGAATCATGAATGCAGCAAGGGAAAAAAGTCCTTAAACCAACAAGGGAATACAACAAAGATCAGGTTTGCAGCAGACCTACCAACAGAGGCTTGGCAGGCCAGAAAGGAGTGGCAAGATATACTCAATGTGCTGAATCAGAAAACTATGCAGCCAAGAATTCCTTATCCAGCAAATCTGTTGTTCAAAACAGAAGGACAGATTAAAAGTTTCCCAGACAAATAAAACTTAAAGGAGTTCGTGACCACTAAGCAATTCCTCGAGGAATTTTCAGGGGGGATCCCTGAGGGGAGAAAAGATTAAAAAAAAAAAAAGAATAAAAAAAACACCAAAAGTACCAAAGACTGGATAGCACAAACAAATACCACCACAAAATCCAACGCTACAAGACACATAATGGCAATAATCTCATATCTGTGAGTACTCACTCTAAACGTCAATGGCATAGATGCTCCAATCAAAAGACACAAGGTAACAGGGTGGGGAAAAAAACAAGACCCATCTATATGCTGTTTACAAGAGACCCATATTAGACCTAAACACACCTTCAGATTGAAATTAAGGGGCTGCAGAACCATCTATCATGCTAATGATAGCCAAAGAAAGACAGAGTAGCCTTACTCATGTCAGACAATCTAGACTTCAAAATAAAGACAGTAACAAGAGATGAATAAGTGTGTTGTATCTTAATTGAGGGGGTCTACCCACCAAGAAGACTTAACAATTGTAAACATTTATGCTCCCAATGTGAAAGAACCCAAAGATATAAATCAATTAATCACAAATATAAAGAAGCTCATTGATAACAAAACCATAATAGTATGGGACTTCAACACCCCATTATGACAACAGAAAGATCATTTAAACAGAAAATCAACAAACAAACAATGGATTTGAGTGAGACACTGGACCAGATGGACTTAACAGTTATATTCAGAACATTTCATCCTAAAGCAGCAGAATGTACATTCTTCTCCAGGACACATGGAACGTCTGCAGAATAGATATCATACTGGAAAACAAATAAGCCCTCAACAAGTACAAAAAGTTCGAGATCATACCGTGCATATTATCAGACCACAATGCTATAAAACTCAAAATCAACCACAAGAAAAAATTTGGAAAGATAACAAACACTTGGAGACAAAAGAACATACTACTAAAGAATGAATGGTGCAATACAAGCTGGTGCAGCCACTCTGTAAACAGTATGGAGTTTCCTCAAAAAACTAAAAACAGAACTACCCTACGACCCAACAATTGCACTGCTAGGCATTTATTGAAGGGATACAGGTGTGCTGTTTTGAAGGGACACATGCACCACCCCCATGATTATAGCAGCACTATCAACAATAGCCAAAGTATGGAAAGAGCCCAAATGTCCACCAATGGAAGAATGGATAAAGAAGTGATATAGATAGATAGATAGATAGATAGATAGATAGATATAGATATAGATAGATATGTATAAGTGATATATATCACTTATACATATAAGTGATATATATGTATATGTGTATATATATGTGAGATATATATATTTTTATGTATGATATACATCACTTATACGTATAAGTGATATATGTATATGTGTATATATATATATATATATATATATATATATATATATGTGAGATATATATATATATCTCAAAAAGACTGAAATCTTGCCATTTGCAACTACGTGGTTAGAACTGTAGGGTATTATGTTAAGTGAAATTAGAGAAAGACAAAAATCATATGACTTCACTCACATGAGGACTTTAAGAGAGAAAACATATGAACATAAGGGAAGGGAAACAAAAATAAAATAAAAACCGTGAGGGGGACAAAACAGAATGGACTCATAACTATGTAGGACAGACAGAATGTTACTGGATGGGATGTGGGAGGGGGTTGGGCTAAATGAGCAAGGGGCATTAAGGAATATTCTCATGAAATCAATGTTGCACTATATGCTAACTAATTTGGATGTAAATTTTAAAACATAAAAAATAAAATTAAAAAAAAAAGGAATGAATGGGTGAACCAAGAAGTTAAAGAGAAAATTAAAAAGTACATGGAAGCCAAGGAAACGGATAACACCACACCCCTAAACCTCTGGGATTCAGCAAAGGTAGTCATAAGAGGAAGTTTATAGCAATCCAGGCCTTCCAAAAGAGGTAAGAAGGTCTCAGATACACAGCCCAACTTTATACCTTAAAGAGCTGGAAAGAGAACAAGAAATAAAACCAAAACCAGCAGAAGACAAGAAATGATAAAGATTACAGCAAAAATCAATGCTATCGAAACTGAAGACAAAAACAAAAACACACACAGAAAAAAAAACAACAACAAATAACCCCCCTCCACCCACACACAAAAGAGTAGAATAGATCAATGAAACCAGAAGCTTGTGCTTTGAAATAATTAATAACATTGATAAACCACTAGCCAGTTGGATCAAAAAGAAAAAGGAAAGGACCCAAAGAAATAAAATCACGAATGAAAGAGGATAGGTCACAACCAACCCAGCAGAAATACAAATAATAAGAGAATATTATCAGCAAATATATGCCAATAAAATGGACAATCTGGAAGAAAGAGACAAATTCCTAGAAATATATAAACTAACAAAACTGAAACAGGAAGAAATAGAAAATTTGAACAGACCCATAACCAGTAAAGACATAGAATTAGTAATCAAAAATTTCCCAAGAAAAAAGAGCCTAGGGCCAGATGGCTTTCCAGGGGAATTCTACCAAACATTTAAGGAAGAGTTAACACCTATGCTCTTGAAGCTGTCCCAAAAAAAGAAATGGAAGCAAAACTTCCAAACATTTTCTCTGAACCCAGCATTACCTTGATTCCAAAACCAGAAAAAGACCCACTAAAAAGGAGAAGTATACACAAATTTTCATAATGAACATGGATACAAAAATCTTCCACAAGATATGAACCAACCAGATCCAACAATACATTTAAACGTTACTCACTACGACCAAGTGGGATTAATACCTGGAATGCAAATCGGGTTCAATATCCACAAAACAATCAATGTGACTTATCACATCGATAAAAGAAAGGACAAGAACCACATGATCCTCTCAATAGATGCAGAGAAAGCATTTGACAAAATACAGCATCCTTTCTTGATAAAATCCCTCAAGAATGTAGGGATAGAAGGATCATACCTCGAGATCATAAAAGGCATATATGAAAGACCCAAAGCTAATATCATCCTCAAAGGAGCAAAACTGAGAGCTGTCCTCCTAAGGTCAGGAACAAGACAAGGATGTCCACTCTCGCCACTGGCATTCAACATAATATTGGAAGTCTTAGCCTCAACAATCAAACAACACAAAGAAATAAAAGGCATCAATCGTCCAGGAGGAGCTCAACCTTTCACTCTTCATACATGGCATGAAACTCTATGTGGAAAACCCACAATAGTCAACAAAAAACTGCTAGAAATAATACAGGAATTTAGCAAACTGGCAGGATATAAAATCAATGCACAGAAATCAGTTACATTCCTACGCACCAACAATGAAGCAAGAGAAAGAGGGATCAGGGAATCGATCCCATTTTAAATTGCACCAAAACCCATAAAATACCCAGGAATAAATCTAACCAAATAGTTGAAAAATCTATACGCTGCAAACTATAGAAAGCTTATGAAAGGAATTGCAGTTGGCAAACACACAGAAAAGACAAATATTGCATGCTCCTGGACAGGAAGAACAAATATTGTTAAAATGTCAATAGTACCCAGAACAATCTACATAGTCAACACAATACCTATCAAAATAACACCATCGTTCTTCACAGAGCTACAACAAAGAATCCTACAATTTGTATGGAACCAGAAAAGACCCTGAATAGCCAAAGCTATCTTGAAAAAGAAAACCAAAGTAGGAGGCATCACAATCCTGGACTTCAAGCTGTATTACAAAGCAGTAATCACCAAGACAGTATGCTCTTGGCACAAGAACAGACACTCAGATGAGTGGAAGAGAATAAGAACACATAAATGGACCCAGAAACGTACGGCCAACTAATCTTTGACAAAAAGGATAGAATATCCAATGGAATAAATACAGTCTCCTCAGCAAGAGTGCTGGGAAAATTGGACAGCGACATACAGAAGAATGAGTCTGGACCACTTTCTCACACTCAACATGGACGAAAGACACTCAAAATGGATGAAAGACCTAAATGTAACATAGGAAGCCATCAAAACCCTCGAGGAGAAAGCTGGCAGAAACCTCTTTGATGTTTGCTTCCACAACTTCTTAGTCAACAAGTCTCCAGAGGCAAGGGAAACAAAAACAAAAATGAACGATTAGGACCTCATCAAAATAAAAAGCTTCTGCACAGTGAAGGAAACAATCAGCAAAACTAAAAGGCAACCAACAGAATGGGAGAAGATATTTGCAAACGACATATGAGATAAAGGATTAGTATGCAAAATCTATAAAGAACATATCGAACTCAATACCCAAAAAACAAGTAATCCAGTGTAGAAATGAGCCAAGACATGAGCAAACACTTTCCAAGGATGACATCCAGATGGCCAAATGAAACATGAAAAAATGCTCAACATCACTCATCATCATGGAAGTACAAATCAAAAACACAATGAGATAACACCTCACCCCTGTGAGAATGGCTAACACTAACAACTCACGCAACAACAGATGTTGGCGAGGAAGCGGAGAAAGCCTTGCACTGCTGGCGGGAATGAAAACTGGCACAGTCACTCTGGAAACCAGTAGGTAGGTTTTTCACAAAATTAAAAAGAGGACTACCCTACAACACAGCAGTTGCACTACTAGGTATTTATCCAAATGATACAGATGTGGTATTTTGAAGGGAAAGGTGAACCCGAAAGTAATAGAAGCACCATCAACAACAGCTAAAGTATAGAAAAAACCCAAATGTCCATTGATGGATGAATGGATAAAGAAGATGTGGTGTATAAACACACACACACACACACACACACACACACACACACACAAACACACACAATAGAGTATTGCTTAGCAATCCAAAAGAATAAAATATTGCCATTTAACCTGCATGGATGGAACTAGAGGGTAGTATGCTAAGCGAATTTAGTCAGAGAAAGACAAATATTATAGGACCTCACTCATAACAGGACTTTAAGATACAAAACAGATGAATATAAGGGATGGGAAGCAAAAAAATATAAAAACATGGAGGGGGACAAAAACATTAAAAAAACTTTTAAATGTGGAGAATAAACAGGGTTACTGGAAGGACTGTGGGAGGGCTGATGTGCTAAATGGGTAAGGGACTTTAAGTAATCTACTACTGAGATCATTGTTCCACATTATGCTAACTTGGATGTAAATTTAAAAAATAAATTAACTAAAAATTAAAAAAAATTAACCCAGTTAATAAAAGACATCCCAACAGAATATGGTTGAAAAGGTGTCAGTCATGAGTCCCCACTAAGGTTTGTACCTAAGTGGCTTTCTTAATTTCCCTAGTTTCTCATAAATACGGACAGTGCACTCTGACACAAATCTGCTCTTGCCCTGCCTCAAGGTGAGCAGAAAGAATATATTCACCTTTGACTTGGCTTGTTAAAAAGAAAAGAGAAAAGCAAATTCATTTAAGATAAAGCAAGTTTTACTCATGATGCAAAATCTGCCTTGACTACTTTGTTGACATAATGTATTGCATTTGTTTATGGCTGACTTTGCCTAAATTAAGTGAATCTATTTAAAATGACCAAATATTGCACATTTCACTCAGTTGTACACACACACACACACACACACACACACACAAATAGCATGAAACAAAAGTGAGTAGGCTATAACATAAATGCAGTAAGGACATAAAAGATTAGTTTTCCTATAAAACATAAAATAACTGCTTTGGCAACAGTTTTCCATTTGATAACTTCACAAGCAAATTTATATTGACTTCCAATTTATTAACCATTTTTAGAAATACTATGTTTAATGATAACTCTAAATAC